>NW_005370500.1:1735111-1790186 GCF_000412655.1 Myotis brandtii | reverse complement strand
TTCCAAGTTCCTTTAAACAGCAGAGTAGAAGTTCCCATTAAGAAACGAAACGTTGCGTTAAAGTTTCATGCTTCAAATGCATCCCTCTCTGCCAGCCTCTGGGGGAAATGCACGTGCTACTAAATAGTTCTTAGAGAGCAAAGCAATGGAAGAGCTCTAGATGGATGTACAATTAGGCAGAATGCTTGGGCCCAGACTTTCAATTCAGCTGCAAAAGGCTAATTTAGGGATGCCTCATCTGACATCTAAATTAGAAAGTCACTCAGCCTGCCAATCTTCCTGAGATAAGTGGGCAACCACTGCTCAGAAACTGCAGAGCCCTGGGAGCAGGGACTATAAAGCAGCAGACACAACAGTAGCAGTGGCTGCCGTTTAATGCAGCTTCCTTATGATTCAGGCTCTGCCCTAAGAAGCCGGTCTCTCGCTTAATAATGAAAGAAACACTGTCCGGTATATATTTGGCTTCTTGTTTTATAGATGGAACAACTGAAGCAGTGTTTCCATTAAGTGCAAATTGTTGAAGATGCCTTGGATGCCCTCTCTGCCTTCCTGGAGCTGACAATGAAATGAAGGTAAGACCCCAAGTGAGGCAGTGAGGACTTATAAACATTTAAGCTAACAAGGCATAAAAAGAAATCCTGCTCTAACCAGAAAAGAAGACACATGCTTTAAAAAAAATAACTACAAAAATAATGAACTCTTGGAATAGAAGTATATGGTTAGGTCAGGTAGATCTAAGAAGGCTTCCTTGAGATAAAGAGGAGAAAAAAATATTCTGAGCAGGAGGAATATCAGGTGCGAAGGCCCTGTGGCCAAGAGAGAATGGCCCATGTGGCTGACTGCAGAGACTGAGGTCTTGGCTTGGATAGAGACATCTCTGAAAAGGCAGGGAGCAGCCAGAACAGGCAGGAACTGTATCCTATGGGAAGCAATGAAAACCCACTGAAGCAATGGGAAACTATTCATTTTTTAAAGTGAGATTACAGGCAGGAGTGCAGTATTTTCCTGGCACGCTTAGTTTGGGTATTTAAAGAAGCTTTCTGATTTTAGAATGAATAGAGGATGGAAGGAGGACAAAATGAAGAAACAAATTATGACCCATTGCAAAGAAGTGATCCTGAATGCTGATTGCACCTTTGACTAGAGTGCTGTTGGGGGAGGTGTACATAGATTAAATATTCTAGAAGTATTTTGTCAAAAAATTGAATGGAATGGTAATGGATTGTATGGAGGAGGATGGAATTAACACAGAGAAGATGCTCAAGTTTATTCCTGGTTTCTGATGTAATTTGCTGAGAAAAGAAACATTGGATGAAGACCAAGTCTGTTGGGAAGATCATGCCTTTAGTTCTGGACATGTTGACCTTGATATGCTCTTGAAAAGAGAAGTCAAGAGGACAAACAGGCAGTAGAATAACAAATCTATCATAGAACTCATGGTCACTGGATCCATGAGTGTGAATGACTTTTACCCAAAAGTGTATAAAGTGGACAAAAAAGACAGAAACTAGTGTTGAGTGCTCCAATATTTAATGAGTTGGCAGATGACTTGTGTGGAGGGGAGAACTCATGAATGAGTTGAATAAGTGACATTCTTACTTTGTAGTCAGGGCAGGATCAGCACCTGGCAAAACTGTCAAATCCAGATTTCTTCCCTTTACCTTCTTCTTGGAAAAAGAGATCTCCAAAGTGAGAGACAGAGTGGAATGTACAAGCAAAAGGAAAGTTTTTAACAGAAAGCAAACTTGTTTGCCTTCTTTCTGTTCTCTGAAAACTTCCTTTTTCCATATTCTTGCTAAGACACAAAATTCTCTTCAAGCCTCATCACCAGCACGCCAACCAGACATCAGACACTGTGTGACTGATCATTTTCCAGGAACTCTGCTGAAGAATTTGATTGAAAATTCTAAATAAAGTATGGCTCCTAGGTTACCGATTAGAGCCGAAGAACAGAGTGAGCTTACTAACTGCTCCTTGAGAGCAGGCAAGCATCTGAACAAACATGTCATCCGAAATACACTGCAGCCTCAGGCTGCAAAGGAGAAGAAATCTAAAAACAAAACAAGCACAAGAACATCTCTAGCTCAACTTAGTGATTGGAATTAACCTGTCACCAGAAAGCTTCTCTAGGTATAAGCTACAGCTGTCCTTGAGCAACCTTGCCTGGGTCTTCCTCTATCAACGCAGACAGATGAGCTTCCTTCCTCACTTGTTCACTTTGCTCAATACAAACAAATAAAGTGGCGAGGTTGCAATTCACCGAAAATAATACTCAACCGATTAAATCTATAGCACATTTGCTGTCTCCCAGATAAGCTCAAGAACGTGGTGCCCTGTTATTATTTTATTTTTCAAACATGACTAAAATCTGAAACTGTTTTCCCAACAGAGGCTGAAGCTTAGAAATAGGAAGTCTAGGTCAATGGAGGAGAAACAGTCTTGTCTGGCTGGCCGGCTCAGGCTTCTAAGGGTGAGCTAGTGGCCCTTTGTCCCTGTGGATTACTTTTTAGTCTTTTCCTTTAACTTGACTCTGTCCTTCAGGGGGCTAATTGGTATGGAAATCATTGGCAAGCTCCCTTACCTTCTGACTTAGGTTTAGAGTTAGAGTCAGCTAACTGGAAGTGCCTAGCAGATCAGAAATGGAGAAGGAATAAGGTTGAGGTATTTGTTCCATTCCCCGGTCTGGTCTCTGGTTCCCCTGGGCCAACGCATGCCTCTGCAAGAGATCAGCACTCCTCCCATGGCCTCTCTGTCTCCCGGGCTGGGAAACTGCTTTCTCCTTTTGTCCCTTCAAGTCTGTCTGATGATAATATAGCCCCCTCTGTTTCCAGCCTCAAAGTGATCCACTGTCCCTTGTGATTTTCCTGCACTAGGCCTACACCTCTGTATGCAACCCCTTTATAAAACCACATTAATTCTCTTTGGGTCCCTGGCCCACATGGGGTAACACATACCACAGCAAATCATTCCGGTACCCCACCCACACATTGAAAACAAGAAGCTATGGAGACAAAGGAAGACCTTTAGAAGGATGCTGATGGACAGCAGCAAATTCAAGTTATAGTCACTGTTAAAGCTATTTTCCCAATTCACAGTGGCCTTCTTTCCAGAGGCACTGGCCCTAGTTCCCTGGGATGTGTTCTAGGCACGGTGTCTACACAGTAACTTCCCAAGTCAGCTTCTCCCACATGAACATTAGTTAATCTGACCAAGAGTGGTCATATGACCCAATAAGGGTCAGTCAGTTCCTTTTCCTGGAAACTTGGACTGTGGACTGGGAAAGGCCCATCTCTGAGCTGTGAGATGAGTCACGAGAGTAATGGAAGAATAAAGTAAAGGAACAGAGGGCAGAGGTTGATACCTGAGATGGGTAGTTCCAGATGACACCCCCTTCTCGCCCTTGAACAGAGTTATCATTGTATCTATAAAATAAAACCTTCTATTTTTATATATTGTTGCCATTGATTTCCATTACCTGAAAGGGACAGACTCCTAAATAATCCATTAAACAAAAAACAATGCTTTTTATCTATCCATGATGGGTGGGTACCTATGACTCTATTCCAGCATGGTCTAGTTCAGGGGTGGGCAAACTTTATGACTCGAGGGCCACAATGGGTTCTTAAACTGGACCAGAGGGCCAGAACAAAAGCATGGATGGAGTGTTTGTGTGAACTAATATAAATTCAAAGTAAACATCATTACATAAAAGGGTACGGTCTTTTTTTTTTTTTAGTTTTATTCATTTCAAATGGGCCGGATCCGGCTCTCAGGCCATAGTTTGCCCACGGCTGATCTAGTCAAACCTTCTGCACTGGGGGAATGGTCTACAAAATCTGCACTGTGCAGTAGCCACTGGCCACATGTGGGTATGGAGATCCGAGGTCTGAGCAAGTGTGGAGTGTATCTTTTTTAAATTTAAATTAATGTAAATATCCATGTGAGGCTGGTAGCCATCATGTTAGATGGCTCAGCTCTAGACTTTTGGCTTTTTCCTGTTTTTCATGCTTATGATTCTTCTCTAGCAGTTGCTTTTGAGCTTTCTGGGTATCTGGGTTAAACAGGCACAACATTGTAAACAATTATTAGCGATTACGTGTTTATTTCTATCCTCCTGATTTTCAACATTTTCTCCAGATACCAGGAGCCTTGAAATTTGGCCCATTATTATCACATTACTGTTTAGTTGTCCAACCCAACCCAACATTTCTTACCCTTTCATTCTCACTATTTAGCCCTGCCATCCCAAACATAAGGAAGTTTCCATAGTATTTTGTGCTCTGTCACTCCTTCCTACCTTTGAAAAAGTGGATCCCCCATTATATGTCTATTATTTATTTATTCTTTCTTTTATCTATCCATCCACCTATCCATATATCCACTCATCTACCCATCCATCCTTCCATCTCCATCCATCCACCTATCCATCCATCCATCCATCCATCCATCCATCCATCCACCATTCATCCATCCATCCATCTATTCATCCAATAAATATTTATTAAATAGGACAGATTCAGTATCAGAAAGACATATATAAACTGCATGCATATTTATACACGAAGTGATTTTTTAAAATGTTATCTTTATTGTTGAAAATATTACAGATGTCCCTCCCTCTTCCCACCCCCATGTGTTGTGGACATGTGTAACCAGATGACCTACAAAAAGGCAGAGTAGGTTTGTCAGAATAGGTTTGGGTGTAACATGCATAAAATTCCCAGGGATGCTTTCTGAAAATTCATTATTGCAGAGTGGTTGAGAATATAAATGATATCTTAACTTACACAATGTTTTTTTTAATCAATTCATATAAAATACTAGAAAGAGTATCTGTTAAGTAGTAAATATTCAACAAATGTTAAGCTTATTGCTAACATTTGTTCAAAATATTTCTAACACATCCCCCCCAATTTTGTCACCATACCCACTCTTTTTTTAATTTTATTTTTATTTATGTTTTTTAATTTTACCATACCCCTCTTGATTGCAGTCTTCATTTCAGTGAATGGTTGCTCTATCTGTTGACTCAGTATTTTCTGGGAATCAGACTTTGAGATGAAAATTATTGTGCAAGAAGATTAATCTCAGTATCAGTGACTGTGGGGAAAGGAAAGAATGTATTGGGCAAAGGTAGAAGTTGGACTAAGACACGCTTTCAGCAAAGGTCTCAGCTGATCTCACAGGAAATTCTGAAGTTGGAATAGATCTTCGGAATCATCATTGGAAGGACTGGACATTCTATGCTTTTCTCTCCCAATCCCCATATTAATCACTCATTGGATGCACACTGCCAGCAAGGGGGTGTGACCTTCAGCTAGGGAATTGTCTTCAGTTGAAGTCAATTTCTAGAGAGGCCTGGGAGTTAGCCAGAGGGCTGGCAACAGATCAGGCAACTGGGGAAATCAATCAATGGGTCCTGTAGAGGGAGATTTGCGGTGTTTCAGAGCATCCGATACACCATCTTTTCAGTTCTTCAGGCTAAAAACCCTGGAGCTATGCTCCATTCAAATCCGATTTTTAAAATATATCCAGAATCTTACATTTTTGACCACCTGCCTTCTGTCATCCTCATTCAAGCCACCATCCTGTCTGAGTTGGATTATTTAAGTAGCATTATTATTGATCATCCTGTTTCAGCCTTTGACCTACTTCTGATTTATGCTGAATATGTTAGACAAGTGTGATCATTAAAAAACATGTCAGGTCATGTCACCTCTCTGCTCCAGACTCCCAGGGTTCCCCATCCCACCTAGAGTAGAAGTCAGAGTCGTCGAGCTTTCTCTAGGGATCGGGTATTTCTGTCCACAACACTTCTGACCTCATTTCTCACCACTTCCTGCCTTGATCACTGAGCTTCAGCTGGTTCTACCTCCAGTGCTCCAGGCACCTCCTGATTAGGGACTTTGAATTTTCTATTGGCTCAACTTGGAAAGCATATTCCTCAGTTTCCCATGTGATCCCCTCCCTCATTTTTTCAGGTCTCTGCTCTGAGGTCACTTTATCAGCAAAGGTTTTTTAAAGTCCTTCATATAAGACAGGGGTTCGCAGTCCCCTTCCATTTCTTACCATCTTACACACTTTATTTTCTCCTAGTTCTTTTCATTTGTTTTCTTGCCTGTCTCACTGCTAGAATGTAAGCTCCACAAAGCAGGGCCCTTTTGTTAGTCTGGTATCCAGCACTGTGGAATACAGAAAGTGCTCAATAAATACTTGCTAACTGAAGCTTTTACATTTTGGGAAAATCTAGTCAGAAAAGAGACCTCTTTTATGCCTCGTAACATCCAAGAATAAAGAAAGAAAAATTTGGAATGTGACATACTCATTGGTTGCAGTAGGCAGAATTCTAATGACTCTACCCCCGGCCCCACGAGAGTACCACCACCTACTATTCAATCAGAACAAATCTAGGTACTGCCATGAATGGGGCTTTGCAGATGGAATTAACTTTATGGACCTTAAAGAGATTAGCCCGGGTTTTCAAAGTGGGCCCAGTGTAATCACTTGAGTCTTTAAAAGCAAAGAACTTTCTCCAGCTGGAATCAGAGAGAGATGTGGTGACAGAGGCCAGTAGAGGAGGGGAGGCAGGGGGGAAGCTAGAGACCCAAGGATTTGAAACTGGAGGAAGGAATTCACAAGCCAAGGAATGCAGGCAGCCTCTGTAAGCTGCGAATAACTCAGCATGGACATGGGGACCTCAGTCCTACAATGCATACAGCTGATTTCTGTCAACATCCTGAATGAGCCTGGGAGTGGATTTTTCTTTCAGAACCTCCCCTAAAAGAACACAGCCTTGCTGACACCTTTATTACAGCCTCGTGACCCTCTAAGCCAGCGGTTCTCAACCTGTGGGTCGCGACCCATTTGGCGGTCGAACGACCCTTTCACAGGGGTAGCCTAAGACCAACCTGCATATCAGATATTTACATTATGATTCATAACAGTAGCAACATTACAGTTATGAAGTAGCAACGAAAATAATTTTATGGTTGGGTCACAACATGAGGAACTGTATTTAAAGGGCCAGAAGGTTGAGAACCACTGCCAGCCAAGTATTCAGTCAAGTCTGCTGGACTTCTGATGGACAGAATGGTGAGACAATAAGTGGGTGTTGTTTAAAACCACAAAGTTTATGGTAATTTGTTAATGCAGCTTTGACAATGAATACATTTATTTTATATTTTTATTGAATTTTATTAAGATGACATTGGTTAATAAAAGTATACAGGTTTCAGGTATACAATTCTACAATACAGCATCTGTCTATTGTATTGTGTTTATCAATACATTTTTAAAGATTCATCCTCTTTGTTTGCAGATAAATACCAGCTCAGCAAGCAATCCGCATGCAAACAAAAACGCTAACAAAATCATAATATTCTAGACAGAACAGGCTTCCAACCTCTACAGAGTCTACTTTTTATTCAACAACTGAGGACTGGTAATTGGAATCATTGAAGTGAACTGTGTTTTGCTAATATAATTATGATTTTGCACTGCTCATTTAGTGAGTATGTATTTTACTTGTCAGAGCCTAAGAGGGGGGTTTCATTTTATTCAACAATGATTTTGGGAAGGTTCCTTGTGCTTATTAGTGAACTCGTCTGAGTGTTGCACTCCAGGCAGTTAATTCAAGAGAACAATCTAATAAGGCAAACAGTACCCATGATATGAACTACCAATACCAGCACTTTTTTTGCGGGGGAGGTGGGGAGGGAGAACCTCTCACAAACTAGTCTGTTGAAGCCTGATTATCCTGGCAATTAAGAGCTTAACTATTTGCATTGCTTTTAGCAAATCACTTACCTATCTTTCTCTTCCCTTTCTCCTTCAACCTCTAGGGATTGCTCTAAAGATGAGATTGTAGAGGCAAAAGACTTTTGCAAAAATTAGAAGAGTTAAACTGGTGCTAAGTAATGTACATAATTATTAATAATCACATTCGGTTGTGTTTCTATTCCTTTTGGTTTAGCTGTTTCTGAAATTTCATTTTCTCCAGGGCAACCCTTTCTGCTCTTAAAATTTCCTTGGGTAAGTATTTCCCTCTGTGACCATCCTTAAACTCTGCAAGTTTTCCCTTTCATCATCCTTCCCATCCTTTTCTTCTTCACCTCTCTACCCCTTTCTTTCAGAACCCCTTCACACAGACACTAGTTCATTAGAACTGTCTTACTGGAAATACAGAGTGGTTCAACTCATATGGGGAGGAAGTTGGCAAAATCTAGGAAAATCAGGATGCATTGACCCTTCCCACCATTTCTAGGAATCTCTCCCAATACTAGTGATTAAAAAAACAAAACAAAACAAAACACAAAAAGTAGTCAACACAAGGCTATTCATTGAAACATTTTTTTAATAACTGAATGGAAGTAGTCCAAATATTTATTAATAGGGGACTTGTTAAATAACTATGGTATATTTACAAAATGGAGAACTACCCATCTGTAAAAAAGAATGAAAAAAAAATCTCTATCTTAGGCTACCTTTGGGTAATCAAATGATTGTTGAGGGAAGATTCTCTTTATAGAGATTTGGCTAGTGAATGGGTAAGGAATGATGGACCCTCCCCTGCCCTGGTGTTAGCAGGCTTGGTAGGAAGCTGATCTTACAATTCCACAGGGAAGTGTGTAAATGTGTATATATGTCCTCCCACGTCCTGTGTGGTTCAGGGTTCAGGATCTGAAAGAGGGGCCGCACACAAATGAAAGAGACGAGACAAGAAACAATAATTTGGAAATTGGGGGGCCAGGAGAGAGCCCATCCCAAGAGGATGGACTCCCCTTCTGCTCAGGCCTTGCCATCCATTTATTGAGTTTGGGATCCACCTATAGCCTTTAGGCAGACAAGTTCCAGTAATAGACAGACAATCTTATCAGTAGGATTTACATGACTATAGGTGGGGAAGTTGTTTCAGCTACCATTGTCTGGACTAAACAGTGGTGCATAGCTCTGACCTTTGCCAGGGCTTCAAGGGTCACCAGCCTTCCGAGTTCCTTGTCACACCTCTCTGCTAGTGAAGACAATAGGCGGCTTCCCACAGGAAAACAGTGAAGCTAAACTTCCAACTCATCCATAGACTGTGAGTCAGAGGGCATCAATGCCCTACTTCTGCTGGGGAGACATTGACAAGGTGCAGCATCTCAAAAGGGGAACTATCTGCTAAAAACATGGAAGATTAAACAGGATCCAGACTCTCATGATATAAAAAAAAAAAAAATTAATATACAATTGAAAACCACTCATTCCAAGAAAATAATAGCATGAATGAGGATCAACTGGCACCAATACTGATCAATCAGATGTTGTATTATTTTTAATAACAAATTAATTGAAATAGTCCAAATATCCAGTTAAAGAAATCTAGGCTACAATTGGTTCACTAGAGAATTCTGCCAAACATTTAAAGAAATATTAACACAAATTCTATACAATTGCTTTAAATAATTAAAAAAGGGAACATTTCCCAGCTCATTTTTATGAGGTTAGCATTTCCCTGACACTAAAACCAAACAAAACAGTCAAATAAAAAATCTTCAACAAAAATATTGGCAAATAGAGCTAAGCAATATAAAAGAGGAATTACACACTTTGACCGAGTGGGATTAATTCCAAGTATACAAGCCTGCTTCAAATTTGAAAATTAATCAATCTGGAGGTTTAAAATTATGAATTAGATTTCATTAATATTTATAGAGCTACTTAAATTATCTATATCATGTTGGGGAAGATATAGTTGTGCTTTTTGATGAATTGGTTCATTCCATCTAAATTGTAAAATCTTCTTATCATAGTCTCATATTCCTTTATTATAAAATCACCTTATCATGCTATCATATCCCTTATTATTTTAATTGTTACAAAATCTGTCATGATATCATCTGTTTTATTCTCAATACTACTGGTAATTTGTGTCTTCTCACTTTTTCAGCTTTGTCAATTTGGCTAAACAGGTTTTTCTTAAAGAACCAGTTTTTTGTTTCATTGGCTTTGTTTTTCTGTTTCTAATTTCACTAATTCCTACTCTTTATTATTTCTTTTCTTCTAGTTACTTTGGATTTTTTTGTCTTGTTTTTCCCGCTTCTGGAGTTAGAGACTTAGATTTAGATTATTAACTAGAACTCTTTTTTAAAAATACAAACATTCAGTGCAATAGTTTTCTTTCACACACTGCTTCCATTGCATCCCACAACTTTGGATCTGTTATACTTTATTTTCATTCACTTCTATGTATTTTTTTTTTCTTTGAGAATCTCTGTTAGATCCACAGATCAGTTTACTGGTTAGCTAGAAGCTGTTATCTTTGAGATCATTAACATGAATGCATGGACATGAAGTAGTAGTCTTCCAGTGCAGGTGAACTGCTTCAAGTGTAGCTTAAAAGTTTTGGTGAACAATGAAATGACAAAGTTAACAATCGTCCAATGGAAAGAAACTCCAGTCCCACAAGGGAGTAAAATATTTCCTATATTCAGTATAATATGTAAATGCAATTTTTCATTAAATTGATAACACTATACACATTGCCCAAGGCCATTGAATATCTTATGAGGAGACTGACAAATCTTGACCACATTGAATGATGAAAATTTTGAATAATAATATAAATTAGCAAATAAAACAAAAAAATTAAAAATCATTTATCACCTAAGTTATAGCTAAACCCTAAGCCTATATGTATTCCTGTTTGTGACTTCCTCTATCTAACCAGTAACTGTAACACTGTTTTTTGTTTTATTTATCTCTAGGTAGACTGGGGTGTTTTTTATGAAAAATTAACAAACAAAAACCAACAGCTAAATCAATTGAATGGTGTTTGTGTATCTTAAATATTGCAGCTTGAGCTTAATTTCTTCCTTTTTATTTGATGATCTGTGCTTAGGTAAATAATTTCTAAATACTGTGTATAGTAAAACCAATATTTTTTTAAAGACACAGGATACTAAATTTTTTATAAAAATAGAATCACTTTTTAAAAAGTTGTTATTTTTTTTCAGGTGACACCTTTATCATCAAGGTATTTAGGTTATTCTGTTTTGATAGAAACAAAAAGTTTGATGGCTAGAGTTAATATAAAGACTAAGGTACAACACCTTCCATAAGTTTCTTTAGCAGCATATATTTTTGACTTTTAACAAACCAACTCTCTAAAAGTAACAAATTCTTCCACCTAATATAGTGCTAAGTTGCAAATGGAAGTGAATTTAACACAAAGCTGTTTGCCTGAAAGATATGTGGATATGTGAGAAAGGATAGCTCCAGTAAATTAGGCCATTTGTAGACTTGAAGGCATCATGTTGTAGCTTAGTTCAATTTAGCCTCAGAAGACCATGAGGTGTAGTACAAAAAGCTTATACCTATCAGTTGTTTTCTAAATAAGACATAAATAAATGAGCAGTGTATGCTAAAGTCCAAGTTTTGAGTGGTGTGTAGACACATGGTAAATAAAAGCAAGAGAAATCTGGGTTTACTTGGATTTGTTCTGTTGATCTCCTATGTCATCTGAATGTAAGAGATTTTTTAGAGTTAGTTATAACAAACCTTAAATTCAAATATTCAAATGTGTGGGATATTTTTATCACACACGGCTGCCCCAAGCTTAAAAAATAAAGCAAATTTATGCATTAGCCTTCGAAAATGAAAAACTGCATTGAAATGTGCTGCACAATTTAACTTGATTATATTTTAAAGTAATTCATGTTAGTCGCAGCCATGTCCTGACTAGGGAAGAGGATGTTGAGGTAATTACAGTGCAGCTAAAGTGCCCAACGATATGGAATACTAGAGAAAGAAGATGATAGAAATGCAAAATGGGGATTGAATAGGTGAGCTTTTCAGAATCCTCAGAAGAGAAGGTAAATTCAAACTATAGCTATTTCCTGATTATTCAGAGATGAGCATCCAGTCTATAAATTACATGAGCCAGGCCTAGGGTCTGAAGCATTGCTGGTAAATTGCTTTTGGTTAAATCCCACTCACCAGTTTTATTATACAGCAAAATCAGGTTAGTATTGAGATCAAAGCTCAGAAGAGAGGACCAAAAACCCCACAAAAAGACAAAATAGTCTCTAGTATTAGAGAGAAGAAGGAATGAGGTAGAATAAAGGTATATAGTAAGACAGTTGTGATTGGTAGACATAAGATTTAGTCACATCCTGACTGAATGTAATGTATATTAGCCACTTGTACATTTTATAACCATCACAAAGATGTGCTTGCCTTCTTTTTTTAAAAACAAAATATTTTTATTGATTTTTAGAGAGAGAAGGAGAAACACAAATCAATGGGCTGCCTCCTTCATGCCCCTTACTGAGGATCAAGCCCACAACCTGGCATGTGCCTTAACTGGGATTTGAACCAGCAACCTTTCGATGCATGGATGACACCCAACCAACTGAGCCACACCAGCCAGGGTACTTGTGTTCTTTACAAGGCTTTACCTCTGTAAATTAAGCACTTATATCAGTAATTTTTCAGCTATATCATTGTTTTATTTTCTATAAGATACATGTATTTACTCATTAATTCAACATATATGTATTAAGCATGTACTATGCTCCAGCCTCTGTTCTATGCAGTATGGATACAGCTATGAAGACAAAACTCTATGGTCATTTGTTACTGGTAGGGGGAGAAAGATCATAAATAAAACAGAGAATTAAAACATCTATATACATAAAAGCCTAAGTGACCATTATGACAGAATGACCAGAACAACTGGAATGACTGGAATGACCAGTTGCTATGACATGCACTGACCACCAGGGGCAGATGCTCAATGCAGGAACTAGCCCCAGCCCAGAGGCCCCAATCACCGATAGGGCCTGCCGGCCAACCTCCTGGTCCCTCCCCGCCAGTTGGCAGGTCCCGATCACCCCATCGGGGCCAGACCCCGGACTGGGATGGAGAACCAGGGGTGGGTGGTGGCAGATGCGGGCAGTGAGGGAAGGAGAATACAAGGAGGCAGGGAGGTGGGGAAATACACAGTGGCAGTGTGCAGGTGGCAAGGGAAGGAAGAGGTGGGGAGGTGAGGCAGGGAACCTGATTGGCCCTGATCACCGGCCAGGCCTAGGGACCCCACCCGTGCACGTATTTTGTGCACTGGGCCTCCAGTATAACATATTAAAAAATATCAGTTGCTGAGGAAAGGTAGACTAAAAATATTGGGGGCGGGGGAAGAGGAGGTGCACTTTTAAGTAGAGTGACCAGGGTTGAATTCAATGAGGTGACCTTTGAGTGAAGAGCTGGAGGAGGAGAGAAAGGGGACCCTGCAGATATCTGTGCATAGACCTGACACCGAGGATATTGAATGTTCCAGAACAAGGGGGCCAGTACTGTGACTGGCACAGAGTGTGATCAGGTGGAGGAAATGGCGAGATGAGGTCATTACAGGCCCTGGACTCTCCCTGGGCCTGGGTTCTTTCCTGAGTGATGCAGAAAGCCACTGGAAGGTTTGGAATGTAGGGCTGACAGGATGTAGCTTATCGGGTGACTGGCTGCTGTCCTGAGAATGGACCCTGCATGGCAGAGAGTGACACCAGTGGAGGCTTGGTGAGCGGATCAGGGAAGTGAACAAAAAATAAAAAATAAACTCATGGATATAGACAACAGTGTGGTGATTGTTGGGGGGAGGTGGAGGAGGTTATAGGGGGGATAAATGATGATGGAAGAAGACTTGACTTGGGGTGTTGAACACACAATACAGTGAACAGGTAATGTGTTGTGGAATTGTGCACCTGAAACCTGTATAATTTTATTAACCAGTATTACCCCAATAAATTAAATAAAAAAGGAGCAAAAAATATTCACTAAACCTCTCTGTGCTGTTTCCTCATCTACAAACTAGGGCTAATAATGCCTACATCATAGGATTGGTATGAGAACAAAATGAAATGTTATATGTAAACTAGAGGCCCGGTGCACAAAATTTGTGCACTCAGGGGGTCCCTCAGCCAGGCCTGCACCTCTTGCAGTCCGGGAGCCCTCGGGGGATGTCCGACTGATGGCTGGCAGTTGGACATCCTTAGTGCTGCCGCAGAGGCAGGAGAGGCTCCCGCCACCGCCACTGAGCTCTCCAGCTGTGAGCCTGGCTTCTAGCTGAGCGGTGCTCCCCCTGTGGGAGCGCACTGACCACCAGGGGGCAGCTCCTGCATTGAGCGTCTGCCCCATGGTGGTCAGCGCATGTCATAACAACTGGGTGGCCAGTTGACTGTCTTCCCCCTGGTGGTCAGTGCACGTCATAGTGAGCGCTTGTGCAGCCTTAGCATATCATTAGCATATTATGATTTGATTGGTTGACCAGATGACCAGACACTTCGCGTATTTGGCTTTTATTTTATAGGATTCCATAGAACCATGCCTGGCAAATATCCAATTGTTTATATTTGTTTATGTTGTTATCATCTATAATATTAAAAGCATTATATGCAAATTGAGCAAACATCCAGTGCTGGGGTCCAGCCCCAGCAGGTCCAGGGATCCCCAAAGGTGTGGACAGAGTCGGCGAAGAAGGAATGACACAGAGACAGTGTTCAGTTGATCAGCAGCCTAGCCAGGATCTCTAGCCAGGAACTCCAACCAAGTTCTGGTCAGGATCTCCAGCGAAGTTCTGGTTCTAGGTTCTCTTGCCAGGTTCTGTAGTCAGGTTCTGTTCAGGTTCTCCAGCCAAGTTCTATAGCCAGGTTCTGTCCAGGATCTTTTGCCATGTTCTCTCCCTAGGTTCTCTCTCTAGGTTCTGTGTCTAGGTTCTGTCCCTAGGTTCTGTCTCTAGGTTCTGTGTAGGATCTCCAGCCAAGTCCTGTCTCTAGGTTCTCTGTCTCTGGGTTCTGTCTCTAGGTTCTCTAGGCAAGTCCTGTCTGTCTCTAGGTTCTGTCTCCAGTTGTCTTGTTACATCTGTATTTATACCAGTTGATTTTAATCCTGTCAATTTCTATTCCAAAGGTTAGGGCGTTTCTTATCTCCATTCCAGGGAGTAAAGATTATGTAGCTTAAGCGTGATTGTTTGTAGTTAAAGTGATTAACTACCCGCCTGGCACTTAGTTAAGGGGTTGTATCCCCTCCCTAACCTCAGGGAAAAATTCCTACCTGGGGAAACAACCTTTCTCGGAGAGGTGACCTTGGTTAAAACACATGGCGCTAAGGAGAGCAAACATATTAAGAACAATATGCTATATATGCCAGGTCCCTTGAAACATATGCTGTGCAGATGTTTCTTTCCTGCAGCGACTGTGTCAAGCAGCAAGGATGGACCGGCATCCGGCAATCCAGAATGACCGAACAGCAGAACGACCATCTGAATGACCTTCTGGATGACCACGCTATGACATGCACTGGCGCCAGGCCAGCCAAGTTAGGTGTGATGCGATTGGTCAGGGGGCCTGCCATCACACCACAATTCCCTGTGGAGGGAGGCCGAGGCCACCCTCTACTAGGCGATCGATGAGGGGGCAGGGGCTCTGAAATTGTCCCAAAGAGGGAGGCCCAGGCCTCAATTGTGGAGCTCTGGCTGGGTGGGCGGGGCCTCCCTCTGCTGGATGATCAATCACGGAGCCCTGCAATCGATATCCCCAAAGAGGGAGGCCTAGGCCACCTGGCTGGCGGTGCTGCAGTGGGTGTAGGGTCCGGCTGGCGATCGGCCTGCAGAGGGAGTCCCAGGCCAGCCAAGTGATCAGACCCCAAGCCTGTTGCCCGCAGATGGAAACAACCAGTGGCAGGGGAGGGGGGACAGCATTGCACAGATGGCAAGTAGTGGCAGTGGCGGGGGCGGGGCCAGCTGCTAGAAGGCAGGGGAAGGAAAGCCCCGATAGGCCCTGATCACCGGCCAGGCCTAGGGACCCTACCCGAGGGGTCCCGGATTGCAAGAGGGTGCAGGCAGGGCTGAGGGACACCCCGTGCATGAATTTCATGCGCCAGACCTCTAGTTATTATCATAATATGAAGAAAAGAGGACGGCAGTTTGGACTTGCCTGGGAATCAGGATGAGGTTCTAAATATATATTTGAAGGCATATATCCATTTAGAAAAGCAGGTTTGGGAAGCAGGAGGTGTCAGGAAGTCAGTTGTGACTTAATTTCTGAGATGCCTTTCACTTACTCAAATGGGGAGCATGAGTGAGCAGCTGGGCACAGATGCTGGCCCACCTCTAAGCCACCGCTGTTCCATGGAGACATGGATCACCATTCCCAACATGTGTTTCATATTTAGCATTCATTTTGTGTACATTTCCTGCAATATGTCCTATTAGCCAACATTTTTATATTAAAATATTGTTTGATACTTAAAAAGTCACATTTAGCATCAAATGGCTTCTCAGCACAGCAGGAGAGTCGCCCCTTCGACCCCGCTACAATGAGGAATCAATGAGGAAGGCTGAGGTGCTACAGCTGCTACTGGAACCCCAGCTGCTGTGGAGCTTTGCACGTTATTAATGCAGCAGCAGCATTGACCATGGTCTGTGGTGTGTAATTATGGGCACAAGCATCTTCACTCTTACCAGCTGATGCTTGAACTTCCTTTCCATTACTGGAACCATTTCCATTTCTGAGGTCATAAGAGTGGGAGCTAATGGTGGCTGATCTGCATTTCCTTCTGCGGGCCACAATTGGGAAATTGTTAATGTTCCTTGAGTAGTGAGTGAGGGAAGCCTCTGTCCCTGTCTCTCTCTCTGTCCTTTCTCTACCCAGAGTGAGTAGAAGTAGAAATAGAAGTAGTAAAAATAATAATATAATAACAGTTAAAATTTACAGAGTCTCTTATGTCCCATGGCTATGCTATTCATATTCAGATTCATGCAAGGAAGCCGAGGTCCAACAGAGTTCAGATCTTCGAGTCCCGCTTCTAAAGAGTGGAGCTGGGACTCAAGCAAGCCCTTGACTCTCCAGCCACACTCCTTGCCCCACAATGTATGCTCCAAGCCCTCTCCAGACTGAGTTCCATTTTCTCTCTCTCATTCCTACTTCCCAATTGTCATGTTCAGATGAATGAAAAAGGTGCAGAAAAGTTGATGTACTGGTAACTTAAACCAGCACCATTTTCTCCATTTCAGAGACACTTACTTATTTTTTATTTTTTAAAATATGTTTTTATTGATTTCAGAGAGGGAAGAAGAAGGAGAGAGAGAGAGAAAGAAACATCACTGATGACAGAATCATTGATTGGCTGCCTCCTGCACGCCCCCTACTGGGGAGCAAGCCCACAACCCAACCCGGGCATCTGCCCTGCCCAGGAATCAAGCTGTGATCTCCTGGTTCATGGGTCAATGCTCAACCACTGAGCCACACCAGCTGGGCTCAGGGGCACTTTTAGATGGTGCCGCAATGAGCAGTCACCCACCAGCTAAAGAAAGAGTACGGGGAACTGCAGGATGAAAGTAAGAGCAGATTGAGGTCTGTGCCTTATCTGTGGATTTTCATGTCCTGGCTGCTCCATGCAATAGAGTGTGTTCTTTTGTTTTGCTTTGTTTTGTTTTTATTTTCTGGTGGCCAGGAGGAAAGGGATTTCATAAAGCTCTGCAATTCCCTCTTATAAAACAACTGATTGGCTTCATGGACTTCGCAGCCTATTTATCACCTCTCATAGAAACCAAATCCCTACAGATGAGGATTGGCAACGTGGAAAATGCTGACACAACCTAATCCACTCAGAAAAAAAAAAAAAAGACCGGCAGATTCTTTCCCCGTGGATTTAGTTAGCCGTGTATATTTTCATCGGGAAATAAGTCCTATTACTGGAGCGTGGAGGCTGGTGTCAGGAGATTCTCATGCCTTCAGGAGGGGGAAACTGCTTTTGATCAGGGTCGCTGGAAATTATTTACTAACGGACTTAGTTTAGCTCTTTCAGAGAGAGAGGAACAAAAGATGTGTAATTCCTTTGGCTGCCCTGGCAGAGGTACTCACTGCAGACAACATCCTGCCTTTTGCTCAGCCACGTGAAGGGCAATTCTCTTGTCTGAATGTCAGGGTGACCACTGGGATTTGAGCTAAATCAATGTTAAAAACAAACACATTCTAACATTTGGAGTTAACTGTTTCTGAAAAATATTCGTGAGAGTGACAGATGCTGTTAATTAGATTATATGCATTATTTTGTGTAGACAGATATAGCTATAGATGCTGCTTTTCATTATAAATCAAAGAATCATATTGGTTTTCTTTTTCTTTTTATGAAATGCTTCATTATTACATAACATTTAACAACCATAGACATGTACAAAGAAGAACATATCCCCTTTAAAAAGACATCTGCACCTGGCTGCTGACACTCAGTGGTTGAGCATCAACCTACTAACCAAGAGGTCACTGATTTGATTCCTGGTCAGGGTACATGCCCAGGTTGCAGGTTTGATCTCCAGTAAGGGGCATGCAGGAAGCAGCCTATCAATAATTCTCTGTCATCATTGATGTTCCTATCCCTCTCTCCTCCCTTCCTCCCTCTCTGTCTCTCTCTGTCTCTCTCTCTCTCTCTCTAAATAAAAACATATTTTTAAAAAGATATCTGCCTTTATTTGTTCTTGGTTATCAGTATACAATCCTCCCTCCCCACCCCATTCCATTTCCTAGAGCTTCTCCCTTTGAAGACTTTGGTGGGAGAAAGGCCCTACTTCCTTCCTTAGTAGCATGAAGGGAACATGTATATTTCCCCCTCACAGATGCTAAGCTATGGGCTTGTGAGTTGGGCTCATGCCACTGGAGACTCCCTCATGGATGCTGGAATTGGAACAAGTGATGCAAACAGGACAAGGCCTGTGGAATTCGTTCAGAGCAGCAATTTTCAGGAGGCCACAGCCAGAGCGAGTCCAGTGGCCCCAGTGGTCCACTCCAGTGATGACATGGGCCCAGCAGCAATATGCTGATAAGGTCTTCCTGCAGCTTGAGCTCGGCCACAGGTGCTGCTGCTCTTGGGCTATTGCTCTCAAGCCTCATCTCCCAGCACCACCCTCCCCCCACCCCCCCCCCCCCCCCCCCCCCTCCTTTTTTTTTGCAAGCCAGGCAACGCCAACTAATTCATACCTTCTACTAGATCACCAAGAGGTGGGCTGTACAGCTCACAACTCAGAACCTGACTAATAAAGCACTTGTAGACATTTACTTTAAAATCACTTTTTGACCATGGCTAAGCAGCCCAGTTGATTGGAGCTTCATCCAGTTATGCAGGTTCAATCCTCAGTCAGGGCACATACATGAATCAATCAATAAATACATTAATAAGTGAAATTAGAAATTGATGTTTCTCTCAACATAAATAAAAAATAAAATTACTTTTTTTAATTGTCAAAATAACCCATACTGCATTGAAGAAAAGAAGAAAACATGTAACTAAAAAGCCAAAAAAAGAAAAAAAAGTTCACTTATAAGCCCAACATCCAGAGACAACACATTTTACCATTTTGGTTCTATCCCTCTCTTATTATTTTTTGTATAAGAAAGTAAGATCATATTCTCTCTACTAGTCTTCTGCCTGCTTTTTTGCTCAACGGTATATAATCAGCATTTTCCCTTTTGGAAAACATTCTCCAAAGCATTTTTCCTTTTTTTTTTTTTTTAGAAGAGATAGAGGTGGAATTTATTGAACTGAGGCTCAATATGTTTTTCCTACCTTTATTGAAGTATCATTAACAGATAAAAATGATATATTGCTGTGCATGGAGCTATAGATAGAGATTAATGGTTCTCAACCTGGCATGATTTTGCCCTCAAGGGTCATGTGGAAATGCCTGGGGGAATGTGGGGTTGTTACAGCTTGGGGGTTGCTACCAACATCACACGTAGAGATCAAGAACACTGCCAAACATCCCATAAGGCCCAGGACTGCCCCACAACAGAGAATCACCTGGTCCCAAATGGCAGTAGCGCAAGAGTGGATTGATGTGCATACACATACATTCACCAACCCGCTTCTTTCGGGTTGGACATTTGCTCCCAATGCTTCAGTATATGAGTAGTGCTGTTATGAATACCCCTGTGAGCACACATGTCATTGCACACACTTCTAATAGTTTAGAATTAGGTAAATATCTAGCATTAGAATTGATAGGATAATAGAGAAAGTGATTTTTAGAGTTTTTTTATAAACACACCTAGATTACCATTTTATGGTGTTATAGTCTCATAGTCAGCTGGGTGTCCTGTCATTTCCATAGCTTCACCAAAGCTGTGCTCGGCTACTTTTATTTTTTTTTTATTATTTTTAAAATATATTTTATTGATTTTGTTTACAGAGAGGAAGAGAGAGGGATAGAAAGTTAGAAACATCGATGGGAGAGAAACATCGATCAGCTGCTTCCTGCACACCTCCTACTGTGGATGTGCCCGCAACCAAGGTACATGCCTTTGACCAGAATCGAACCTGGGACCTTTCAGTCCGCAGGCCGACACTCTATCCACTGAGTCAAACCATTTAGGGCTGCATGGCTACTTTTAAATAAGAATATTTGCTGGGCAAGAATGTAATATAATCTTGTATATATTTATTTCATTACTGGCAACATTGAAATAATCAAGCTAAAAATTGGCTTTCCTTGTGGGGCGCTGTTACGGTGTTTTGGCCAGGTTCAAGCCTCGGACTAATGAAAGGACAGGGTCCTCTCATTGCCACGTGCAAGTCCCAGCTGGAGGGCAGGGCCCTCCCAGCACAATCATAGCCAACGGCTGTGGTTGTAAGCTTGAACCTATGGTCCAAACACGTAGCCCCACGTGCCTTGTGCTAGAGTTCGGGTGCATGTAGTTAAGTGGGGTTGAAACTCACGAGAATGCTGTAAACAACATGATCACGCCCTTACTTTGCCTCGTGGCATCTGCTATAAAATAAAGACACGGCTTGTGGGCGCGGTCGTTGTCTCCTCATCGGGGGAGGCAGCGTTCCACTGAGAACCAGCTATTATTCTCTTGTCTGTCTTTCCTTAATCCTTTCACCTCCCCCACTCGGGATCACACTTGGTCCTGCTGGCGTGGCACAAATGGCACGTGACCAGGGACTGAGTTCTGCGACCAGGGACTGAGTTCGGGCGTAACAAATGGCGTCTGAACAGGCCTGAGTTTGAGGGAATTTAAAAAAGGTGGTCAGGTGAAAGGAGGCTCCAAGGTGCTCGAATAAGGTAAGCTCAAAAGAAAAAAGAAAGTAAGCTTAAAGAGCAAAAGTGAGATAAGGCCAAAACACCATAACCGCGCCCCACATTTCCTCATTTTAATTATAATACCATTAGCACCAAGTAAACATGATGTTGGATGTTGATTTGAGATAGTTGTTTCTTAATGTTAAAGTTTAAAAACTAACGGTTAGCCTCCAACATTTGTCAAGTGATCTTTTTGTGAATGAATTAATCTTCCATTCTCTGAATTAATGTCAAAGCTATGTGGCCTTGAGCAAGTAACTAAATCTCTCAAGGACTGTGTGGGCTTCTGCACAGATGAAGAGATAAGGAAAACGTAGAGATCGAATTTAGAGTTAATTTTCTCAGTTCAGATACTGGGAGAATTTGGAGGGAGCCTCGCGGAGGACAGTCAGACTGAGTTTGCCTTTGCAGTGAAGCATTTTTCTTTTTATTTGTTGCAGCTGCCTGGAGCCAGTCTCTGTGGCAGCCCCCATCCAACCAGACCTGCAGAAGGTCAGAAGGAAGAAAGTGCACATTGCAGAGGAGGGGGTACAATCCAGGTGTTCCCCCTAATACCGGGTAGCCTCTCTTGCCTTTCTTTCCTCTCTGAATTCTAGATGCTTTGCTTTGTTCTTGCCCAGATAGAATATATTTGTTCATATTTAGGAAAAATGGAAACTTTTCTTCAATCTCATTCTGTGTGCACTACTTTATAGCCAACATGATTTCCAGTTTCTTGTTACGTATGTAGCCCTTGGCCTTGTATCTAGTGCCCATACCAATTATTCAGTATTCTGTTGGGCATTTCAATGGGCCCTGAGAGAAGAGGTGGGTGCTGGTGTTCATATAGCCACACTACTGGATTTCCATTGGTTGACTCAGTTTATCTTTTTGCTGGATTCCTCTTTCTATTGTAGAATTACTGTGGATTTATTTTCCTGTTTACTAGAGACAATTTTTTGAGCCCTACTGAAGTTATCTAAATGGATTATTTTGGTCATGTATAGAATTTCTATTCACCACCTCTACTTCAAATATTAACATTCATGCTGTCTTTCTATGATTCTGTTTTTAATTGGCTACATGTATTATTTTCTAATTATTTATCTTTAAGAAATAGGGATCTATTCCAACATTTTAGTTAACAACTAAGATAATATTTTAGTTGCTCTTGGTCTCCCCAGGTCTCCCCACTGACAAATTGAACAGGGTTGCTTCTTTTTTTTTTTAACAAATGCATACTTGGGAGTAAGGCTTGTTTTATCATATCTAAGAAGCCAATTGTCCAAGCAGCACATAATGCTTCTATGAAGAGCGAGTGGAACATGGGGCTCACTACAAAAGATGGTTTTGTTCCACCTGCACATCTCTGCACAACACCCCTGGACTCCAAAATCCTGGAAAAACAATTATGTGCACAGTTGTTTGACCAAGTCCAGAATCTTGTCAATATTCACTTAATATCATAATTGTGAATTAACCTTTTCTAATTCTTGCTATAACTGGTAGCATAAGTTAACAAATAAAAATCTCCATGTGTCAAATACGTTTTACATCCCAATTGTTTCATTTCTTGATATGACATATCTCGTGATGCAGTGCCCAACCTCCAGTATCCTTATATATTTGTAGCTGGAGAATGATGATGATGATGATGTGAAATAACATACTTCATGCATATGGTTCAATGAACTATGCTGTGTAACTGAATACATCAATATTTATTTAATTAAATACAAAAATTGGATTAAGGGCATGAGTCTGTGTGTTGGTTAGGAAGTTATACAGATCATGGTTAGACTTGGCTGATTTAAGCTGGCTGGCTTGCTCATATGTGTGCATGTATGATCAATTCAAGGTAAGCTAACTACAGGCTAATTGAAGTTGTGGTGGGGATCCCTCTGTGTGGTCTTTCATTATCTCCCAGGATAGACTGGGCTTATTTTCATGGTGGAGGCTTGGCTCCAAGAGAAAACAAAAGCATTTAGGACCTCTTGAGGCTTAGGCTTGGAATTAGCATATTGTTTAGAACACCAACACTAATACTATTTAGAATACTATTCTATTTAGAATTGTAGTATTATTGCCACATTCTGTCAGCCAAAGGGAATCAAAAAGCCTTGCCAAATTTACAATGTGGAGAAGTCACCTCCACCTCTTGATGGAAGGAGCTACAAAGTCATATGGCAAAGGTGTGGTACAGGGAAAGGCATTGAAGTGAGGCCATATATGTGAGCATTCTACCATAACTTATTAAGCAATAGGCCCTTCATTTGATTACACAATATATAAGGTCAATATAATATTAGCAGTCCTATCTGATGATAAAGAACATGTACATGTGGGTGGGGACAAAATGGAACGATGCCCTGGCATGTGAAGAAATGGTACTTTTGTAGAGGGTAAAGTGGGGCTCTTCTTCTTCCATTTTTCTTCTTTTTTTTCTCCATGCTGTGTTTTTCTAAACCAGAGAGAAGATAGCAGGAGAGCGAAAGCAATGTTCACAATGGTAAGTTTTCTCTTATCAAATGGTTAATGGTTAGAAACTTATTATGCAATGAATCTCTGTTCCAAGTATGTTTAATTAATGAAAATTAATGAATAATCCTGGATAGTAGCTGTGGTAAGATTTTAGCTTTGGTTGGAGTTGTGAATTTGTATTTATTTCCAAATTTTTAACAATACATCAGTATAATTTTGGAACAGGTTGACATGAGGACTGCTTCTCAGATTCTGTCTATTTAGAATTATAGCATCTTCCTTGAAATCAGCTCTAATCTGTGACAGACAGTCCTTCACTCCCAAGTGCCTCACAAGGTCAAGTTTCCTGCCTGTCAAGGCTACGTGACCTGTGGCTCTGCTGAGATTGTTATGAGTACTATTCTGTGTTGAGGCAAAATCTGCCTTAATTCTACCCGTCATCACTTCCATGGTCATACTATCTCATTGAACAGTCCCCCATCATTTTCCATTCCCTTGCCTTGTTTTACTTTCTTTTGTGATACTCTTCATTTACTTACTTACTGATTTTTTTGTATTAATTCTGTTTATTTGTATGTCATTGTTTTTCCTATTGGACTATGTACTCCATGAGGTCAAGGACTTGAGTTTGTTCTCTTTTGTATCTCCAGCACCTAGAATAGTGTCTAGCACATAGTAGGCATTCAAGAAACACTGCTGAATAAATGAATGTCACTTCTCAACACACTATTGTTTATTAGATACTAGAGGCCCAGTGCATGAATTCGTGCACAGGTGGGGTCTGGCCAGTCCACCCCAATCAGGGCCATTCAGGCCAGGCTGGCTGAGGGGAGGGGACACGGGAGGTTGGACAGCTGTCCCGCCCCATGGTCGAACTTCTGGTCAAACTTCTGGTCAAGGGGACAATTTGCATATTAGCCTTTTATTATATAGGATTATGACCCTATTCAAGTGCCCATGGGTCCACAAATGGTAGAACACAACCTTTTGTGTGTTGAACAAGAAGGAGTGAGATGAAGAACATTATGGAAAGTGTAGAAGCTCTTATCACTGAAATACTGGAAGAAATCAATGGTATATGGGTCATATTTTAAAATTTTTTTAATGTATTGATTTGAGAGACAGACAGACAGACAGAAACATCGATTTATTGTCTGACTTATTTATGCATTCATTGGTTGATCCTTGTATGTGCCCTTATTGGGGATTGAACCTGCAACCCTGGCATATTGAGACAATGCTCTAACCAACTGAGCCACTCAGCCAGGGCAGGGTCATATTTTAAAGTTATGAATCTCCTGCTTGTACTTTAATCTGAGTTATTTTCTCCATAATTTAAAAATATTAATGGCATCCAGATCAGATAAAACATAATTAAAGACAGCAAAATGTATAAAGAAATAATGGATCAATGAATGGAGTAACAGACAACCATGAGATAAACACAATAAGGATATTCACAGAGCAATATGTCAGAGATGTCCACTCCAGGGTCCCCTTTCTAAGAGAAGCCACGTCTTTATTGGGGAGATATGTGAGTCATCAGGTATGTGAGGCCTTAAACATGCAAATAGGTATGATTATCAACTTCTCTTATTCTGATGCTACAGAACCAGTGGCCCTGTAATCATTTTGCTTTGGGCAACACTGGCCTACAGGGAAAGAACGTGCAGGGGAGCTGGTGCTAATATCCTGTTTACTTGATAATTTCATTTCTCATTTTAATTCAGCAGTTTCCATTCTCAAAGCCCATCCGTCTCTCAGAGCTTTATTAGTATGATTCAGTCTCCCCAAGTCAGACCAGCTCCAGGACAATGACAGGAGCATGTATTAGGCTAAGAGACCCCAGACTGAGCTGAATTCGTCATTCTGGACAGCCAAGTAACCTTCCCATGTCAGGGGTACCAACCCTTCGGCTGGTGTGCAATGCTTTGAATATCCATATTATTCAAATCAGGATTCACTTTATACAGCTTCTTGGAGTAAACCTCTGGGATATTTCCATCAAGAAGTCTGACTTTATTTTTTTCTAAAACAAACACATGCCAAAAAAAAAAAAAAAAAGTGAAGTGATTGACTTAGTAATAGAGTATGTGCCCTGGATCCAGGATAACCCTGAAATTTACTTCCAAAAACGGGATGATGTATTTATGAAAGGGGTCATGAATATTTCTCTCTGATTTTCTCTGAGTTTCTATTTACTATGGATTATTTCTTGGAATTTGGGAGTGTTATTTCTGAAGAGTGAGCATAAAGCATACTTATTATCTTTACCGCTTGTCCTTCATGCTGTTAGGCAATCTGATAGCCCAATCCTGTCTGTGCAGGTTACCACTGCAGCCACCACTATTTCTTTATTTCTTTTACCTCTTTCCCCCTTGTATTAAGTGACACAAAAGAGTTAGGATCTGCTCTGGGGGAATGAATGTGTTAACTTGCTTGATGCAGTGCACAAGCTTAAGCTTTAATGGATTCTTCAAGAAAAACCAGTCCGCGGACAGAATTCTTTTATCCCACAATGGTGACAGGAAAAGAGTAGCCAGGGATTTTCAACGGTGAAGAATAGAAATATGGGAACTTTTCAAAGGATAAGATGATATACAAGTTCTAAAAATCTTTCATTTGCATTTAAAATATGTCCTTCTAGTCTACAAAGAGTACAAATTTTTGTTATATTTTAGATAATTATACTGACATATTGGTACTTTTAAAAGTCACTGGCCATCTATTATTTAGAAGAAAATAGAGTGGATATAGGTATAAAAAATGCTTGAATGTATTCAACATAGTGAGAAATATTAGTCACTTTCTTCCTTAGGCTTAAAGTCGAACAGTAGCAGCACCCTGAGCTATTTTTATAGCTTGCTTATTTAAAAAATTAGTGTTTCTAATGCTAAAGTCAAAAATTTTCACTCACTTATTACACAGGGGTTTCAATCCTATACAGTCAACTCCCACTGTCCACACATCAATGCAAGCTGAGCCCATAAGTAAATAAGTCAGTCAGTGAATAACTGGTTCTATATAGTGTGCTTAGTAAGCTGTGAGCAGAACAACAACAACAACAAAAGTATAAAAGATGGTCATCACCATTGAGAAGCTGATAGGTCAATTGTTCCTAGCAAAGCATGGACTTGGATTTCAACAGGAAGGGTGTGGAGAATGAGCTCAACCATTCACTGGTGAGTGGCTTGATCTGGGACAAGTAATAGGACCACTGAAGGCTCTGTTTTCCTCTCCATGAATTGGAGTTTCCAAATGCGTTACTAAATTAACTAAAGTAATATTCTTTTAAAAATTCTAGCTCAGTTCCTGGCAAATATATCACTCAAAATATAAGTTATTTAACCACTCATCATTACATTCATTTATTGATCCAGTAGACACATATACTAGTACTATGGCACTGTTTTGGGCACTGGGAATACAAACATGGATAGTCTCCTTCCCTCAATGGGTCTACCACTAAATGAGGGAAACCAAAACATTGTTAAGATAAAATTTCCACCCTGACCGGTTTGGCTCAGTGGATAGAGCATCGGCCTGCAGATTGAAGGGTCCCAGGTTCGGTTCCCATCAAGGGCATGTACCTTGGTTGCGGGCATATCCCCAGTGGGGAGTGTGCAGGAGGCAGCTGATCGATGTTTCTCTCTCATCGAAGTTTCTGGCTCTCTATCCCTGTCCCTTCCTCTCTGTAAAAAAATCAATAAAAATATATATATTTTTAAAAAAAGATAAAATTTCCAATATCAACTAAAGGCACATTTGTATTTAGCTTTTACTCTGCCTATTACATATTTTATATGTCCATGTCGTAGGGCAATCAGAAAAAATAATGGAATGATAAAAATAGATGCTAACAGGAGAAACTAAGATGGCGGCATAGGTAAACACCTATACTTGCTGCCTCTCACAACCACATCAAAATTACAACTAAAAGGCAGAACAACTACCACCCAGAACCACAGGAAAGCTGGCTGAGTGGAAGTTCCACAACTAGAGGTGAAGAAAGCGCATTGAGACTGGTAAGAGGTGCGGAGGCATGGAAAGTGCTGGCACCTGGATGTGCTGCTCTTTTCATCGAGAGGGAGATACAAGCTCCCGCTTGCTCTGAACTCCAGTTCCCGGCAAGACTCTGGGGGACCCAGACACATATGGGGAGAAACTGGACTGTCTGGCATTGGGACAGGAATGTGAGGGTGGCTTTCTCTCAGAGGTGCTCGCAACAATCATTGTTCCTACATGGGGGCATGGGATGCGGAGACCCGGGGACCTCTCCAGTGCAGGGCTGACGGGAAGCCATTACTGTTTGCTCTGTCCTGGTGATTCCCAGAGACCCTGCCCCACCCAATTTACACCCCACCCAAGCTGTGTGCATCGACTTTTGCATATGAATGGCCTGTCCTTTCTCCGCCTAACTTCAGCTGGGTCAGAGTGCCCCAGAGCTTCCAAAAGAAGGCCCAAAGAGAGACAGCAGCAGCCTGCCTTGCTTCACAGCTGGGCCTCATCTGGGCACTTCCAAACCCCTTACAAAGAGGAGGAATCTTCAAATGTCTTTGTAGCTCCTGCTGGGTGGCCCCAGACAGTGGCTGACCTTGCATCTCCTTGGAGATCCACGAGCCAGTGTACCCAATTGTCAGAGTGAGACCATACCAGATTACAACTCTTCACATCCATAAGAGACATACTCAAGGGGCAGACTCAGTGAGCACCAAAGCCCCACTGAAGCAAGTCCTGCCCCATATGGGTGTCTCCTGCGCAACAGATCTTCCAGTATAGACACAACTGGTCATCACAGCCAATTGGCCTGGAGGTCAATTCCTCCCAGTGATACCAACAGCAACCAAGGCTTGACTACAACAAGGCTGTGCAAACAGCCCATAAAGGGGTGCACTAAGAGTGTCCACCTCAGGTGACTGGGGAGGTTGAGCCACTGGGCCCTATAAGACACCTACCACACAAGGCCACTCTATCAACTCAAGGAGACTTAGCAGCTACTCAGTACCTAGAAACAAACATAGGGAAGCAGCCAAAATGCAGAGACAAAGAAACAAGTCACAAATGAAAGAAATGGATGAAAGCAAAATACTGGATATAGAGTTCAAAACCACGGTTATAAGGTTACTCAAGAATCTTCTAGAAACCTCTGAGAAATTTAGTGAGACCCTCAAGGATATAAAAAAGGACCAATTATAAATTAAGCATACACTGACTGAAATAAAGAATAATATACAGAGATTCAACAACAGACTAGAGCAGTGGTCAGCAAACTGCTGCTTGCGAGCCACATGCAGCTCTTTGGCCCCTTGAGTGTGGCTCTTCCTAAGCCTTAGGAGTACCCTAATTAAGTTAATAACAATGTACCTACCTATATAGTTTAAGTTTAAAAAATTTGGCTCTCAAAAGAAATTTCAATCATTGTACTGTTGATATTTGGCTCTGTTGACTAATGAGTTTGCCGACCACTGCCCTAGAGTAAAGGCTATTCTAGACTTTCCTAAAATTTTAGAAACAAACCTCAATTAGATCAGGTTGATCCACAAGTAAATTGATTGCCTGACAAAACAAACTTGAAAACACTTTAATGGAAGATAATATCTAGGCATGCAAAGTGTAACAATCACAATTCCAAGCACCCAATAAAAATGATTAGACATGTTAAAAAAATGAAAAAATGTGACCCATTACAAGGAAAATAACGTTAGTAGTAAGAAACTTAGACATGACATAGAAATCAACATGTAACAGCTTTGAAATTGCTGTAACAAATATGCTCATGGAATTAAAAAAAAATTTAGTGAGGAGAGAAATAAAAACATTTAAAAAAAATCAAAGGGAACTTCCAAGAATGAAAAAAATCAATATTTAAAATGAACATGTTATAGGATGAACACAATGGAAGATTAGATAATATAGTGCAAGACATCAGTGAAGTTGAAGATATAGGAATAGAAGCTATCCGAAGGAAAGCAGAAAAAGAAATAGATTAAAACAAGTGAATGGAACCTCAGCAATATTTGACACAATTTCAGGTACTTTACATACCTATATATAAAATCCAAGGAGAAAGGTAGGGGGCAGAAAAAGTATTTGATGAAATACCAAGATTACTCTACCCAGCAAAGCTATCATTTAGAATTGAAGGTCAGATAAAGAGCTTCACAGACAAGAAAAAGCTAAAGGAGTTCATCACCACCAAACCAGTATTATATGAAATGCTGAAGGGTATTCTCTAAGAAGATGAAGAAGAAGAAAAAGGTAAAGGGAAAAAAATTATGATCAACAAAGTGACAACAAATACATATCTATCAACAAGTGACCTAAAAATCAAATGAATAAAAAACCTGATGAACAGAACAGACTGGTGAATGTAATAGAATCAGGGGCATGGAAAAGGAGCAGACTGACAATTCTCAGGAGGAAGGGGTTGTGGGGGGTGTGGGAAGAGATTTGACAAAGAGCTTATACCTATGGATGAGGTCAATGGCGGGGGGAGGCCTGGAGTGGGGTGGGAACCAGGTGGAAGGGAGCTATGGGGGGGAAAAAGAGGAACATCTGTAATAATCTGAACAATAAAGATTACAATAAAATAAAATAAAATAAAAATAAAACTCTGCCCTCTTTAAAAAAATAGATGTTAACAATTACTGGTTGTATCTTATGTGGCAAATACTTGCAATATCTGATCTCAAATATTATCTTATATAATAATGAAAAAGAAATCACCACGAAGTGCATTTAAATTCCCGTTTCAAAGGCTGGGAAATGGAGGCTCATCAATCACATTAGTAGACTGTCCATCTGGGGCATAGGCATACTTGTCTTTCACAGCAATGCTGCCAAGTCATGTGTCAGCCTTTAGTTTTAGGGAAGTTCGATGAAGCCCAGAGAAATGTGCAATGCACATAGTTCAGTCATCTTTTATTGAAGTATTAGAGGTAAGATATGAAGCTAGCCACTCTCCAAGGGAGCAGTCCATAGCTATGAGATTATATTCCTAGCACAGTCCCCAACTTCTGGTAACTACCCTTTCCAAGCCCTAGACACATGGTTGTAAGGCCCTCCTCACTGAGCACCCACCAGGGTTGCTGGTACCCTTTCCAATGCATTACCCATGTGTCAGGAAGTTTGTAACACACATGAAGAGTCCTGCTACTGTCTAACTTTAACCCCGGGGGTTCCTTATGTACTTTATATTGAAGTTTCCCGAATGGCCTACAAGGCTGCCCTCTATGGTTCCACTACTACCTGTCAGACTTTCTCACCACTTTTTCTCTGGCTTATTACTTGGCAATTACTCTATCCATTTCTCAGTTCCTTGTAGAGGAGCCTTCATTGCTTTCAGCTTTCCCTTCATGCAGGCCCCTCGGGCTGGGCATGGCTTACCTGCTCTTTGGATGCTCATCACCTTCTTATCCTTCTGTTTTTGCTTTTTTTTTTTCTTCTCCAGAGAAAAAAAACTTCCCTGATTTTTGAATCTCATGTGAGTCTTCTTTTCTTTGTAACGTCTTTGTTTCTTTCATGGTTCTTACAACTTATTATTTTTTTGCTTTTGTTTATTTTTAAATTACAGTTGACATTCAATATTATTCTGCATTGGTTTCAGGTGTACAGTATAGTGGTAATACAATCATATACTTTACAAAGTATTCCACCCAATATTTACAGTACCACTTGGCACCATGCATAGTAATTGCAATATTACTGACTACATTCCCTATGCTGCACTTTACATCCCTGATTGGGTAAAAGAAAAGGGTGAAGTGATTATGAAATACAAATTGGTAGTTACAACTTATCACTATTATTTGATTTTACTTACTTGTTTATAAACTATCTCCCCAGAAGATTGCCACTGTCATACATGTTGGTGCGAATCTGGTTTTGGTATCACCTGTCTGCACCTTGCCCCACAAGACCTGCTTGGGTAGCACAATCTCTCGAATGCATTAGGTCCCCAAAGATAATTGTTAAGTGACTAAACCTAGTGATTTTATTAAAGTGGGGATCAACTTGTTCTAGAAGCTGTGATTTACTTAGAGCTGAGATCTGGTTTTTGGTTGATAAGAAAGATGGTAAAATGCAGCCTATATGGGAGAGGGGTATTGGGTGCCAGTCTTACTAATTTGGATTTCAGTCACTACCACACAATTGTATTTGAAAGCACCATAACAGACAGTTTACATATGTTATGTAATTTATTCTTTTTGTAGCCCTAAAGAGAGAGGTATTATAAGTAACATCACACTAATGGTGACAGATAGGATGGCCCCCAACCCTCAGTTGAGGAATATTATGAAGACAGCTGCTATCACCACTTCTGGTCAACAATTTTCTGGAGGTTCTAGCCAGGGAATCAGGCAAGAAAATAATGTAAAAGTCATACATATTGGAAAGTAAAAATTAAAATTATTTCTACTCACAGATAATATGAAATTATATATAGAAAACCCTAAGGAGTTCACTAAAATTACTAGAACTAAAAAATGAGTTCAAATAGGTTACAGTATATAATATTGATATACAAAATCAATTGTATTTCTACCTACTAGTAATAAAAAATTCAGAAAAAATGAAAAAACAAGATCATTTACAATATCATGAAAATGAATAGAATACTTAGAAATACATTTAATGAAATAAGTTCAAAACTTGTATTTTGAAAACTACAAAGCATTGTTGAAAAAAAATTGAATAAAATGTAAATAAAAGACATCCAATATATGTGTAGGAAGACGTAATATGAAGATGGTGATACTCCTCTAATTATGGACAGATGCAACACAAATTTTATCAAAATCCCAGAGGCCTTGTTTGCATAATATAACAAGTTGACTTAAAATTAATATGGAGCCCTAACCGGTTTGGCTCAGTGGAGAGAGCATCAGCCTGTGGACTGAAGGGTCCCAGGTTCGATTCCAGTCAAGGGCATGTACCTTGGTTGTGGGCACATCCCCAGTAGGGGGTGTGCAGTAGGTAGCTGATTGATGTTTCTCTCTCATCGATGTTTATAACTCTCTATCCCTCTCCCTTCCTCTCTGTAAAAAATCAATAAAATATATTTAAAAATTTAATATGGAGATAGAGGAGGCCCAGCACAGAAAAATCATTCTTGGGGAAGATCAAAGTTGGGGGAAGACTTTCATTTCTCAGTTTCAAATCTTACTCCAAAGTTATAGTAATAAAGGCCGTGTAGTAGTGGCACAAGAATAGGCCTATAGATCAATAAGTAGAATTGCGAATATGGAAAAAAAAAACTCTCACAATTATAGTCAATATGTACATGTAAAGATGCTCAAAGAGGCTAATCATTAGGGAAATTCAAATTAAAACCACATTGAGATACCTATTACAATGGCTGCAATAAAAAAGTTAGACATTCAAAAGTGTTGGTGAGGATGTAGAGAAATTGGAACCCTCTTCCATTGTTGATGGGAATGTAAAATGGTGTAGTCCCTTTGGAGAACAGGTTGGCAGTTCTTCAAAACATTAAACAATTACCATATGACCCAGAAATTCCATTCCTAGGTTTCTATCCAAGAGAAAAAAAACTATATCAGTGCCTTGTATATGAATGTTCACGGCAGAATTATCCATAACAACAAAATGTGGAAGCAACCCAAATGACCATCAACTGATGAATGAATAAACAAATGAGATACTGTCATGCAGCTGAACACTATCGATAAAAAGGATCAGTACATGCTGCAATATAGATGAACTGCCAAAACACTAAGTTAAGTGGGGAAAAAAAGACCACATATAGTATGATTCCATTTATGTGATGTCCAGATTAGGCAAATTTATAGAGACAGAAAGTAGGTTAGTAGTTACCTAGGCCTGGTAGGGATTGGGGTCAGGGGTAGCATGGAGGGAAGATAGGGACTGACTGTTAGTGAGCACAAAATTGCTTTGTGGGTAATGAAAATATTCTAAATTAGATTATGGTGATGGTTACACAACTCTGTAAATATACTACAAAAGCATTGAATGGTACACATTAAATAGATGAGTTTTGTGGTATGCAAATTATATGCCAATAAAGCTGTTTTTAAAAAGGAAGAAAGAGAAGTGTTTATTTTAAAATTGATGTTTAGAGAGAGAGGAGGAGAGAAAGAGAGAGAATCATCGATGTGAACATGAAGAAGCAAGCTCCCTACCAGGGATTGAGCCCACAACCTGAGCATGTGCCCTGACTGGGAATCAAACTAGCAACCTTTAGGAGCATGGGAAGATGCCCAACCAAATAAGCCACACCGGCCAGTGTGAGAGAGAAGTATTTTTAACTAACCCTAGTTTAGAAATTAAGAAAGGAAATTCCCAACAGGTTGTAGATCTAGGAAGCAGCAGATTAAGGTTTGATCCAGGTCTGTCTGGCGCAGTTCAGTGCCTGTGTTTCAGTTGGCGTTTTTCTGAGCAGCAGAATCCAGCTGACTAACTTAACCTTACTTTCCTGAAAAGGGGACCACATAAAGGCATTTAACATAAAGCTACCAATAGCTCAAAAAATTGAAGCTGTGAGGGAAAAGAACTGGTAAAATCAGGGGACCTCAGCAGTGGAATCACGTCCATTTCTTTTCAGTGCTGCCACCGACTCTCTGTTCCTTTCCACCCCAGAAATACACAAATGTCCTGTGGGCCTTGTTTGGACTCTTTGTCTACCTTTATGAGAAGGGAGTCTGGGTCCAACCATTGGAAACTCCTTGGATCCATGTGGGATAATGGGATGGGTGTTTACCAATGAAAAGAACACTGGCTTCTCCAATGTGCTCTGTCTCCTCTACAGCCCTGTCTTCCCTGAACAGGCCCTGCCCCTTAACAAAAATCAGGCAAGTCAACTGTTGGACTGAAATTGTTTATATCATTTTCATACTGTTTGTCACACAGATATATCCTCAGAGCTATTACAGTAAAGATATAGCATTTAAGGTTACCTTGGTTGGGGGCATACTAACCCATGTTAGAGGCTTCCTAATTACCAGGTAGTAGATTTCGAGATTCTGTTACCCCAATTTCCTGCTATCACTTGCCACTGAATGCATTTATGACCACTGATGGCATTATGTGAAATTCACCTTGGCAGATCGAAACAAGTGAAGCTGGTCCAGAGAGAGCTGGAAAGCTTCTGTAGAAGTCACATTCTAAAACTGCAAGGCTTAGAAGAGCAAAACATTAAAATTAAATAAAATACATAATTTAAAGTCTTTAAATAAAAATAACTAGTTTGTAAGATTTTGCTGCTTTCAAATTCAGAAATGTCAAAGTGAAAATAATTGCTATATTTTGGCTATCTTAATTAGGTATATGAAAGCATTTCATATGTCAGATTGGCATTGAGAAAGGTCTATATAAATCCAAGTGTTTTTTTTTTTAATATGTTGTTATTGAATTTTTAGAAAGATAGAAACGTTGATGAGAGAGAAACAGCATCGATCGGTTGCCTCCTGCACACCCCCTACTGGAGATTGAGCCTGAAACCTAGGCATGTGCCCTGACCAAGAATTGAGCCGTGACCTCTTGGTTCCTGGGCCCATACTCAACCACTGAGCAACACTGGCCAGGCAATCCAAGTGCATTTAAGGTATGCTAGAGGCAGTGCTTATAAAAATATTCCTATAAATCAAATTATTATCCTCTAATGGAATTAGTCTGTAAATACTTACTTGAGCTTGTTGGTCCTTTCTTTCATATATTTCACATATTATCCTTTCTTTTTTATCCTTCTTTCTCCATTGTCTTTTTCCCTTTCCTTACTTATTCATTCATTTAACAAATATTTATATATAGATCACTATTCTGAACATTGGAAATAAAAAGTGAGCAACAGATTAGTAATCTCTGTCCACTATGAGCTTATAGTCTAGCTCAGGGGTGGGCAAACTTTTGACTCGAGGGCCACAATGGGTTCTTAAACTGGACCAGAGGGCCGGAACAAAAGCATGGATGGAGTGTTTGTGTGAACTAATATAAATTCAAAGTAAACATCATTACATAAAAGGGTACGGTCTCTTTTTTTTTTAGTTTTATTCATTTTAAACGGGCCGGATCCTGCCCGCGGGCTGTAGTTTGCCCACGGCTGGCTGGAAAGAGAAAGACATTAATTAAATAATCAAATGCACACACGCACATACATTCATAATTGTAACAACAACAAAAAAGGACAGTTAGGTGTGAGAATATAATTTGGATGACCTAATCTAGCCTGGGAACCAGGAAAGTTGAGGAAGCGGGATTGGAGCTGAGACCTGAAGTGTGAAGGAGTTAAGGAGGCATGTGGAATGCTTCCTGTGAGGGGGGAAGGGAAGAACATTCCACACAGAGGGAACAGCATGGGCGAAGATGCTGATGCCAAGGAGAACAAGCTTTCCTGGAGGGCCTGAGAGAGAGGCAGACTGGCTCCAAGTCAGGGCATGAAAGGAAGAGTGGGCTCCCATGAATTGGAGGAGGGAGGCCTGGTGAGGGATCATCAGAGCATAGAAAGCCCTGGCCGACTTTAAACAGGGGAGGGAAAAGATCAGACGTGCAATCTAAAAGCTCTCTCTTACTACTTGTGCATTGCAGAAAGCAGGAGCAGATGCGAAGGAAAACAATTTGGTGGCTACAGCAGGCCAGGTGACAGATGACAGATGATGGAGATTTGGGTTTCCATTTGTTAGTCTCCCTTTGGTCAATTTGCTTAACTGTTTAGAACCTTATCTTTCTTATCTGTTAAAGGGGAATAAAAATAATACTTCCCCAATAAGGTGTCTGCGAAGACTGAGATGTTGGTTATGGAAAGTGTTTACCATGACACATAATACAATAAGTCTTATCACTGTGAAAAAATTACTTTGTTTTAAAAATCTCTGGTAATAGTCTATGTTCTGACGTCTACATTGTCTGATATTAATATAGGTCTTCTTTTTCCTTTTGATTAGTGTATATGGGTTCTATTTTTTAATCCTTTTACTTATGTCCTATCAATGTCTTCATATGTAAAAGGATTTATAATTACTTTCTGTTTGGTTCTCCCTCCATTTGATGTCTGTGTTCAGAAAATATCCTCCAGATAGAAAGTCAAGACAACTGTAGAGCTCCCCTCCTTCATTTACTCTCTCATGGATTACAGGCCGACCCCACCTGTTGTCCAGTGTCTTTAAACAGTGGTTCTCTACATTTGTTTCTCATTTTCCAGAAGAAGGTCAAGTCCTGTCCTTGTTACCCCATGATTGGGAATAGACCAGACATTTGAGCAGAGACTTGAATGGTGATGCATCTTGTATTTTAACTTAATTATAACCAGTAAATTTTCCACTTGGAGTTTCTATAATCTCTTGAGTACCTACTAATAACTATATAAAGTTATTGTCTAAGTAGTTTAAGTTTCCAGCACCACTCAGTAATCCATTTGATATTGATATGACATTCTGACAATGGCTTCAGGATCCTGAAATTTCTAAACATCATAAAACAAAATGGTTATTCTGGTGGGGAAAAAATCCCATAAAAATCTTAAAGTAGAATGTTACTGAGTGTTTTAAAAGTTAATGTGTGTGCCCCAAATATATAAAATTGATATCAGGGGGACCATCAAAATCTACTTATAAGACATTAAGCTATTTACAAAGCATTTACTAATAGCACTTGCTATTGGATGGTTAATAACCCAGTTCCTCAGATATTAATATCACTGGAATTCATGTCAATGAAGGTAGTTGGTGCCTAGTATGCAATCTTTCCCTGTTTTTATTTTATTTGACTTCCCTAACTCCTTGAGATGGGCTCAAAATCCTTGGTTGTAGCATGGCCAGAGGGAACAATTGTAGCATTCATCTTGTAAAATAGCCAGTATTCCCACATTAATTTGACTTTCAGACTAACACCAAATACTCTTTTTCGTATAAATAGGTCCCAACTATTGCATGGCACATGGTTATAGTAAAAAATTGTTTGGTGTTTATCTGGAATTCAAATTTAATCATGTGTCCTATATTTGTATTTGCTAGATCTGCCTGCACATATCTGGCAGTGCAGTTGTGGCAGATTTCACCTGGACACTCACCTCACAGAGGGAAGGTCTCATCCGTCCTATGCCGTAGCCCGTTGGTGATGAGGTGCCCAATGGAGAGTCCCCCAAGTCATTGCTGCACTTTTCTCATCTTCCCAAACCTCTCATTTTTCTTTGCAGGGAGAGCATATCAGATCAAGTAAACATTAGGACTCAAAGCTTTCATAAAATATTGAACATTTAATTTGAGTTTCTCAAAGCAGCCAAGCCTACTTTAACTGTTTGAAAAGTTTGTGTGTTTGCTAGTAAGCATTTCCCCAGAATTCTATGCTGTGCAGCTAAAGAAAAGACTGGGCAGACCCCTTTCTCCACTACATTCTTCCCAAGATGGTTAAAACCAGGCCAGACCTGAAGCTTTTACACCAACCACATTTCCCTTCCTGGAAAGAGTATAAGGCCCTTTTGGCTCCAAGGAGAGGGTTTCGGGTGGAAAACGATGCTTACTTGCTTTTCTTCTCTAACTGTCACTTCACCAAGCCTATCTCAGAGCAGGAGATGAGGGTGTGGAGGTGGAGGAATCCAGTTCAGTAACATCGCATAGCAAGATGCATCCAGGGTAACTGAATAGTCACAAGATGAATTATGTATGATGGAGAAAGAGATGGAATTTATCAAAAGACAGTGTGATAACAAAATCTAAGTAGCAGAATCAATAATCAGGTATGGGAGTCAAGAACTATAACCACTGGTTATCTCAGGATGAACAAAATCACAAACGTAGCCGTAGGAACACAGAACTATCTTACATCTATCAGCGTCTGAATACTGCAGCGATGTTTAGTGTCCAGGAGGGCATTCCACTATTGCGGTGCTTTCAAACGTTGCCTAAATCATCAGACCTAAAAGATATATTAAGGTAAATTCTCCTGGGCTTTAGGTCTGGGAATCTATTTTAGGTCTTTGTAATGAATTCTGATAGAACACATTTGGGGATACAGCCACACTTATTTATTTATTCGCTGATGCAACAAATACCAGAAAGCTCATTAAGTACTGAATCTATTCTCTTTTTTTCTCCCCTAAGATTTCAGCTCTCATAAACTTTCATTCTAATAGATAGAGAACAAACAAACAATCAAAATAAAAACTAAATAAATAATATTTCAGATAGTGATATGGACTATACAAAAGGAAAATAAAAGAGTAAGGAGGGAGTGTGTGTGCCTGGTGGAGAAGGGTGGGCACTATTTTAAATATGGTGATGATGAAAGTCTTTGAGATGAGACCAGAATAAAAGGAACAATCCAGATGCAGAGAACATTCCTGATGCCCTGAGAAGGTTCATGGAAGAGCAGGAAGGTCACTGCGGCTGGGGAGGCAGTGACCAAGAAGGGGGTGGTGGAAGGTGAGTTCCCAGAGGCATCCATGGATCAGATACTCAGACCCTGCAGACATAATAACATGGTGGGATTTTATTCCATCGATAGTGGAAAATCCAGGAAGGACTTAGAGCAGGGAAGTAATGTGATCAGTTTTATCTTAAAGCCTCACTCTGGTTGTGGAAAGTAGGGATACCAGTTACATGGTTATGTAGTTGTCCAGGTGCATAATGATGGTGGAGATGAGAAGTACCCAGGTTGTGGGGATAAGAAGTACCCAGGTCAGAGGGATGAGAAGTACCCAGGTGGTGAAGATGAGAAGCATCTCAGTGATGAAGATGAGAAGTACCCAGGTGGAGGGGATGAGAAGTGCCCAGGTGGAGGGGATGAGAAGTACCCAGATGATGGAGATGAGAAGTATACAGGTGATGGAGATGAGAAGTACCCAGATGATGGAGATGAGAAGTATACAGGTGATGAAGATGAGAAGTGTTTGGATTCAAGACAGGTTGTTAAAGGTCGAGAGTCAGTAGAATTTACTGATCAATTGGTGTGGGCTGTGAGAGAAAGGCAAGATTACAAAATGACTTTGAATATTTGGCATGGCAATTCAGTCAATGAAGATACCAGTTATTAGGGTGGTGAACATTCTGAAAGTAGCCAGTGTGGGTATTGAGGGATCTGGAGTTAGTTTTGCACATATTAAGTTGGAAATTCCTCTTAGACACTGAAGGGGAGATATCAAGTAGGCAGGTGAATCATAGAGAGTCAATTTTAAGGGAAAATTCCAAGACTGGAGATATTAGTTTGGGAATATTCAACATTTAGATAGTATTTTCAATTTGCCATTAGATACATACAGAATAGATGTTACATACTACACAATTTCAAAATCACTAATTTGTGGAGTACTAGTTCTATGAGATATGGTGCCCATTTTTTCATTTCTTGGTTGTGATAATATTCTACAAGTGTATCTTAATAGGGTTCAGGTTGCCAGGTGTATGCATTTGTCAAAATCTCTACCTTTTGCCCTGGCTGTTGCTAAATGGTTAAAGCATATGCCCACACACTGAGGGGTCTTGGGTTTGATTCCTGGTCAAGGGCATATACCTGGGTTGCAGGTTCAATCCCTGACCCTTGTCTGGGCATGTGCAAGAGGCAACCAATCTATGTGTCTCTCTCACATTGATGTTTCTCTCTCCCTTAGTTCCTCCCTCCTTTCCACTCTCTCTAAAAACCAATGGAAAAAATATCCTCAGGTGAGAATTAACAAACAGGAAAAAAAACACAAAACTCCATCTCCAGAATAAGTTTTGTGTTTTTTTACACTATAGATTGTTTTTGCCTATGCTATAATTTTAATTAATTTCATATAAATTTCATCATATGATATATATTCTTTCATGGAAGGCTTCTTTTGCTCAACATGATGTTTTTGAGATTCATTGGTTAGGTTTTAAGATTTATTAAGTGTATCAGTAGTTAATTATTTTGTATTTATGAGTAGTGTTTCATTATATATATATAAACCGCAAATTTTTCAATTCATTTTCCTATTGGTAGAGATCTGAGCTGTTTCCAATTTGGAGCTATTCTGGATAAAGTTGCTGTAAGCATTTCTGTACATATCTATTTGTGAACATATATTTTCATTTATCTTGGGGAAATACCCAATTGAATTGTTGGTCCACAGGATAGGCATACAATTAGTTTTATAAGAAACTGCCAGAATTTTTTCCAAAATGATTATAATATTTTATATTTCCACCCCAAAGTTGGAAACGCTCTGATTATTTTACATCCTTACCAATACTTGATGTTATTAGTCTTTTTAATTTTAGTCATTTTGTTAGGCAAGAAATGATATTTCATTGTGTTTTTTGTCCTGAATGACTATTGATGTTGAATGTTTTTTTCAAATACTTATCAGCCATTCATGTGTCTTTTTAGTGAGGTATCTATTCAATAAGTTTGCCCACAGAAATCTCTTCTACAGCTATTTAAATGCTAAGTTACTATAATAAATCCACCTTAGAATAGTTACTTATCAATCAATATTGTGGAAAGTAGTCAAGGAGGAAGTTATTTATGGATTGAGTTGAGAAATAATTATATGTAATTTCATAAGTACTTTTATCTCTACTGATTAAGCAAGTTAAGCTGGTTTTCATTATGAGTTAATCAAATTACTGTAATTTTGGAAAATAATATTGGATATTAATGAATATGTATAATTTTTATGAATTTTAATTGTGAAAAACATAGAAACCCCAAATCAGTTACCATAATGTCATGTTTAAGTATATTAAACTGCTAATTTTTTTCATTTTTTTTGCTCTTACTGGTACGAACTTTGTATAAGACATAGCATCTAACATACTTTATTTTGATAAAATCCTTTAAGTCTGTTTGGTTTGCTTTATTGACCAACTATGAACATATATAAACAGTGATATTCAGTGAAAATCTCGTGTGAAAAACAATTTGTAATAAACACATTGCTGGATATGTTTCTGAGTGGCTACACTTTTCATTAAAGAGAAGAAAGAATAAAAAAGAATGTCAAGAAATCCAATCTGTCTCCACTGTGGCCAGAGAGATCAGTAAATGGCCTTCCACCCTCAAAAACCCGAGGTAACACATCAAGCACATGTCCAGATAATGAGAAACCAGAACTCAGCTCGTCCACCCTCGTGGAACAATAAATGTAGTCTGTGAACTTGGATTTTCAGCGCTCATCGGAGATTTTTATTTTCCTAAGTACATTTTTAACCTCACAAACATGATAATGTCCACATAATTCAAAGGAATAAAGGACAAAACAAGGCATTTGACTCAAACTTAGGTCATCAACCATTTACCCATAAGCCTTTCCAGAAAATAAAATAGTCATTTATAAAATAATGTGCTTCAGCCTTGGGTTCATATATACAAAGCAGAAAGCACTGTACTAATCCGCCCGGACGGTCCGTTATTCTCCCGTTAAACCTATTGCTAACCTGCCCCAGGCAGGCAGTCTGAACAAAATGACTCACTACCACTTGAAACAGCTCCCCACTGTACATAATAACACCATTTTACAACCGGCATTTGCCACAGTAAATCTGCCTGGGAACAGTTAACTTGTCAGTTTGCATTGAGGGAAGGTCACACACACCTAACAGTCAAAGAGAAGGTTTCCTGCAGTCTAAGATCTGAAGTCTTTCAGGAGACTTTTTAATCAATACCCTAACACGTACTAACGAGGCTTCAGCTGAAGCAAATAAAGAAGGTTGTTTTTGTTTGCTTGTTTGTTGTCATCTGTTGCATTTGTTAGTAGAGGCTAGAGTAGACCTTCTTGATTTTCCTAAACATGCCAGAGTGAGACTAATAGAAGCCGAGTCATGATGCGGCCCAGAGCAGCTGTTTTATAGTCTAACGCTGATCAACTTACAAGCCACTTAGGACACGGTCAGGCCCTTTCTTCATGTGTGTTTGGCGGGTAAAACTATCCGTTGCAATTCACAATGGAGAAGAGATGTAGCTTTCTGTATTCTCCTACACCTACATTTAAATTCTGTTTTGAGGCCCCTTCCTGGCCAGGTCATAGAAAGGCTCATTTCAAACAGTTTAGGGTTTCCTAATGCCTTTTCTTTAGAGTTGCATCTAACTCCGGGCATTTTCTGGAGTGCAAAAACTTAGAGGCATTGAACCCTCGGTCCAGCGGTTCTCAACTTGTGGGTCGCGACCCCTTTGGCGGTCAAACGACCCTTTCATAGGGGTCGCCTAAGACCATCCTGCATATCAGATATTTACATTACGATTCATAACAGTAGCAACATGACAGTTATGAAGTAGCAACGAAAATAATTTTATGGTAGGGTCACAACATGAGGAACTGTATTTAAAGGGCCAGAAGGTTGAGAACCACTGCCTCAGTCAGTGGACTATGCCTCAACAGCGCCACTCTTAAATGTAAAGGTTGGTGGTATCAATAACCCCATATTCCCTTTGTAAAAACCTTTATACCCATCAGAATTGAATTAAACCCAACCTATCTTAGTGGTACTTGTTTTGTAATCCAAAATGTTCTCTTGGAATAACAAGTACTGTAGATTTTTCTAACCCAGTGCTTCTTAAATCTGATGGGTAGGGAGAAGCAAGATGGCGGCGATATAGGCAGACGCGTCCCAGGTCTTGTCCCGGAGCAAACGGAGTAAGCAGCTGAAACTAATAACACCCACCCCGAATTGGCGAATTTACTCAGCTGGTGAGACGGTTTGCAGCCGGGAAGGGCAGAGCTCCCCTGGAAAGGTTAAAAACCAGGGATCTGGGCAGGAAAGTTTGCCAGACCTGAGCCCAGAGGGTCGGAGGGAGACCGCATGGCAGGCAGCCGCGTCTCTTGGGACAGACACAGCCCCTGACCGGGGAAAGGAATTCCTCGGGTTTGCTGGCGCCGGGAGATTTGAGATTTGGATTTTGTGACTGCGGAAAACTGTGACTAAAGGTGGCATCCTGAGGAACTGACCAGACCATGCAGTGCCCATAAGAGAGGAACGTTTCCCAGATCATGCAGTGCTGGTAAGAGAGGAGCGTTTCCCAGACCGGTAAGAGGGAGCGTTTCCGCGGCCAGCCGGCGTTTGTTTACTTGTTTTCACTGAACCCTGCTCATAGGACAGTTCGGATACAGACACTCACCTGTGCTGAAGAGAGGGCGAAGGTGCGGACGAGTGGAATCTGGGGAGAGGCTGAGGAGAGAGGGGGAGCCGGGGGAGGTGGCAGCGAATCCAGTGCTGAGACACCCCTGGGCCCAGGACTGGGCCAGCCATTCTCTCCAGAGGGTGGAATTCCTCCCCCCAGCCCCCCAGGCAAGGAGCACAGCCACACCCAGATTCCACCCTGTATGAGATAAAGGATTAAAATAAGCTAATTAGTCCCTGGGAGTTACCAGGGTCTGGCCTATAGAGGGACTTTCAGTCCCACCAACAACACAGAGCAGGGTAACAATTAGGCTTTGGAGCCCTGGGCTGGGAGCAATCGCGCGAACGGGAATTTGTCTGCCTAGCACAGGCCCAAGGATCCCTTTTCTCGGGGCAGGAGGCAGCACCAAGCACCAGTGACTTGACTGTGTTTCTTATCACCTGCGCCTGAGATCCTGATTCCCTGTGCATTCATACTAAGAGCCAGTGAATCCAATTCCTGGTGCAAGGGCACACAGGGACCCTGATTCTCAAGGCGAAGTCGCGCAAAGCAACAGAGACTCTGATACTGGACTCTTGGGGAACTCTGACTCCTGGCGCATGCTAGGGGGCTCTGGTTTTCAACACGCTCCAGGGGGGTCTCTATTTCAGCACGGTGCAGGCAGGGTCCCTAATTCTAAGGGCACATACGAGGCCACATTGAGCGCTGGCAACACTGACTCAGAGCGAGCCTGGTTCCCACCAACCAACAACAACCACACATCTTAGTGTCAGAGCTCTTCAGTGACACTAAGGTGGTGGGAGGCTCCCACTGCACACGGCCCAGGCCCACGCAACCCGACCTTTGATCCATCGGGAGATAAGCAGAATGAAGAAACGACACAACACCCAGAGGAAAGACAATGAGGAATCACCAAGAAAGGAAATTAATGAAGTTGAAGCGTGCAACATGACAGAAAAAGAATTCAGAATAATGGTTGTACAATTCATTCACCGGATGGATGAGAAAATCAACAACCTATGCAAGAATCAGGAAGAAATGAAAAGTGATATAGCTACAATCAAAAACACCATGGAAAGTTTCAACAGCAGGCTGAAAGAAGCAGAGGACCGAATTAGTGAGTTAGAAGATAAGGCAGAGAAACAAGCTCAATCTGAACAGCAACTGGAGAAAAAAATTAAAAAACAGGAGGAGAGCCTAAGGGAGCTTCGGGACAACATGAAACGAAGTAACATACGCATAATAGGGCTGCAAGAGGGACAAGAAGAGCAGCAAGGATTAGAAAATCTATTTGAAGAAATAATGACAGAAAACTTCCCAGATATGGGGAAGAAAAAAGTTACACAAGTACAGAGAGTCCCAGGCAAGATGAACCCCAAAAGACCCACACCAAGACACGTCATAATAACGATGGCAAATGTACAAGACAAAGAGAGAATCTTAAAGGCTGCAAGAGAGAAACAGAGAGTTACCTACAAAGGATCCCCCATCAGATTATCAAACGATTTCTCAACAGAAACACATCAGGCCAGGAAAGAATGGACAGAAATTTACAAAGTGATGCAAAGCAAAGGACTGAATCCAAGAATACTCTATCCAGCAAGGCTATCATTCAAAATTGAAGGGGAAATAAGAAGCTTCACAGACAAAAAAAGGCTAAGGGAGTTCATCACCACCAAGCCAGCAATGCAAGAAATGCTAAAGGGACTGGTGTAAAAAGAAGAAATAAAAAGCCCAGAAAGAAAACAGCCACACAAAAAAAGAAATGGCTACAAACAAGTACCTTTCAATAATAACTTTAAACGTAAATGGACTAAATGGTCCAATCAAAAGACATCGAGTGGCTGAATGGATAAAAAAACATGACCCATACATTTGCTGTCTACAAGAGACCCACCTCATTAAAAGGGACTCACACAGACTGAAAGTGAAGGGATGGAAAAATATCTTTCAGGCAAATGGAAATGAAAAAAAAGCTGGGGTAGCAATACTTATATCCGACAAAATAGACCTCAAAGTGAAGGCCATAACAAGAGATAAGGAAGGCCACTTCATAATACTAAAGGGATCAATACAACAAGAGGATATAACCCTGATAAACATATATGCACCCAATGCAGGAGCACCCACATACATAAGAAAACTCCTGGAAGACATCAGGGGAGAGATCGACAACAATACAATCATAGTAGGGGACTTTAATACACCACTGACATCACTGGATAAATCTGCTAGACAAAAAATCAGCAAAGAAACAGCAATCCTAAATGACTCACTAGATCAGATGGACTTAATTGACATCTTCAGAACACTTCACCCCAAAGCAACAAAATATACGTTCTTCTCAAGTGCTCATGGGACATCTTCAAAAATAGACCACATATTGGGTCACAAACAAAGTCTCCCCAAATTCAAGAAGATTGAAATCATACCAAGCATCTTCTCAGACCACAAGGGCATAATATTAGAAATAAACTACAATAAAAACAACCCAAAATACTCAAACACTTGGAAGCTGAATAGCATGTTATTAAATATTGATTGGGTTACCAATGAGATCAAAGAAGAAATTAAAAACATCCTGGAAACTAATGACAATGAAAACACAACAATCCAAAACCTTTGGGACACAATGAAAGCAGTCCTGAGAGGGAAGTTTATAGCTCTACAGGCCTACCTCAACAAACAAGAAAAAATGGTAGTAAATCATCTAAATCTACAGCTCAAAGAATTAGAAAGAGAGCAACAAGAAAAGCCCAGAGTGAGCAGAAGGAAGGAGATAATAAAGATTAGAGCAGAAATAAATGACATAGAGACCAAAAAAACAATACAGAAAATCAATGAAACCAAGAGCTGGTTCTTTGAAAGGATAAACAAGATCGACAAACCTCTAGCCAGGCTCACCAAAAAGCAAAGAGAGAGGACCCAAATAAACCAAATCAGAAATGATAGAGGCGAAATAACAACAGACCCCACAGAAATACAAATGATTGTTAAAAAATACTATGAACAACTCTACTCCAACAAACTAGACAACCTGGAGGAAATGGACATATTTCTAGAAAAATACAACATTCCAAAACTTAATCAGGAAGAATCTAAAAATCTCAACAGGCCAATAACTATGGAAGAAATTGAAGCAGTCATCAGAAAGCTTCCAGCAAACAAAAGCCCAGGACCAGACGGCTTCACAGGGGAGTTTTACCAAACATTCAAGGAAGAACTAAAACCTATCCTCCTCAGACTACTACAAAAAATCCAAGAGGAAGGAACACTTCCAAGCTCATTCTATGAAGCCAGCATCACCCTAATACCAAAACCAGGTAAAGACAACACAATGAAAGAGAATTACAGGCCAATATCCCTCATGAACATAGATGCCAAAATCCTCAACAAAATCTTAGCAAATCGGATCCAGCAGTACATCAGAAAGATCATACACCATGACCAAGTAGGATTTATCCCAGGGATGCAAGGATGGTACAATATCCGCAAATCAATCAACGTGATACATCACATAAACAAATTGAAGGAAAAAAACCACATAGTCATATCAATTGATGCAGAAAAAGCATTTGACAAAATTCAACACCCATTTTTGATAAAAACTCTCAGCAAGGTGGGAATAGAAGGATCATACCTCAACATAATAAAAGCCATATATGACAAACCCACAGCCAACATCATACTCAATGGACAAAAACTAACACCATTTCCCCTAAAAACAGGAACAAGACAGGGATGCCCACTCTCACCACTCCTGTTCGACATAGTACTGGAAGTATTAGCCATTGCAATTAGACAAGAAGAAGAAATAAAAGGCATCCAAATTGGAAAAGAGGAAGTAAAACTGTCCTTATTTGCAGATGACATGATATTATACTTAAAAAACCCTAAAGACTCCATCAAAAAACTATTAGACTTAATAAAAGAATTCGGCAATGTAGCAGGATACAGAATTAACGCCAAGAAATCTATGGCATTTCTATACACCAATAGTGAACTTGCAGAAAGAGAGACTAAAAAAGCAATCCCATTTACCATCTCACCAAAAAAATTAAGCTACCTAGGAATAAACTTAACTAAAGAGGTAAAAGACCTCTACTCAGAAAACTACAGGACGTTGAAAAAAGAGATAGAGGAAGACATAAAGAGATGGAAGAACATACCATGTTCTTGGATTGGTAGAATCAACATCATTAAAATGTCCATACTGCCCAAAGCAATCTATAAATTCAACGCACTTCCCATTAAAATACCAACGGCATATTTCACAGACCTAGAACGAACTCTCCAAAAATTCATCTGGAACAAAAAACGACCCCGAATAGCTGCAGCGATCCTGAGAAAGAAGAAAGTAGGTGGGATCTCAATACCAGATATCAAGCTGTATTACAAAGCCACTGTTCTCAAAACTGCCTGGTACTGGCACAAGAACAGACATATAGATCAATGGAATAGAATAGAGAGCCCAGAAATCAGCCCCAACCAATACGCTCAATTAATATTTGACAAAGGAGGCAAGAACATACAATGGAGTCAAGACAGTCTCTTCAATAAATGGTGCTGGGAAAATTGGACAGATACATGCAAGAAAATGAAACTAGACCACCAACTTACACCATACACAAAAATAAACTCAAAATGGATAAAGGACTTAAATATACGACCGGAAACCATAAAAATACTAGAAGAATCCAAAGGCAACAAAATCTCAGACCTATGCCGAAGCAATTTCTTCACCGATACAGATCCTAGGGCATTGGAAACTAAAGAGAAAATAAACAAATGGGACTACATCAAAATAAAAAGTTTCTGCACAGCAAAAGAAACCATCAACAAAACAACAAGAAAGCCCACTACATGGGAGAACATATTTGCCAACATTATATCTGATAAGGGCCTAATCTCCAAAATTTATAGGGAACTCATACAACTTAACAAAAGGAAGATAAACAATCCAATCAAAAAATGGGCAAAGGACCTAAATAGACACCTTTCAAAAGAGGACATTCAGAAAGCCAAGAGACATATGAAAACATGCTCAAAGTCACTAATCATCCGAGAGATGCAAATCAAAACAACAATGAGGTACCATCTCACACCTGTCAGACTGGCTATCATCAACAAATCAACAAACGACAAGTGCTGGAGAGGATGTGGAGAAAAAGGAACACTTGTGCACTGCTGGTGGGAATGCAGACTGGTGCAGCCACTATGGAAGACAGTATGGAGTTTCCTCAAAAAACTGGAAATGGAACTCCCATTTGACCCTGTGATCCCACTTCTAGGAATATATCCCAAGAAACCAGAAACACCAATCAGAAAGGATATGTGCACCCATATGTTCATAGCAGCACAATTCACCATAGCTAAGATCTGGAAACAGCCTAAGTGCCCATCAGTAGATGAATGGATTAGAAAACTGTGGTACATCTACACGATGGAATACTATGCTGCTGTAAAAAAGAAGGAACTCTTACCATTTGCAATGGCATGGATGGAACTGGAGAGCATTATGCTAAGTGAAATAAGCCAGTCAATGAAGGAAAAATACCACATGATCTCACACATTCATGGATAATAGAGACCATTATAAACTTTTGAACAATAATAGATACAGAGGCAGAGCTGCCTCAAACAGATTGTCAAACTGCAGCGGGAAGGCCGGGGAGGGTTGGGGGGCAGGAGGGAAGGGGGTAAGAGATCAACTGAAGGACTTGTATGCATGCATATAAGCATAACCAATGGACATAAGACACTGGGGGGTAGGGGAGGCCAGGGGATTGTCAAGGGCGGGGAAAAAAAGGACACATATGTAATACCCTTTGTAATACTTTAAGCAATAAAAAAATTAAAAAAGAAAAAAAAATAATAAATTTCAAAAAATTGGACTTTTCAGCAAAGATCAAATGAACACACACACACACACATACACACAAAGACTTTCAACTACAGGGAGCATAATAACCAAAGTCCCTTGCTGCTGGGCCTAGAAATCTATCACCACATTTGAACCAATGATATGTTTCAATGGATTATTCCCAGACAATGAATGGGCACAACAAGGATACTAAGGCAGGTGCATTGTGAAAGTTCCTAAGAAGATCAATGTTAGCTCAGACTCCCAAAGACCTTGCCTGCTGTTCTTTCCTTAGACTTCCTAGCATTCAAGGACACTCTCAACTTTTTTACATTCTTTTTCATTTGGATCAGGCTTGCACTGTGATCACAGCCTTTCTTGGTTCCCTCCTCATTTCTATTACAAGTGTTGTCCTAAAAAATATTTTTAAATCCCTTGTATGCTTGATTTCATATTGGCATCTGCTTTAAGGATAACCTGGACTAACATAATACATGTCAGAACTCAGAACTGTACATTCAAAAAAGGGTGAATTTTACTGCATGTAAATTATACCTCAATAAACTTGGCTTAAAAATGTTATGTTAGTTTTAAACATGTATCAACAACAAAAAAAAATCTGATGGGTAGGAGGATTACTTTGGTATCTTGCTAAAATGCAGAATCTGAGTCAGGAATAATGGGGTGGGGCTGAATCTCTGCATTTCAGCATGCTCCCAGATGATAGCCTTTCAGATGGTTCATGGACCACAATTGGAGTAGCAATGATCTAACCCACATACAAGCTTGAAATTGCTCTTAATTTGGTTTATACCTCATTAGATAATGTCTTTGTTTGGGCTGCTGAAGTAACACATCCCATTCCTCTATATAGATCATTCAATATTTTTTATGAACTATTAACTTTTGTGTTCATTTTCGTCATTGCAAGCTGAAAGTTTCTATATTTTAAGTAATATATATACTAAAGGCCCATTGCATGAAGAGAATCGTGCAATAGGCCTTCCCTTCCCCTGGCTGCCGGCACCGGTTTTCCTCTGGCACCCGGGACCCAGGCCTTTGCTCCAGCCAGAGCCTTCAGTCTTCGCTCCACTTCGTGCCTATGTATGCAAATTAACCGCCATCTTTGTTGGGTTAATTTGCATACTCTTCTGATTGGCTGGTGAGCATAGCGGAGGGATGGTCAATTTACATGTTTGTCTATTATTAGGTAAGATATTTTAATTTTCTTATTTACAATGCTTTATGGTATCTTTTGGCAGACAATGAATCAAGATGAATATATTCAATATTTGCCCTACTGTACTCAAAATGCCCTTGAGTTAAACTCACTTCATGAGTCTCTTTCCAATTTATTGGGGGTACCATCTACCCCACTTACACCCACAGTGTTATGAGGTGGTGATGGGAAATAGTAGGCACATGAATGTGCTTTGAAAAAAAAGTACCATTGAATCATTATTTATTGACTCTCCTTGGCAGGTGGCAGCTATGCCCCAGAATGTTGGAAATCTTGCTCATGAAAATACCTGAGCTACACCTTCCTTTGTGACTTCAAACACAGTCACCACAGATGTCTTGTTTAGCTGGGCTCCAGTTTGTGTAGACAGAGAATCCTCCAAAGGGGACAAGAAAACATCAGCTCCCAAAAGACACTGAATGTTTTCACAGTTTAAAACCACTGCATCTGGTGTGCGTAGGAACACATCTGTTCCTGCAACTGGCAAAGCTGGCCATGCTCTTCACACACAGAAATCGCCTCACATAACATCTGTGTGGCAGTGGCTGGGTATTTCCAGAGTTTGGGAACCATAGCATAAATGCTCTTTCTTTTACAATATCTGCCTATTCGTGCTAAAGGTTCTGTATTAAAGTAAAGGGAAGGTTTGTAAATCAGTTATTGCTGCTCAAGTCAGACAAACCACATCTCGAACAAACCACATCTCGAAAGGCAGGCAATCAAAGCAGCAACAAAGGCACAGCCACTCTCTCTTCCGCCAGCCACATCAGAGGGCGACACAGCTAAGGACTCCTGATTGTTTGGTGGAATTCTGAAGGCACAGCTTTCTAAGTCCCTTTAGCAGACAGCTGAGAAAATGTCATCTGGTTCAGAAACTACTGCTATAGCTACATTTTTATTTTTGATCAAGAAAGGATCGGGAAGAGGGCCCCTGGGGTTGGGTTCAGTCACAGAGCAAAAAGTCTATTTTCTGAGCACTAAATGCCCCAGAGCCGTAGTAGCAATGCCCAGGGCAAGGTGAGACGCCCAGCATTGTGTGGAAGACACCAGCTCCTTCCTACCCAATCTGGGGAAGTCAGAAGCTCACCAGGATTCACAAGAGATCTTTTAGAGATTTCCATAAATTATCTACTGAGCACCATCACTCCTGACACTGATATTTTATTCCCAAACTGATCTACACAGGTAGATTTTGATTTCACTCTATGCATTGTGCTATGTGTTCCCTGCCATTATTAATTTGCTGCTCTATTTATTCAAAGAATAATTCATTCAGCATCAATATCCCCATATTTATTGATAGACATGATAGAGACGCTGAGGTTATGAAGATAAAGGAGACAGGCAAGATGCTGCCTGGAGGAACAGTGCTGACCTGTACAGACTTTCGGGAGCTCAGACAACCCTCCCTCATGGCAGTGTTTTCAGGCAAGGCTGGCTGCTTCTCTTCTCTGAACCAGGCATAAGCTTGTCATGAGTGCTCCATGCACAGCTCGTCTATGTCTAGTCTGTCAAATTCTGCAGGCATGTGGGCTCACTCACCCTCTGCCCATATTCTCTGATGGTTTTTTTAACCCTTTCTCTACATGTACTCTGGGAGCCCTACAGTGCAGAACTGCTTATGCAACAAGTCCCAGGAACCTCTAGGAAAGATGAGTCCTGCTTGGATCAGGGGCCCCCATTCCCTCCTGCTTGGTCTGTGGCAGATATTGGTGATAGTTCAGCATACATGCCCTCACTGAGCTGAAGCACGTCCTGTGACCCATTCTCACTCAACAAAATGGTCCAGGCGGCCAAATAGATCAGTCAGTACTGACCCAAGAGATGAATCTGCTTGCTACCCTTTCTTGGAATTTGTCATGTCTTCTTCCACTCCTTGGATGGCCCCGGTGATTTGCATCTATAACTAAGTACTCATGGTGCCCATTGTTGCAAAAAAAGCCCCTGCGGTCACTCAGATTCCAGCAGGTCCCATTAGCAGAAGCACCCACGCACTTCTTCTCAGAATAAATCCAATCTCTGTAATCTGCATCCATAGCCACAACTTCTACAACCGTAAGTCCGTTTAAACCTTGGCCAAGAAGGCATTTTATTGGATCACACAATTGATCGATCTTGGCATGGCTGGATCCAGGTGTATAAATGATAGTGTCAGGAGTTTGTGGCTTACCCTTTTCCAGCCCTGTTTTCCATTTGCAGGCTTCTCTCTCCAACTGTCTGTTGTCAAGTTGTGGCAAGATAGGTATCAGCTGCTCCAGGCAGCCCCTGGGGGAAGGAGAGTGTGTCTGTCCCAGTGATTATAATGGAAGTCAGAGAGACATGCTCACCGGCCTGCACTGGGGTAGTTGTCTATTCATTTAACCAATTGGAGGGGATAATGGAATTGGTAGGTTTGAAATCAGGTGTCATGTTATCCCCATCCAAGCTGCAAAATAAACATGGGAGATGAGGAGTTTCCCAAAGGAAAACCTGGTTGTTGTTACCAGAATCTAGATAGAACCAAAAATACCCACAGAGTTTCCCACCGGATGACACAAACAGGAGGAGACTGCCTTGCTGCCTAATTAGAGTCACAAGGTGGTGACTTCACCCTAGAAAAAGTCACCGTGGCCCAGAGTCTGATCATTAGATTTGCAGATCTAAACACCTTGTTTGTTATTATAGCGGGAGACATTTGGTCTCTGGGATAATGGCTTGTGCTAACCCAACTCATGGGGATTAATACATAAACTAGAACTCTAGCTTATTAATTGTCTCTGAGAAATGTAACTTCTTGACTAGAAAATGTGAGCTACCCTGACCAGCTTTTTGCATGGGAAGATACCTGAAAACCTGTGGGATATTAGTTAGGCATGAAACCAGACTCAGGGGAATTAGTTACATAAGGACATGCTGCGACATGCAACTATTATTGCTCAGTCATGCATTCCAGTAATAGCGGCATGCCTGCTGAATAGGCTGTCATTCACACAGGCTCATCTGCACGCTCCTCTCCACAGCCCTGTGAGTTCTGGGAGACTGCTGCTACGTTTTGCCCTCCCAACCTTCTGATTCCTGTCACTGTTCACAGGGACCATTTCCTTTCATTGACACCATATTTAACTGATTTGTCTGTATTTGCTTTTTGATTAGCTAACAGTCCATTAATAGTTACTGTATCTTGATTTAATTAGGCAAAGCATCAGAAATTCCAGCCTATGTATCGATTTCAATAAGTGTTTACATAGACACTTATTAGAATTTTTTACATAATTTCCAAGCATTGTAATAGGTTAAGCTCATCAAAGTCAATGTGGTAAGCAGAATATACTTCCTGGCTTTCCATATTATTGGAGGAGTCTTGCCTTTCTTCCTGGAATTTTGCCCACTATATTGGTGAAATGTGTCAATTAAGAGAATGTTCCCTTTTTATACTGAAACAAGTTCAAAATGAGTTTGTAAAACATGCTTATTTTCTTGGGGATGTTATTATTATTAATTTCAGACTTACACAAAGTCACAAGAATAGTGCAAACAACTTTCTCAACCTTTTCTGAGATTCATCAGTTGTTTATGTTTTGCCCCACTAGCCCTATGGTTCTCTTCACAGGGTACATTGAAGACATTTTGCTCTTTTCTCTGGATTCTACAGTAGGTTTGTCCTATAAATAAAGACATTTCTCACATAGCTATAATGATCAAAATCAAGAAATTTAACATTGAAACAATGATATTATGTTATCAACAATTTGTTTAGTCTTTTAAAAATTGTTTCAATGATTTTATATATATATATTGATTTCAGAGAGAAAGGGAGAGAAAGATAGGAACATCAATGATGACAGATAATCATTGATCAGCTGCCTCCTGCACATTCCATGCTGGGGATTGAGCCTGCAACCTGAGTACACGCCCTGACTGGGAATCAAACTCAGATCTCCTGGTTTATGGGTCAGTTCTCAACCACTGAGCCATGCCCATCAGGCTCAATGATATTATTTTTAACTATTTTCTCCTTTGCTCGGGTTACATCCAGCATCATGCATTGAATTTAGTTGTCTGTTCTTTTTTGGACTTTTTAATTGCTAAACAGTTGCATTGTGTTTCTTCGTCATTTCTGACCTTGACGTTTATGAAGAGTATTTTGTAGGATTTCCCTTAATTTTGTTTTTTCCAGATTTTTGCATGATTAGATTCAGAATATGCACTTTTTGTCCACTTTACTGCCTCGTGTTAAGATACCCATGATGTTGGTTGAGGCCGACATTGCTTAAGATGGTGTCAAGGTTAAGAGAGTTGTCTAGCAGGTTCCTCCATTGTAAAGCTGTTTTTCTTTCTGTTTGTAATTATTACATAATTTGGGGAGATATTTTTTTTT
>NW_005370500.1:1724786-1735070 GCF_000412655.1 Myotis brandtii | reverse complement strand
AAATATGTTTTATTGATTTTCTACAGAGAGGAAGGGAGAGGGATAGAAAGTTAGAAACATCAATGAGAGAGAAACACCGATCAGCTGCCTCCTGCACGCCCCCCACTGGGGATGTGCCCACAACCAAGGTACATGCCCTTGACCGGAATTGAACCCGGGACCCTTGAGTCCGCAGGCCGACGCTCTATCCACTGAGCCAAACCGTTCTGGCCACTTTTTCTTTTATTCCTCCCAGTAACTTGTATTAAATTAGCCCATTTGACATATGAGTGAACAGGAACCAGTGAGTTAAAGGAACTTGCCTAACACCTGCAGAATTTGTGGTTTTTGCATTCTTGTTTTAAGTTTTTAACATGACATTTCCCCTCTTACCTTTTGTTCTTACCTGCTCAGCTTCTTTATCACAGGATATCTTATATTTGGAAAAAACTTTGGAGGGACAGGTAAACCTGGGAGGGAACATGACTCTGTCACTTGTGGGCTGTGGAATCTTTGGAAAGTTGTTTAAAGTTTCTGAGTCTCAGCTTTCTTTGTTAAAAGGGTAGAATAGTATTCAACTTTCAAGGTTGCTTTGAGATTAAGTGAAGGTTGATTTTTTAAATGAATAACATTTGCCAGGCTCTGTCTGTACTGGGGATAGAGCCATGTGAAAACCCAGTTTTTGTTGAAATGGAAAGAGAGATAATCCTCACGGACATAGTGGAGTTGTGGGCCTTGCAGGTATCTGGGAGGTGGGAATTCCAGGTAGGAGGGAGAACCAAGTGCAAAGGGTCTTGAAATGTCTGAGAAAGGAAGTCCATATGGCTGGAGCAGGGCTGAGAATGAAAAGGGTGAGTTCAAAGAGGTGGTCAGGAGCCAGATGATGTAGGCCAATGTCAGAGCTGGAGATTTATCCTTAAGGAGATCAAAGACATAGTACCATAGGAGGCAGATAACTGTTTTCTTCTATTCTAAATGAATCACTGTTGTGTGTTGAATTGCTCAAGTCCCAATCCCCAATATTTGCAGGTGAGATCAGGTTAAGATGAGGCCATGCTAGGGTAGGGTGGGCCCTGATCTAATATAACAGGTGCCCTTGGAAGGAGAGGGAAACTGAACGCAGAAAAGGCCAGGTGAAGAATGAGGCGGGGTTTGGGATGATGTCTATAAGCCAGTGAAGACCACCAAGAATTTCTGGCAATCACCGGAGAGGGAAACTGAACGCAGAATGGGTCAGGTGAAGAATGAGGCGGGGGTTGGGATGATGTCTATAAGCCAGTGAAGACCAAGAATTTCTGGCAATCACTAGAAGCTGAAAAAGCAAGGAGGGATTCTTTCTTAGAGCTCTCAGAGACAGTGGCCCTGCCAACACCTGGATTTTGGACTTTTAGGCTCCAGACCTGTGCCGAGCCAACTCAGCTAAGGGTTCCAAAGACTGAGTGAGGGGCGGTGAAGGATGAAGAAATGACATACAGAGAGAATAAGCTGGGTCTGTGGATCTTCCTGTGCCTGGCAGAGGCCATAGAGAGAGATCCAGAGGCAAGCTGAGCCTTTATTTTATAGCCAGAGGTAAACAAGGTAGTGGTCACCATAGTTACAATGTTCTTGTGAGTTTCACTTGTTTTGGCAGCACTTGCTACATCTCCCTCAGCCCATTTACCTTCCCAGATAAGATCTAGGGAGCATCATAAGGTCAAGCCTAATTATGCTAAGAGGACTGTGCCCTCTAAGCTGGGACTTGTTTGTGGCTGTGCCAACAGGTCAGTCCGAGGCTTAACCCTATAGCCATGCCCTACACAGACCTATGAGAGAATAAATGCCTGTGTGTTTTTTAAAGCCACCTAGTTTGTGGTACTTTGTGATGGCGGCCCTAGGAAATGAATATAATTCCTTTGGACATTATGGGAAGACTACTGAGGACCAGTGTGGAAGCACAAGACTATTAAATTCAGTCTGAGCTCTGCTAAAATTTGAGGTTTCTATTAGACACACGAAGGGAGGTTTGAGTAGGCTGACAAATAAATTTGGGTTGTTACTTGGTAATGACAGTTAAAGCCATGAGACTGTAGAGAAGTACAGGTCCTCCCACGTTCTCCTAATTATTATTAGATTGCCAAACAATGGCAGGTGCTTGTGCTTACATCTCTCAATTGCTTGAAGATGAAAACATAGTAAATTTTCATAAACGGAATCAGACCTTTGAGAAAGTAAGAAATTAGTTCTTAAAATCAGGAATGCACGATGTTAGGGTGCTGAGGAATTATTCTACATAAGTGTTAAAAATTGGGTTGCTTTCCGCTCAGTCTCGAATTCTGCTTCTATGTCTCTGAAATGAGGCCCAGAGTCCCTCCTTTGTGACCAGTACTGTAAGAAATCGCCAGGCAGGGATTCACAGGCCACCCTTTTAGAGATGCTGCTTTGACATCTCTCTGGTTAAGTTTTCTCTTCTAGGATTCACAGCCAATCTGCGTGTTTCCTACATCCAAGCTCTTGTGTGTTTTTCATTGTCTTAAATTGTGCCGCTACCATAGCAGCCATCCTCTCAACAAGCCCAGGGTGACACATGTGCATGGAAATGATGTCAACAATGATGAACTTGTAAATCTGCCCAGAACAGAGAAGCCACAGTACAACAGGTGAACAATGTAGAGCCGTGTGGAAAACAAGGCAGAGGTGGAGGCCCGGGCACTGCCTCGCTGGGCTCAGGGTCAGACACCCCTCCTCTCCATTCCACACCCCCTGAAATGCAGCTTAAAACTGCCCAGCCTGGAATCATAGGAGCCCATGTCTCTCACTTCTGACTTCCTCTTCCCACCTGCTGGTGCCTCTTTGAGATGCATTGGCTCTGTTTATCTATGGCTCTAGTCATTCCGGACTGAGTCCTAATCAGAAAAGCAGTGTGGTGCCGCCTAAGCTGTAATAGGCTCTTTTATGTTAATATAAATCCCTGTGAACATGTATTAGAAATACGGTACAGTACCAGCAAAGGACCTAAACATCAATTACTTTAAAATGGTCTTAATGCTCTCAATTAGCTAATTACAGTCTGTGTGTGACTAGGGGAAGGCGAGAGGTTAACATACCTTTTACACACGATGCAGGTGCCAAAGAAAATGGGAGCATTTCTGATTCAATTCCCAATTGTGTCCTCCTCCTTGCAAGAATAATGGAAGAACTAGTTCTTTTCTTTTTCATTTTATTTTTATCGTTGACACTGTTACAGATGTCCTCATTTTCTCTCCCTTTGCCCACCTCCTCCCAGCTCTTGCCCCCACCCCACCAAACTAGCTCTTTTAAAAAGAAAGATAGCTAAGAAGGAGAAAGTAAAGAATTAAGCAAAAGATGCTTCTTTTCACTAAAATATTTTTAAAACATTCCAGTAATTTTTATTTAAAATATCTAAAGTATTTCTTTAATATATATTTATTGATTTCAGAGAGGAAGGGAGAGGGAGAGAGAGAGATAGAAACATCAATGATGAGAGACAATTATTGATCGGCTGCTTCCTGCACACCCCCTCCTAGGGATTGAGCCAGCAACCCAGGCATGTGCCCTTGGCCGGAATCGAACCTGGGATCCTTTAGTCCTCAGGCCGAAGCTCTATCCATTGAGCCAAACGGGCCAGGGCTAAAGTATTTTTATTTTGATTACATTTAAATAACTTTTATGCAAAATTCTGGTAGCAACTATATTTAATGCTGAATCATTATTCACGGTGACCAAGACATGAAAACAACTGAAGTGTCCTTCAATAGAGGACTGGATAAAGACAGACAGTGGAATATACATACAATGGACTACTACTCGGCCATGAGAAAAGATGAAATACTGCCATTTGGGACAACATGGAGGGGTCTTGAGAATATCATGCTAAGCAAAATAAGTAAAACAGAAAAAGTTAAGAACTATGATTTCACTTATATGTGGGACATAAAACTGAAAGCAACAAATGAAAAAACAAGAAAAACAAACAAACAAAAACTCATAGACACAGACAACAGCATGATGGTTACCAGAGCGTAGGAGTGGGGGAATAGTAAAGGGTAAATAGAGTCAAATATATAGTGGGAAGATGTAACTTTGGGTGGTGGGCACACAATGCAATATACAGATGATGTATCATAGAAATGTACACTGACAGCCACACCCAGAAATAATATTTTACCAGCTATCTGGGAAAACCTTAGTTCAGACAAGTTCACACATGAATTAAGTATCACAAATTATAAACATGTATATTTTTCATATGCTTATTTTCTATCCACGTATCATCTATGGTGAAGTGTCCATTCAAGGCCCTTGCCCTTTTTCTAACTGGAGTGTTTGTTTTCTTGCTGCTTAGTCTAGAGAATTTTTTATATATTCCGGATGTGTGACCTGTAAATATTGTCTCTCAGTTGGTAGCCTTCCTATTCATCCTTGTAACAAAGTCTTTTGTATAAGAGAAGTTTTGAATAGTAATGAGGTCCATAATTTCCCTTTTATAGATCATGACAATGATGTTGTTTCTAAGCACTCTTTGCCTAATTCCAGGTCATATAGATTTTCTCCTGAGTTTTCCTCTAGAAGTTTGATCATTTTACCTTTTATATTTAAAGTTATCATTTATTCAAGTTTATTTTTTTAGGTATGAGTTTTAGTTGAAGATTTTTTCAAAAGACTTGGCTCCCTCTGTTGAATTGATTATGCCTCTTTGTCAAAAATCATACTTATGTGGGATTACTTCTGACTTTCCTATTTCATTGATTTGTGTGTCGAAACTCTTGCCAATACCAGGGTGTCTTAATTACTCAAGCTATATAGTATTCAGTCTTAAAAGTTATATATAGTGATTTCTACTTTCTTCTTATTTTTCAAAATGATTTTTGCTATTCTAATTCCTCTTCGTTTCCATAGAGGTTTTAGATTTATCTATATCTATAACAAATCCTCCTGGGATTTTAATAGTGATTGTGCTAAATCTGTAGATCAATATGGAGAGAATTGACATCTTTACTATGTCAAGACTTCCATTCTATGAACACAGAATTTCTCCATTTAATTAGGTCTTCATTGATTTCTTTCATTAGCATATTGTAGTTTTCAGCATGCAGCGCCTGTACGTGTTTCTTAGATTTATATCTAATACTCTTTTATTCTTTTGGGAGTGATTTCAAATGGTAACAAAAATATTTTAGCACCAAGCATTAAGTATCTAGCTCTTTGATAATATAATATAATAATGAACTTCTTCTTACTTTTCCCATTTTTTTTTGCAGGAAAAAATGTTATAGAAGGAAAAGTGTTGATAATCTATTATTCTAAACAAAAGCTCCTCATATGCACAGGATTGGTTCTCTTTCACTGCCTAGAATAGTGACTAGTATGCAATAGGCACTAGTAATGTGATGAAGGAATTACTCATTTTTTAAAAATTTTAAAATGTTTTTATTACTTCTCAATTAATGTGAATGTGATTGTGAAACACACAAATAATGCCCACACGTGCTATGCATGTGACTACTCAAAACTTCATCATAATAGAATCTCTCACAAAAAATTGATGATGGGACCCCGCCTGGTCTTGATGCTAAAGGGATATTTATGATGCTGAATTTGAACTGGAATAATACCACCATGAGCCAGCATTAGGTTGGTATACGCACAAAGAGGAGATGAGACTTCTGAAACAGAAGTTGGGGACAGGAAGGGTCAGCTACCACTCTCTACAAGGTCATTCTCTTTCCTTGTCAATTCATACATTTCTGTATACCATTTACTTTTGTGACTTTTCTTCATTGAACCATTTATTCACCCATATCAAATTCAGAATATATTCGTTAACTATGTAAAATGCGCTAGGCATTAACACTCAACAAGCATCCATTGATCATCGTTATGTGTCAGACACAACAGTGACCAAGACTATTTTCCCACCCTCAAGGTGCATTTAGTCTAGTTATGTACACGTCAAGCATATAAGTAAATGTCATACTAAGTAGAATATGATGTATGAGAACTAAAAATAAGTGACATGGAAGTTCATAGAAGGATATGTGAATGTTTTTTATGATTGTGGTTGTCCAGGAATAATTAAGCAAAGGGGTGAATATTATTGAAAGATGAATAAACAAGTTAGGTATGGGGAGAACAGAGAATATTTTGGTAAGGGGAAAAGACAAGTTGTATAGAAACAGGAGGGTGGAATAGTACTAGAGATAGGTATGTCGTTCGGTTTGACTAGAAAAGAATATTGAATACATGAGAAAAGTACAGAGACACAGTGAGACTGGCTGGGGTCAAATTACAGAAGGTAAAGTCATGAGGACTGTGAACCTTAAGAAAGCAAGGAAAAACATTAATAGTGAAGACCAGGATAAAATGTTCTTAATGAGATCTCTGTTGGATCCCTTAAGGCTAAAAAGGATGAGTGGAAATAATCATTGTAGATGTACAGTGAACCCACAGAAAGCATATCACAAAGATCATTTCTGAAATTGAAACAATTAAGTACAAAGAAATAATCCCCACTTACATGGAAGTGGCAAGGAAATAGGTACAATTAAACTAAGATAGGGATATTTATTCCCATACTTACATTTTACAGTAACAGTTCTTGAAATGTGGTGTGTAAAGAAATGAATAGAATCTGATTGAAATAGAAAATTGAACATGGAGTGACAATGCAAAGGGAAGAATGGATTTTATTATAAATAATGTAATTTCAATGAACCTATTCATACATCTTCCATCTCCTCCACTACCTACCCACCATTTATTTACTTAATCAGCTGTTATAAATGCCATTTATGTGTTTTTCTCTCCCATTAGACTATGTACTCTTTGAAAATAGGGACTTGTTCATCTCAGTATTTATGATGTCTAGCACAGTGTCCAACATGAAGAAGATAAAAATAAATATTTAAAGAAAGAATGGAAAAAGGAATGGGGATGCTGTAGCCCATAGCCAATGTCTATGAGCAGATGCACTGTGTCCAGTCAGCTGGATGACAATGCAAGTGATTGGCACCTTGGGGACACTATGCATAAATCTCATGGCTCTCAGAGATGACACAAAGTAGTCATCTAGTGAGTGTGGCCAGGGAGAGAGAGAGGAGGGAAGGGCTTTTAATCAACATCATAGGGTGGCCAGAGGATTCTGAACTATTTAACTGATAGGTGCATATGCCATGGCCAGAACCAGCCAGAAGACCATGATGGTCCTTAAGTTTGAGAACTTGGAATAAGGCTTCAGGCTACCTTAAGGCAAGTCATCTCTATCAAGCTGCCATTGCAGACAGTTAAGGATCTGAAACATTAGTTTCTAAGAGACGTAGATGTTCTTTGTGCCAAGTCATCATCTACAACACTGAAGGCAGATCACATACTAACGAAAGTGGTGGGACGATGACTTGGCCGGGCCTGTAGCTGTTGGTCAGCATTCTAGTGCCAGGCCCCTGAAATGTTCCTGTAGCCCCTATACACACTGTGGACAAGGACAGTGATGGCTGTATCTTCCCAGGGTTAATTTATTGTGAAGACTCTCTTCTAGGGAAACACTTTTGGCAAAACTTTGACTTGACAGGGCTTCATCATAAGTGTGATTTTTCCTTTGCCTTTAGTTGCCTGAGATGGAAGAGTCTGAGCTCCAATTCCTGCTGCAAATTCTGAATTTGATATTACACGGGAGAATCTCAGGCTTCTGAACCCCACAGAATTCTGACTGAGAGAAAGGAAAATACTGAGTATTGATGAAGGGATACTTTAAAACCAAGGAAAGGAAGAGAAATGTCTCTTAAGTAGAAACACCTGAGCTGAGGAGGAATATTTTTTACCTCTGCCTTATTCTTTGAGGCCATGGAGGCCCCTTCTATCTTTCATGTTCTTTTTATATAATACATTGCTCACTTTGATAATCAAAATATGTCTTGAGTACCTACTATGTACTATAGCCATTGCATCCCACCTCTCCTTAAGGAAGAATAAATGTTCTTGTCTCCCAAACATTCTGTACATAAGACTGTGTCCCCTTCACTATCTTCATCTCTACTGAGGATTAGGCTCTTTTTTGTGGGGAAAAGAGAGAAGAAAACAGTGGCATGATTTCTTCTTATGTTAAAGCTTTTCCCTTAGATCCATGGTCGGCAAACGGCAGCTCGCGAGCCACATGCAGCTCTTTGGCTCCCTGAGTGTGGCTCTTCCTAAGCCTTAGGAGTACCCTAATTAAGTTAATAACAATGTACCTACCTATATAGTTTAAGTTTAAAAAATTTGGCTCTCAAAAGAAATTTCAATCGTTGTACTGTTGATATTTGGCTCTGTTGACTATTGAGTTTGCCGACCACTGCCTTAGATCATTACATGGCTGTCTCTTTATAGTGCAGATCTCATCTCTTCTAAGAGAAACAAACCTTCATCGAGTATCCTGTCTGAAGTTCCCTCCCAACTCTAATCACAATCACACAACCTGATTTGTTTTCTTCCTAGTAATTACAATAATCATTTGCATGTTTTTTGTCTCTGTTCACTAGAATGTGATATCTTTGGAAGTGAAGTCATGACTATCTTGGTCTTATCTATAATCCTCAGTATTGGAAGAGGCCCCATAACACAGTAAATATGTGTTGCTTTTTAAAAATAAATAATTAATGAATAATCAAAAGAATATGAACCTTATAGATGGGCACTCTCAGTTTCTTAACCCTGAGAGAATTTCCCCTGTGTCACTTGTTGGCTAATAACAAAAAACAAAAAAACCAGTCCAACAAAAATTAGAAGAAAAACAAAAACAAAAACAGACACACGAATAATTGAAAGTATTTTAGCCAAATCTACTGCAAATAAATGCACAAACAAAAAATTAACAAATGAATGAACACAAAAGGCCAATAACCACTAATTTCTCTAATTTAATTACTGTTTGCTCTTTCTTTTGCAAAACCTAAGTATTTCCTTGACTGAGGGCCACCTTCAACTCTCTCAGCTACCTCTAGCTTTCCTCAGGTGGTCCATTTACCTGTTGCTTCCATCACAGAATTCTACAACCACAGTTTTTCAGCAAAAATATCTGTGACACACAGAGCAACAATTACAGCCATTTGTCTCCCAACAGTAAGAAGAACAGCTATCTTCACACACGGGACCCCAACCCTTCCAACATGGTATCTTTTGTCCTTCCCAGAGACCGGAATGTAACCTCGGACACACAATAGAAGCAACACCAAAAAAGTCTATTCTTGCCAGCCTCATGAACAGCCTTATTATTTGGTGACTACAAATAGATTTGAAGCTGCTGCGTATGCCAAGCTGAAGTCCTCGGATGCTGAGGCCGAGTGATTGAAAATCCTCGATTCTGGGCAGAAGGGGATGAAGAGTGGTTTATAGCTCTTCCTTGTGCGCTAAAAGCCTCTGGCCAGAAACAGCTCTCTGTTTGGAGCAAAGTAAATTTCTTCCGTAGCTGAAAATAAATGTGTTTTGAGGGAAATCTAGGCAGGCCCTGTGGTGGGGGCATGGCTTGCAGACCTGTTGGAGGCATGGAGAGTGATAAGGAGCAGTCATTCCTCAAACCGAAGTCCCTGACTGACAGGACTGAAGCAAGAGCACTAAGGTGTAACTTTCTCTCCATGTGAGATGGGGTTAGTTATGCCACTGCAGGGACAAACCTCTCCAGGTGAGTTGGGCTATAATGAAATTGCATCCTATCCTATCTAATAAAAGAGAAACATGGTAATTAGCCTTACTTCTGCTACTCTTCCCATTGGCTAATCAGGGAGATATGCAAATTAACTGCCAGCCAAGATGGCGGCCGGCATCCAGGCAGCTTGAAGCGAACAGGGAGGCTTGCTTGCTCCGGTGATGGAGGAAGCCAGGTTCCCCGCCTGCCTTGCCGGCCTCTGAGCTGCAACTCTAAGAAACATTGTAACAAATATAGAAGCTAAACAAAACCCCAGAAACCTGCTTTCAGTCAGCCAGGATCTCAGAGCTGCAGTCGCAACAAAGTTTCAAATACAGAAGGTAAACAAAGGCCAGATCCCTGCTTTCAGCAGCCGAGGTCTCATAGCTGGAGCCGAGCCTCAGAGCTAAAGCTGGCCCAGAATAAAATAAAAAAAAAGAAAAAAGGACAGGTTGGGAGCTTCAGTCACCCGCCAGCCTGAAAACAGCCCTCAGCCCCTCACCCAGACTGGCCAGGCACCCCAGTGGGGACCCCCACCCTGAAGGGGGTGTGACCAGCTGCAAACAGCCATCATCCCCTCATCCAGGCTGACCAGGCACCCCAGTGGGGACCCCAACCCTGAAGGGTGTGTGACCAGCTACAAACAGCCATCA
>NW_005370500.1:1705345-1724035 GCF_000412655.1 Myotis brandtii | reverse complement strand
ATCCGCCCTGCTCTGTGCATGACAGGGGGCGGTGCCCCGACTCCCCAATCAGCCCTGCTCTGAGCCCGACCAGGGGCTGCACCTAGGGATTGGGCCTGCCCTCTGCCACCCGGGAGCAGGCCTAAGCCAGCAGGTCGTTATCTTCCGAGGGGTCCTAGACTGCGAGAGGGCATAGGCCGGGCTGAGGGACCCCCTCTTCCCCCCCCAGTGCACCAATTTTTGTGTACCGGGCCTCTAGTTTGTTATAACGGCCTCGCTTTACCTGCCACCTTGAACAACTGGACCACAAACCACTGGAGCTGGAGGTGCCAGGATTTTGGTTGAATATCCAAGGGCATGAGGACCTTAGTTTGGTCACTGAAGTCTTTTTACATTGGATGATCTTCAATACCAAAGTGTTCTTTAATTACAGCTTTGAGTAAGAAGAAACAGAAATGCATTTCCTCTGTTCTTCATCTCTTTCTCAGCATTCAGCATATGCACACATATGCATTCATTCAGTTATTAGGAATGTGCCTCGTTTTATGCACCTGACACATGTTAGGTGATGGTTATGTGAAGCATCTAGAGCAGTGGTTCTCAACCTTCCTAATGCCGCGACCCTTTAATACAGCTCCTCATGTTGTGGTGACCCCCAACTTCATTGTTACAAATTGAACATAATTAAAGCATAGTGATTAATCACAAAAACAATATGTAATTATATATGTGTTTTCCAATGGTCTTAGGCGACCCCTGTGAAAGGGTCATTCGACCCCCAAAGGGGTCGCGACCCACAGGTTGAGAACCCCTGATCTAGAGCGAAGCAGTGGCATGGTCCCTGCTTTCAGCTGCCGTGTATTTCGACTGGGAAACAGACACTCAAGCAAATAGTCAGGATGGAATGTGGTGAGTCCTCTAATCTAGGTAAATATCAAGGGCTGGGAAGCCCAGACATTGGCATGCTTTGTGGCACTCAGTAGTTTTGGAGGGGACTCAACAAAGGTGGGAACCACAGCCATTAAAGTAGAATGCGATATCCAGGTCTAGCTTGGGGATGGAGGAATTGGACAAGTGGTTTTCAAAACAAACAAAATGTTCAGAGCTTATTAGCATTGGGGGTGGAGTTGTGGGCAGACCTTTGAAGAATGTAATGAAATTTATAGACTTTCCCCCTCAATAAAAGAATGCCCGTAAACAAACACACAGATTTTTGAATGCAATTCCAAGTCACAGAGCCCTACAGCAGGTGCAGATTGATATAAGAAGACCTTAATCTATCTAAATTCCCTTGATTCACTTTCACCTTTAATGCAGCATTTTTCAAAGTGAAGGCTGTGAGCCAACCACCTGAGAAACACCTGAGACGTTTGCATAACTTGTGTAATGATACTGAGTGTTCAGATGCTGCCCGGCATGAGCAGGACCCTGTGTACTCCCCTGTGCAAGCCCGTGCTGATCGGAGAAAGCCTTATCTTCCAGCCTGCAGGCAACAGAGACAGCAAGAGCCAGAAAGTATCAGATCCAAAGATGTCCAAGACAACCCCAAAGGTGGTTTTAACACCTGGAGGAGCGAGGGAGCAGCTGGAGGCTTTCCATTTGCAAAGTTACTGAGGGAACTACACACAGAGGCTCAATGCAGACTTGGCGCCTCTGTATTGAAATATCAAGATAGGATATATTAGTATTTTTATGTTTTATGGGTAAAAATGGAGTCTATTATAGAGCTTGTAGAATTGGCTTCTTAAAGAAATTTCTTATTCCAGTAAAGCCACATTCTAAGCAAGCCGCAACATTTATGTTCTTCACCTTCCCATAGAATGTGGCTCACTGCTGTGAAAAAATGAATGAGGTCTTTGAAATTAAAATGGCCCGGCAAAGTGTTTTAAATTGGCAAGGGTAAGTGGAAGATTAGCAGTGTGCAAACTTTTGCATTAATATTTCTCAAATCCCTCTATTTCATCCATTTTTACTGCCACTGATGCAGTCGAAGCACCCATCTTTTTGTTGTGGTCCATTTTAGTGGATCCTAACTGGTTCCCTTGCTTACATCTTACCCCACTATACTCCACTCTCCACATGGCAGGGAGAGTTCCCGCAGTCAAAGCAGGTCAGGTCATTGTTCTCATTAACTCTCTCTGGTTGCCTTGGAAGGAAAGTGTCCAAAATCTCTGTTATAGAACAGAGAGATGGTATAAAAATTGGAGGGGTGGGCAAAAGTGTATTAATCAAAAACAACATTTATCACACTTTCTGGGAATTTACTCTCTTTTTATTTTATTTTTTAGTAATTATCTTGAGTTTTATTTGTGCTTATCTTATTTTTCCCATTTCTTTTTTTTTAATTGAATCTATTGGGGTAACATTGTTTTCAAAATTATATAGGTTTCAGGTGTACAATTCTAAAGTACATCATCACTTTCTTATTTTAAAATATATCATTGCTAATGCATGAAAGAGTCTAACAGAATATTTGAAACATGGGAGATGTTTAATAAATGGTAGATATTATGATTGGTAAATTTTTTAAATGTTTTTATTTGGCAACACTTAACATGAGACCTACCCTCTTAAGAAATTTTTAAGTACGTCCTAGAGCAGTGGTCAGCAAACTCATTAGTTAGCAGAGCCAAATATCAACAGTACAATGATTGAAATTTTTTTTGAGAGCCAAATTTTTTAAACGTAAACTATATAGGTAGGTACATTGTTATTAACTTAATTAGGGTGCTCCTAAGCTGGCCTTTGCTAAAAACGTCCTCAATCTGATTGAGGTACGTTCACTGAGGTCGACCCCTTCCAACTCTCCCATCCACACTCGTCTTGTATACTTGTTTCGTCTATCTCCTTTCTGAAAACCGACTTCTGCGCACGGGCCACAAAGTTTCAATCGCACTGTATGTGCGCACCCACACGTGGTATTTTGTGGAAGAGCCACACTCAAGGGGCCAAAGAGCCGCATGTGGCTCACGAGCCGCAGTTTGCCGACCACTGTCCTAGAGTATTGTTTTCTGTAGGCTCCGTGTTGTATGGCAGATCTGTGGAACTTCTGCATCTTGCATAACTAAAACTTGATACCCTTCGAACAGCTCCTCTCCATTCACTCCTCCCCCAGTCCTGGCAGCCACTATTCTACTCTGTTTCTATAAGTTTGACTATTTTAAATTCCATAGAATTAGAATCATACAATATTTTCCTTCTGTGTCTAGCTTGTTTCACTTAGCATAACATTCTTCAGGTTCATCCATGTTGTTGTGTGTGGCAGGATTTCCTTCTTTTTTATTTTTTAAAATATATTTTTAGTGATTTCAGAGAAGAAGGGAGAGAGAGAGAGAGAGAGAGAGAGAGAGAGAGAGAGAGAGAATGAGTCATGGTTCTGCTGCCTCCTGCATGCTCCCTACTGGGGATGAAGCCTGCAACCCGGTCATGTTCCCTTGACAGGAATCGAACCTGGGACCCTTCAGTCTGCAGGCCAATGCTCTACCCACTGAGCCAAACTGGATAGAGCTCTTTCTTTTTTAAAAGGCTGAGTAATATTCCATTGTAATGCAGATGATATTTTCTCTATTTATTCATCCATTGATGAACATTTTCTGGTGATTTCTGTATCTTGGTTATTGTGATCAATACTGCAATGAACATGGGAGTGAGTATATTTCTTTGAGATCCTGATTTAAGTTCTTGTTAATATATACCAAGAAGCAGGATTACTGGATCCTATGGTAATTCTATTGTTAATTTTTTTGAGGAGCCATCATATTGTTTTTCATTTAAGTTTCCACCAACAGTGCACAAAAGTTCCAATTTCTCCACATTCTCACCAACAAGCAGTATGCTTTGGTTTGCTTTGAGAGTAGCCATTCTAACAGTGTAAGATAATGTTTCATTTCGCTATTGATTTGTATTCATTTGGAGACATGTCCATCAAGTCCTTTGCCCATTTTTAAAGGCTATTTGATTCTTTGTTATTGAGTTGTAGGAGTTCCTCATATATTTTGACTATTAATCCTTTATCAGATATATCTTTTGCAAATATATTTCCTCATTCTGTGGTTGTTTCACCTGTGCTGTGCACAAGCTTTTTCATTTGATATAGTGACACTCACCTGATTTTGCTTTTGTTGCTTGTGCTTTTGGTATCATAATTATTGGTACGTATTTAATGATGCTGCTGATTAAGATAAATATAAAACAGTGTAGTCAATCTCTGCAGTTCAGAGATTCAATGTCATATGCAGTTCAGAAATCAAAATAGAAATCACATTATTTTACCTTTGGTTTTAAATTTTATTTTCAAATGTCAGCAACTGTCAGCAACTGGGCTTCTAAATTTTCCTGTTTACATGAGTGTATGCCACAAGCTGATAAGATAGAGCTTGTAGTTGTCATCTCAGGAGTCCATTTACAGTTGTGAAATATACACAATTTGAAATGTGTGGTACCAAGACAGCATTTAAATTCTTAAACCAATTAGGTCTAATTATTGAGTGAATAGTACTGCTTTTCTTTAACAACATGAAGGTTAAACTAAAATTTACTTTCAAATTAGAAGGCAACAGCTACTGACTGTCAATCAGTGAAATGTTTATTTAAGATTCTGTTTAGAAAAAATAATACAGATTAAAGGTACTAACTTGAAGTCAAGCCTTTCTTATATTATGACCATTATACTTGAATTATGCAAAAATCTAGCTTTTTAAACCAGTAATGTAGCAAACCTAAAGCATACCTTTCTGAAACTCATGACCAAGGTCTAGTAAAGGTTTCAAGCATATGTGAATTGGAGATAACTTATGATCTTGGAATGCCCGAAACGCCTCATCAATTGTCGGGCAACTGACAACAAATCTCACGGTTCTCTCTGGCTATATTAAATATACACACTGTTTCTTCTGGGTGTGGGGCTACCAAATGTAAACAAATAGGCAGGCTCATGGGTACAGAGATTAGTGCAGAAGGATTTAGAATGGTAGTCAGCATAAAAAAGCATCTTGTTGGGTATAAGAAAATCAGTGTAAATACAGGGAGCAATATATGAAGATTATTCCAAACTTCATCCACTGGTGCCAGAGAAATACACAGAGTGAGCTAGGCTTTTGCTCACTGGGGTGCAGATGAAATGATACATGTTGTGCAGTATGGAAACAAAGATATCAGAAATGGCCAATATCAAACACATTTTCTGATGATCATTAAGTTGAGAGTAGGCTCAATTTTATACTTAATTTCTATATTTTTTAATACAAGCATGCAACCAATGACAAAGAATAATACAGCAAGTACTTATGGACCCTACCAACCCACTTCATTACCCACATCAACAACATCTTCAAATGATGCTCCATTTATGTATTGGGTTGTCCTCTCTAATCATATCCTCTCCCTGCCTTGTCCTTCTTATGGCTCAACAAGTCGTTTTCAAGATTAATTAATGTTAACATATGTAGCTTTAACTCAAACAATCTATGACTTCTTTTTAAAAATGTGTTATTAATATCTCTGCACTCTTGTATACAATCTCTGTGCTGAGCCATTTCACATTTTCTAGTTTATGTAAACTTGTAATAAACTTGAGAATTTGATATTGCATTTCCTATTTATATCCTTGCACATTCGGGAAAAAAATGAGTCTTAGAGAATATAAATAACTTACCAAGATCATCCTATATAATAAAAGATTAATATGCAAATGGACTGAACTGTGGAACCACCGGTTGCTATGATGCACATTGGCCACCAGAGGGCAGATGCTCAACGCAGGAGCTGCCCCCTGGCAGTCAGTGCGCTCCCACAGGGGGAGCGCCACGCAGCCAGAAGCCAGGCTCATGGCTGGAGAGCGCAGCAGCAGTGGCAGGAGCCTCTCTTGCCTCTGCAGTAGGCAGACAACCCCAAGGAGTCCCGCACTGTGAGAGGGTGCAGGCTGGGCTGAGGGACCTTCCCCCACCTCCTGCCCAGTGTAAGAATGTTGTGCACTGGGCCTCTAGTACTTCATAATACCAAGCAATGTGTCAAGTGCAAATATTCAAAATATATTCAATTTTTGAGGATAAGCATGTAATGTTTTATTAGCTATAAATGCACTATATAAATTTTTCTATTTTTCTAAGAAATAGAATTTATTTACTATAGTTGAATATTAGAAATCTTCACTGCACACAATGTATATTTTGGGTTTGAAAAATCAGAAATACTATATTGTTGTTTGTTTCATATAAGAATCCATCAAGCCCTGACCGGTTTGGCTCAGTGGATAGAGCATTGGCCTGCGGACTGAAGGGTCGTGGGTTCAATTGCAGTCAAGGGCATGTACCTTGGTTGAGGGCACATCCCCAGTAGGGGGTGTGCAGGAAGCAGCTGATTGATGTTTCTCTCTCATCAATGTTTCTAACTCTCTATCCCTCTCCCTTCCTCTCTGTAAGAAAACAATAAAATATATATATATATTTTAAAAAGAATCTATCAAAACCCGGCAGTGTGGCTCAGTGGTTGACTGTTGACCCATGAACCAGGAAATCACAATTCAATTTCGGATCAGGACACATGCCTGAGTTGCAGGCTTGACCCCCAATAGGGACATGCAGGAAGCATCCAATTGATGATTCTCTCTCATCATTGATGTTTCTATCTCTCTTTCCCTCTCCCTTCCTCTCTCTGAAATCAAAGAAACCATCACAGTGATTTTATTGCACAAAGTGAAGAAGAAAATAGATAATATTACATGACTGTTTCACCCAATAAGATAGTGAAATTGGCTGTCTGCATTTTTATGAAGCCTATATATTCAAGCCCATAATAAGTGGGATCATTTATCATTTAAAAATGGGTTTTCTGTAACACAAAAGAACATAACATAGCAGCTCCTCCCTTCCCCAAATACAGCCCATTATTAAATTTTGATGGCAAGTTCCTATCCTATATAATAAAAGGCTAATACGCAAATCAACCGAATGGTGGAACAACTGGTTGCTATGATGTGCACTGACTACCTGGGGGCAGATGCTCAATGCAGGAGCTGCCCCCTAATGGTCAGTGTGCTCTCACAGGGGGAGTGCTACTCAGCCAGAAGCAGGGCTCATGGCTGACAAGCACAGCGGCGGTGGCGGGAGCCTCTCCCGCCTCCACAGCAGCACTGAGGATGTCCAACTGCTGGCTTAGGCCCACTCCCTGTCAGTCGGACATCCCCCCGAGGGCTCTCAGACTGGGAGAGGGCACAGGCTGGGCTGAAGGACTCCCCTGAGTGCACAAATTTCATGCACCAGGCCTCTAGTTTCATAATAATCACCTTTAACAACTCACACATGTCTATGTTGTGTATGATAAAATGTTTTAAAGTCAATAAAGCCAATTAAAAAAAGTATCAGCTATGAAGGCAAAATCAACAGAAATGGTTAATTTCTCTAAGGTTTAAATTTTGAAATTGTAATAAAACTTTGTTTTGTTTGTATTAATGTTTTCTTTTTACCCTACTTTCCCTTCCTTCAAAAAAGGATTTTTTAGGGTGAAATTTGGGTGTAAAAGTCTACCAAGCCATGTATAAATATGAATATAGTTTCACTTCAGACATCAAATTCATGGTCATAGATATACATGCAGTTAGATGAGGACATGTGTCATTTTCACTCTGTCCCCTGTAAGTTATCTATCCCCTTTCAAAGTCAAACAAAATATATTTTCAAAGTATGTATGAAATAACTTACTTTTCTTCATAAAATATAAATGTAAAACATTGATTTTTTTCAGTCAGATCAATATTTGTCTTTTCCTGAAGAAATTTTTCCAAAAGCCACAGCAATAAGGAGCAAGAGGACTTGAGTTCGTGTTTTTTTTGTTTGTTTGTTTGTTTTTTTTGTAATGAAACTAGACTTAGCACACAATAGTCTTTGAGCAGAGTCACCACTGCTGGGGTCACAGTCCAGGAAATTAAAGGATGAGTACTCAGAGAACTGGAAACCCCATCCATCCCTCTGTCTGCTCACCTGTGGATTCTTTGGTGCCTACAATGTTATTTTTTAACTAGAGGCCCGGTGCATGAAATTTGTGCACTGGGGGGGGGGGCGTTGTCCCTCAGCCCAGCCTGCAGCCTCTCCAATCTGGGACCCCTCGGGGTATGTCTGACTCCCAGTTGGGATCAGGCCTAAACCGGCAGTCGGACATCCCTCTCACAATACAGGACTGCTGGCTCACAACCACTCTCCTACCTGCCTGCCTGATTGCCCCTAACTGCTTCTGCCTGCCAGCCTGATCACCCCCTAACCACTCCCCTGCCAGCCTGATCAACGCCTTACTGCTCCACTGCTGGCCCAATCGCCCCCAACTGCCCTCCCCTGCCATCCCAGTCCCTCCCAATTGCCCTTTCTTGTTGGCCCGGTCACCCCTAACTGCCCTCCCCTGCTGGCCTGGTTGCCCACAACTGCCTTCCTCTGCCAGCCATCTTGTGGCTGTGGGCGCCGCCATTTTTGAGGGCATGGCAGTCAATTAGCATATTCCTCCTTATTGGCTGTGGGCGCCTCCATCTTTGCAGCCTGCTGCTCAGTTGTTTTGTCGTCCCTCACTAACATCCCTGCCGGCTTGGTCACCCCACACAGCCTGCTGCTCAGTCATTTGGTCGTCCCTCACTAACCTCCCTGCCGGCCTGGTTGCCCCATGCAGCCTGTTCAGTCATCCATTCAGTTGTGATGGTTGCTTAGGCTTTTATATATATAGATAACCTTCTTTTGGTTAAAGAGTAGGTTCTAACTGGCAGCCTCTGGATCTCAAAAGGTTGACAAAGTTAGTAATAGGGAACAGAGATCTTAGCAAAGTGACTCCACATGTTACAGCTTCTATGCAGGGAGACTGTCCTGTAAGTGCCTTTGTGAGCCACCCCAGTTGAGAATGAGTGCAGCAGCCTTGTTAAGAAACATGGACTAGCAACACTTCCTCACTAAAACATGAGCACCTGGTGGGCAGGCAGTTTGTCTGTTTGATTCAGACCATAACCTTGGCCCTTAGAACACTTCCTTCCACTTAGCAAATAAATAACTGAAATTTCCAACACAAATGATGCTCCATTCATAAAATAGAATACTGTTCAGCTGTTTAAAAGTGAGAATTTTAATGTTTATTATATTTATCAATATGGTTAGGTGCTCATGAAATATCAAGTAAAAAAAGGACAATGACAAAAAGTATATCTAATTTATTCCCATTCAGTGACCAGCCTGGCTCACATGTGCATTCTGTATGGAGGTTGTAAAACACGGTGGTTTAGAGGACAGATCTGAAATCTGATGATTCACCTCAGTTCTGTCCTGTAAAGAAACAAGGCCTTGGCCAAGTTACTCACATTGAAGCTTCACTTTCCCAGTCTCTGCAATGAGGCTTTTCTAAGATATGCTCTTAACTCAGAGTCTGAAACCTAATAATTATGTTAATATTAATAATGTTAACATTATTAACCACCACCACCACCATCATCAACCTGACACACTATTACAGCAGAGAGCTTTGCATGCGGTACTTGGAAGATCTAAGTTATTGGGGAGAATGCCAGGACCATATTTAACTTTTCCTCACTGTTTTTCCCAATGCGGGGCCAGGTTTTTACACATGGTAGGCAATCAACAAATATTTGGTAAGTTGAGAAAAAGAAAAAACAGTTGCTCAGTAAGTATTTAATGAATTACTTAGCTGCACCATTTACCTGCTGATTTACAGTGATCTATAGCTCATAGACAAGATGTCCTTTCATATTTATTCTCAACTAGAGGCCCAGTGCATGAATTTGTGCCCAGGTGGGGTCCCTTGGCCTGGCCAGTGATCACGGCCAATAAGGCTGTCTCGCCCAGTTCTGATCAGGGCCGATTGGGGCCGGCTGGCTGGGGAGAGACTCGTAGTAGGGCTCCAGGGCATGTCCAGCCCTCTCACCCAGTCCCCATTGGCTGGACCCTAGCAGCAAGCTAACCTACCGGTCAGAGCTCCTGCGCGGTGGTCAGTGTGCATGATAAGGGTCAGACACTTAGCATATTATGCTTTTATTAGATAGGATTAGATGACAATGTTTTAAAGGCCCTTTGAAATAACATGTTTTTTTGCATTACATTTGAGCATTTTATGAACAAGAATGTTTAGGATGAAAGGGGGGTTGCAGCTTGTGTATAGATGTGGTATCTATCAGAGTGAAACACTATATTTCAGTAGAACACATCTACTTATACAGAGCCATGGCTAAGTTGACTAAAGTACCCATACATATTTCATGTTATTTTTAAGTCAAAGCTTAGAAATGAAAAATGAAAGTTGTGCTGTCAAAGTCAGAATTTGGGCAGACGTTTTGCTACAAAATCTGTGTCTGAACAGAATTAATGTACCCAGAGTGAAGGAGACAGCAAGAGTTCAAAGATCATTTTTAGAAAAAAGGCCATAAGTCAACAAGGTCTTATGCATAGTAGGTATCCATTAAAATTTGCTGAATAATCCTCACTACAGAGTTTAGCAGGAGAGGAATGCAAAGACCTTTGTTGACAAAGATAATAAACAATAGCATTGGATAGTGTTAAAACAAGTACATTTTGGGGGCTAAGAACTCACATTTAGACAATTCCATTTTCAAGCTATCTTTCTTAAGCAACATGTCTATCCTCTCTGAATGAAGTCTCGGGGTTCTCCTCTCCACAGAGAATTTAATAAGACTTACCGCTTGGGCTTTTATCAGTATTGGACTAGAGAATGTGTATAAGCACACAGTAATTTGTCCATAAACAGCACCTATTCCTTCTGATATTGTTATCCTATCTAATAAAGAGGGCATGTGCAAATTGACCATCATTCCATAACAAGATGGCTGTGCCCACAGCAGAGGCTGAGTTCCTGTAACGAGCTTTAATCAGCAGGGACCTGAGGCTGCGTGGTGCTGGGTCAGGGTAGGGGACCTGAGGCTACGCTCCCCCACCTGGCAGGGCTTGACAGGGGACCTCAGGGTGAAACCCCCACCCAGTGGGGTTTGGTGGGGACACCATGCAGTGCTTGACGGGGGACCTGAGGCTGCACCTCCCATCCCGGCCCAGGCCAGGGGCCCTCAGGCCATGCCCCCACCCAGCGGGGCTTGACGGGGACCTCAAGGTGTACCCCCACCCCCGTGCCAGGCGAGGCGACCTGAGGCTGCACCCCCCACCCGGCAGGGCTTGATGGGAAAGGGGCTGGCTGGGTCTTGATCTAGCCCAGTGGTGGTGGGGCTGGCCAGGTCTGGATCTTGCATGATTTCGAGGCACAGGTGGGTAGGTGGGGACTTGACTCTGGTTCCCGTGGCACGCCCAAGACTCTGACAGGAGGAAGGTTTTCATATACATTTTACTAATTTTCTTTCATCTCTGACACTTCTATTATAGAGAAAGGGCAAATAGCAATATTAAAATATTTCCTCGAATTCTCTTTTAATGTGCACGAATTTTGTGTACCAGGTCACTAGTTTTTTATTATAAAATGTTTGACAATTCAATTATAAACATTGTATTCCATACAGAAGATAAGGGATTTCTAATTCAATCATAAAAGAATAATGGGTAACATGTATCAGACTTATTCTACCCCTACCCCCCAATTAATAGAACAAAGCATGTGATTAGACCTCCGGGGAGGGGAGACAAGCTGGGGGTTGATTCAGTCACTGTGGCCACAGAGTTCATCAGTCATGCCCATGTAGTGAAGTCTCCACAAAACCCCAAAGCATGGGCTTCAGAGAGCTTCCAGGTTGGTGAACACATGGAGATTTGGGGAAAATGGGGTGCTCTATGTGAGAGCATGCACGTTCCACATATTTTCCTGTGCATCTCTCCATCAGCTGCCCCTGCTATCTCCTTTCTCTGGTGATCTAGTAAGTAAAATGTTTCTCTGGGTTCTGTGAGCCACTCTAGAAAAGTCATGATGGGGTCATTGGAATCTCTAATGTTCAGCTAGTCAGTCAGCAGCATAGTGATAACCTGGAGTTGCCGTTGGTGTTTGAAGTGTGGTGGGGACAGTCTTGTAGGACTAAGCCCATCATCAGGGGCATGATGCTGTCTCTGGGTAGTGGGTGTCAGAATTGAGTTGAATCATAGGATACCCATCTGATGTCCAGAGAATTGTTGTAGGTTGGGGTGAGGCTGGGGGTGGGGGTCTCCTCACCCCTACATGTTAGAAATGAGTTCAGAACCTCTTAGACTTATACACTTAAGATTTGTGTATTTCACTCTGTGTCAATTTGCATTTAAAAATGGATAGGAAAAATACTGAAGACATTATTATTTAATTCCAAAGAGAACATTTTATGGACAATCCTGAAATTCAGTAGAGCTGTCCCTAGAGAGGATGTGGGCATACTTATATTTTATAGTTAATCCCGGATTTCAGATGTCTTTAGAATTCATGTATTCTGCTACACCCAAGGTTAGTTATCACTCCCATTCATGTTTGGCATGGAAATATAGAGCAACCTGCTGTGGGTGTTCATTCCATTTTTCTATATTACTATGTTCTCCAAGGAAGGTTAAATATACAGATTTTATAGCAATGATGAATTCCACAGAAATATTAATTGATATATATTAACAGAATATTCTGAGTAAATATTTACTCAAAAATATTACATGCATGAGAGTTTATTCACCTTAATAAAATTTTATAAACAAAGTTTACCCTTAAATGTGCCAAAGTATGTGTGTTTTTTAACTTGTATTTATCATAATGACACTAAGGTTCATGTGATAACCTCAGCACTTCATTGTCCAATAATAATCCTATGCATTTGAAATATTGGCCACCTCACACCCTCATTTTGCAAATGGGGAAACTGAAGCCCTTAACCACTAGGCCATATAGAGAGTGAATCAAAGACTTAGAGCCAGCCCCAAAAACCTACTTGTGATTAGATGCTACAAACAAAGTGAGCTAATCAGTTAGGAGTGTTTTAAATATGCATAGATTGTTGTTTTCCAAGGCCTGTGGTTATGGAATGAAGAGGAGATGTGTTCTTGACTCTTTGAGAAACAGAGGGCTAGTTTTATAAATTCATGAGGTTCTGTGTTCTATGCACTAAATGAGAGACTGTTGGCGAACGCCATATCTTTGTGGCAAAAGCTTCTTAAGATGCCAGATTCCTTTGTTTCGCCCTCTTGAACCTGAAATAGACTAGTACATTGAATGCTCAAAATCAAATATTGAGAGATGTTTTACAAAAGTGCCTGAGTGTTTTCTCCTCCTTATTAAATGTCAACACCTGAGGCTAACCTTGGAGATTGTATTGTCTGCTGACTGACTAACCTTAGTCACTGGGCGGCCCTTTCCCGCATGCCTCCCTCCTTCTGAAAGAGCACTAAGCATTGCTTCCCCTGAATCCCACATCCAAAGTGATAAAGGTGATGCTTTTCTTTATAAGGTCAGGCAATTACACACTTATTGGTTTTCTGGGTTCAAATTAGGACCCTAAACAACTCCTTGGGGCATTCCTTAGAGGATAGACCCTCGTTTTTCCCCAAATGATGACAGAAAAATTCTTCTCTTAAAATACCAGGAAAGGTAGAATTAATAAAATATTGGTAGCACTAAAACAAAAAGAAATAAAAGGAAACCAATAAACAGTCATAAATCACTGATCATTTTACAGACATTACCTGCTTTATCCTTACTTTGGAACTGGGAGTAGTATTCCCATTCCAGTTCGTAGATTAACTGTGGCTCAGGGAGGTCATATTACCTGTACAGTCACTCACATGCTAGGAGTGACATTGGGATTTTAACTGAAGTCATTTTTTAAATAGTTAATATTTATGTCATGCCCACAATATGCCAGACACTGATCTAAGTGCACTTGTCATTTGCTGATTGATTTATTGGTTTGTTTGTTTATAATTTTTACTAGAGGCCTGGTGCACGAAATTCATGCATGGGAGGGGGGTGTCTCAGCCCGATCTGTACCCTCGCCAATGTGGGTGCCCTCAGGGGATGTCCAACTGCCAGTTTAGGCCCCGATCTGTTTGACCAGTTTGACTGTCTGCCCCTTGGTGGTCAGTGCATGTCATAGCAAGCAGTTGAGCAGCTTTAGCATATCATTAGCATATTATGTTTTGATTGGTTGTTCGGTTGTTCTGCAGTTCAGTATATTTGCATATTACCCCTTTATTACATAGAACTAGAGGCCAGGTGCACAAAAATTGTGCACTCAGGGCGGGGGTGGTCCCTCAGCCTGGCCTATGTCCTCTCACAGTTCAGGAGCCCTCAGGGGATGGCTTAGGCCTGATCACCGCAGTCAGGCCACCCTCTGCTAGAGGAAACCAGGCAGGCCAATCAGGGGATGGTGCCATCCCCATCACCCGACTGCTGCCACTGACCTCCCTTTGCGAGAGGCAACCAGAACGATCAGGGGAAGGCACCGCCCCCATCACCCCACCGCTGCTGCCGCTGGCCTCCATCTGCGGGAGGTGACTGGGTGGCCGATCAGGGGATGGCGCTGGCCAGCGCAGTTTTTGCCCCTCCACTGCTGTTAGTCCCTGCCACCTCCCCCCCATCACCATCCCCTCCCTCTGCCCACTGGCACACACCTTGGCTGGCCCGGCACCACCTACTCGCTGGCCCCTCCCCCTGCCGGCTGGTCGTTCTGCCATTAGGTCGATTTGCATATTATGCTTTTATTATATAGGATTACTAACCTGTTCACCTTTTATTCCTCCTCACAAAAATATTCTTCTTAAACATGGAAAGGAGAATAAAATATATACCAAGGAGCCAAAGTTATTGGGTCCAGTTAGCCCTGTGATGTTTCTGCCTCAGCTTTGTCTTCTCAATGTCAGTTCAATGAGTTAAAAAACCTTGCTGATAAAATAGAAGCTGTGAATGAATCATGGAGCTCCACGTTGTACTTCAGTTTTTCCACACTGGGCTGTGGAATGTAGATTCCTGTCTAGTTTCTGTTTTCCATCCGTCTGCTCTCCCCAGATGATCTCATTCAGGTCCATGGGCTAAGTTAGAGAATAGGTGGTGCTTTTCAAATCCCACTCCCAGCCCATGTGTCTCTTTTGTGCTCCAAATTCTTGTGTCCAACTATGTCTTCATTTAGAAATTTCACTGATGTCTAGAATTCAACAAGCCCCAAACTGAACTCAGTCACCTGTCTGCAAAACAAATGCTATAAATTGATGAAGAAAGTATAAAAATAAACTATGGAAAGAAAGAGGGAAGGAGGGTGATGGAAGGAAGGAAGGAAGGAAGGAAGGGGTGATGGAAGGAAGGAAGGAAGGAAGGAAGGAAGGAAGGAAGGAAGGAAGGAAGGAAGGAAGGATAGTTCTACCCTCTCTGTTCCACGTTTCACTGAAGGCCGCCACCAGCCTCCAGTGGCCAACCAGACACCACATTTGACTATTCATTTTATACAGCCAATTAATTACCAGGACACCCTGGCTTCATATCCTACATATTTCTCAAATATTCATCCATTTTTTTTCATTGCTTTGCCACTAATATTGTACAGTCTCTGGCATCTAGTCTCAGGATTCAACCACTAGCTTTCTAAAAGCGTTTAACTTTTTTATTGTCCACTCTTTCAACCCAGATTTCATGCTTTAAAAGGAAGTGAATATTCAAAAATTAAAATCTACACTGCCACTCCTTATTCCTGGAATGGAATAGGGTTTAAGGCATGGACTGCAGAGCCAGACTCCATCATTTATGACCTTGAGAAATTTACTTAACCCTCTATACATCAGTTTTCTTTTCTGTAAAATGGGGATACTAATAATGATACCTACCTCACGGGGTTGTTATCAGATTAAATGAGTTAACGCATGAAAAGCATACTATGTAAGCACTATATAGACTTTAGTTGTTCTCGATTCTTCTTATTGCTTAAACTCCTCAATGAAGCCCAAACTCCATTTGGAGGGTTTACCAGGTTCTTTGTTTTCCTGTCACCATGGACCTCCCTGGTTGAATTGTTGCAGTATTTCTCACCCTTACTGCTTAAGACTTGTCCATAAATATCTTTCACTTCTTCCAATATATTGGGCTTTCTTTTATCTCTTGCAGTTCCTTATGTCTGGAACATACCTCCCTTACCATCTACCTCCCCTTCTTCTTTAAGGTCTCAATGTAGACATTCCTTCCTCCTGGAAGCTTTGCTTGAACTCCTGTTCTGAGTTAGGTGCCCTTCCTCAGGGACAAGATGACATCCCATCTCCCATCGTGGCTCCATCCTCACCATGTTCCTGTGGCACTTTGCAGCTCCTAGTTCACACATCTGTCTTCACCATGAATCATGTAAGCACCACCGTCTTCCTTGGATTCCCTTTGCATAGAACCTGGTACAGAGTAAATTCTTAATAAAAATTTGTTCAATTTGTGAAATGAATGCACTTTGTGCATTTTGTTGACTGCACACATGTTCACAGCCAAGTATGCTCCTTACCACATCCAGTTTCTAGTGGATAAAATAAAAAATCTCTTACTACTACATGCTGTAGTTTGGCAGATGAAGGAGGATGTATCCCCCACTCACTCCAACATCTTGCTACTTTTAGCTGCAGGTTCCTGGAGTCATTGGTGGGAAACTAACCAAGGTCATCATTTTGATTTGATTTTTCTCTCTCACTGGTGAATCACTCTGACTATTTTTTTTAGAGTATTTTATTTATTTATTTATTTATTTATTTATTTATTTATTTATTCATTCATTCACATTTTAAAACCTTAAAACAGAATGTGCAATGACATTTTTTTAATTTCTTTATTGATTAAGGTATTACATATGTGTCCTTATCCGCCCATTGCTTCCCCCACACCCTCCCACTCATGCCCTCACCCCCCTAGTGTCTGTGTCCATTGGTTAATCTTATATACATGCATACAAATCCTTTGGTTGATCTCTTACCCCCCACCCCCACCCTCCCCTGCCTTGCCTTTGAAGATTGATGGACTGTTCAATGTTTCTATGTCTCTGGATCTATTCACTCTGACTATTGAATCTCCCAAACTTAATAAGTTACTATATCTCAGAACCATTATGGTAGAGATTATTATGGTCTCAAGATCCAAGGATTGCTGAAGAATTATAGCTTGAAGAGCTATGATTTACCAGTGATAGTTTTACTTAAACAAACAAGGGAAACTTGTTAGATTTATCCTAAATTCAATTACAATTTCAAATAAATTTTCACAGATGTGTGTGAAGAACAGTCATAATCATTTGATTATGGTTCTGGTATATTAAAACCACTTCTGCCCTGGCCAGTTTGGCTCAGTAGATAGAGCATCGGCTGGAGGACTGAAGCTTCCTGGGTTTGATTCCGGTCAAAAGCACAAGCCTGTGTTGCTGGCTCGATCCCCAGTAGGGGGGGTGCAGGAGGCAGTTGATCAATGATTCTCTCTCATCATTGATGTTTCTATCTCTCTCTCCCTTTCCCTTCCTCCCTGAAATCAAATATATTTAAAAAAAAACACAACCACTTCTAATGTTTGCTTGCACCATTTTTCCTTCTTGAGTTGTCAGTGATGATACAAACACTCTATTTGTAAGTGCTGGGAGAATTCTTCTGCAGTGGCCCCAAAGGTAGTAAATTAAACTGCTAAAAAATACAGTAACTATTTCTGAGTTATAGCAACACTTTCTGAACTTATTTTCAAGATATTAAGTTGCTACAAATATTTTTTGCTGAAACATAAAAAGATGAAAGGAATAGAATTGGATATGAACTGCTACAAAATATGATTTGATCAAAAATAGGAAAAATTTAAATGCAAAAAAGATTGCCCTCCAGTCTCCACACAGACTGTAAAATAAGAGGAGAGAGAAGTCTATAGTAACTTTTCTAATCACATCTCCTGTTTTCTGTCACTTGAATGGACAAACCTGAAATAAAAAAAATTAAAAAAAAACACACTCTTCTTCTCTGCTTTCCTGAGAAGCTATGTTAATCCTTTATGTGCTAGGAATAGCCCCCAAAATGAGTAAGAATTTTTCAAGGAGAAATCTTATTTCAATTTTCTTCATTCAATGTCTACCTCCTCCCCATGTCATCTGAATTCTAATTCTACAAGATGCCTCCATGTCTTTCCTGTGACAATGCACTAGTGATTTAATCATTATTCTTCCATCTTTCAAATCTTTAGTGCAGCCTAGTACTATGCTACTAATTTATGACTCTTAATTTCCCTGGAATGAATCGGATTCCCACCAAGAAAGTCTACTCCGGGTGCTGCTTCTCTCTATCTGTTGTTGCCAGGTTAAATGCCAGATTCAATAGTGGTAGGTGAGGGTGTGTTATATGCATGCTAACAGAAAGGTATGTTATAATTTGTGCATACGATGAGTAATTTTCATCCCACTGCCATCTTTCTTGCTTGCAGTAACCTTAACTCCAACACACTCAGCTAAAATTACTAATAAAATATCCTTCTCAAGTGATGCTTTTGTTCTTTTCCTGGCATGATTTGGTTTTCTGTTTGTTTTTTTGTTTTGTCTTGCTTTTAATTTTTTTATTGATTAAGTAATTACATATGTATCATTATCCCCATGTTACCACCCCCCCCACTTATGCCCTCACCCCCCTGTTGTCTGTGTCTATTGGTTAGGCCTATATACTTGCATATAAGTCCTTTGGTTGATCTCTCCCCCTTACCCCTATATTCCCCTACCTTCCCTCTGAGGTTTGACTCTAATCGATGCTTCTCTGTCTCTGGGTCTGTTTTTGTTCATCAGTTTATGTTGTT
>NW_005370500.1:1651092-1705147 GCF_000412655.1 Myotis brandtii | reverse complement strand
GGGATCACTAGGTCAAATGGGAGTTCCATTATTAGTTTTTTGAGGAAACTCCATAATAAAGGTCATACAGTTCATAAACCTCCTGGCATGATTTGAAACGCAATGGCTAGGGAAGTGGAACTTTAATCTACATGTATGTGTGTGTATATAAGTATGTATATATGCAGTGTGTATGCATAAATATGTGTGTAATTATGTATGCATTCATGAATGTATGTGTGTATGTATGTGTGTAAGTATGTGTATGTTTGGGTAGCTATGTATACATGCATGCATGTATGTAAATAAGGGAACTTTAACTTAAAATTACTTGCTTGTTTCTATTTTTAAAAATAGTAGTGTCCATTTATATTGGGGTGAGATTGTTTCCCGACCTTATAGTTTGGGCGAAAGAGGACACATTTACTTATGGAGCCCTGCTTTCTGGGGGTGAATGGGTAATGGTCCAGACTCCTTCCCATGGAGCAACCATGTTTTAAGCTGTGTCTGAAGGACCCGAGCTATGACCGGGGCTGCTGGCAGGAGACAACCCGGTGCCTGAAGGGAGCTCGCTGTGATGAAAAGGGGATTGAGGCTGGTGTCCCCACCCAGCACCAGCCACCAGTTCCCATGTCCGGACAGATGGTGGGTGAGCTCTGCCAGTCCCTCCCCACCTTGCTCTCAGGAACCTGAGGGTGGTTGAGAGGAGAGGGTGCCACGTGTGGTCCCTTTTACCTCCTTACTAGATGCTGGCCTTCTTGATTGGGCACAAGGACACAGGTCTTGGAGCAGCTGTGGAGAATGGAGCCTGCCCTTCCTTTCTGTGATCACTGTTAGATGCCCAGGCCCTAGACCCTGGGAGTGAGACCTCAAGGAACAGTGAGCTCTCCCAGTCAGTGAGTGGGATGAGGGCTCAGAGGCATTTGATCTGAGTATATAGGAAAATGGCACCCCTCTTAACAAGTTCAGCTGGATGATGACACCATCCAGTGATATAATTTGTCAGGACTTTAATTATCTTATTCTAATTAAGTGGTGTGAGAATAGTTGTACTATTTTTGATAATATATATATATATTTAGATAATATATATTTGAAAATATATGTTTAATTAAATCCATGGAAGCATGATTTTTACCTTTTTCTTATGAGTTAACTTTCTACATGTGTATGTCATAAGGTTCTGACTTTGGTTCACTGGAGGAGTTTAATGATTAACATTAAATTTTGGAGGAAACAAAATTGACTTATATTAAAGGAAATGTATACCTTATCTCAAGTTGATTTAATATTTGAGCTTCTTGGAAATTTCCCAATATGAAAATTGGGCAGTTGGATGCCAACATGACCAGGCCGAACTACGTTTCCCAGAATCCTTTTCTCTGGAGTGTGTGGTCAGGGAGGGTCACAGAGATCTTTGTGAGGTTTGGAGTGTGAAGTGAAGCTGTAATAGCTGGGTCAGCTAAGGATTCATTTCCCTGGTTTCTCCCTCACCTGCTCTGACTCCTGGGCCAGGTATGTGCTCAGCTCCATGATGAAGGATCCAGCTTCTATAGCACACCCTACTCATTGTGGGCAGAGGTAGTCAGAACTGATGAAGGTTTCTGCCTATCCCTGTGGGTTCCAGCTTGTCCTCACTGCCCCCCACTTTACATCAGTCTTAGCTCACCCAACCCCAACTTCCTGTCCCAAAGATACCAGCTCCAGCAACAGAAATGCAGGCAACAGCCTTGGGAGGCTCCGCACCCAGCCTCCCCAAATGCACAGGTCACAGCTGTAATGAGTCCATATATGTATATATCCAGCCTAGAGAACCACTTCTGGGATTGAACACTTACTGATACACTGTCACCTGTCACCAATAGTCTGAAGACAAAAGTGCTACCAGCCACATGGTCTTACTTGAACATTCCAGACTGTATTACCTTTCAGCAAGTCTTTCTTACACTTCACATCTGAGGAGACCATTAGAGAGGGAGGGAGAGGGATAGAGAGATAGAAACATTGATGAGAGATGAGAGAGAAACATCGATTCAGCTGCCTCCTGCACACCCCCTACTGGGGATGTGCCTGCAACCAAGGTACATGCCCTTTACCAGAATTGAACCTGGGACCCTTCAGTCTGCAGGCCAGTGCTCTATCCACTGAGCCAAACCAGTTAGGGCTGACGAGACCATTTTAACAAAGGTAAAGCTCATTCTCCTGACAACAGTGATCCCAGTTCTACCTCCCCAGCCGTTTTTAAGAGAGTTTCCATGTTTTCCTACCTTTATTAGATAAAAGGGAACAGAACAAAATGTTTGATTCTGAAGTTCTGAAAAGCTAAAGCATATCTGTAGGTGAGCGTTCATCATACTCTATTTTCAGAAGGCTGCCTCCTTAATCACTCCTAGTGCATGTGCAGGTGCAACTGGATCTGGGGTCTTCGGGGTTGTAATAGGTTTTAAATCTCAAAGACAGGAGTGCTTGGCATCGTCAATGTGCACAGTGCTAAAGCACCAGCTCCATCAGGAAGCTGACATGAAAGGAAGAAAACATCTGCAAAGGCAAGAATGAAAGCAGAAACGATTGCTCACTTAGTGTTAATCATTAAACTCCTCCAGTGAACTAAAGTCAGAACCATATGACATACACATGTAGAAAGTTAACACATAAGAAAAAGGTAAAAATCATGCTTCCAGGAACTTAATTTCTAGTCAAGTTCCCACTAAGGGGGAGTACGATTTATTCTAAGATAAATAAGCAACATATTACCTGACTCAAAGGTGCCCAGAAAAGCTTTGATAAGATCATTTCAACAAAAATCACAACAAAGTGAACAAAATATTACATGTATAGCATATATAATGTATATATAGTATTTTGTGGATTTAATTAAACATATATTTTCAAATATATATTATCTAAAATTAAATATATATGAAAAACTACTTCTTAGTTCTTAATTTAGAAATAAATTTTTGAGAATAGTAATGCAGTGATTATAATGAAAGTTAGACACGCACATGAAGTTGGAGACCTCGGTGCGTTGGGGGTCTTAGGTGAATCATGACCTTCCCCACAGCCACAGGGCTCAGGAAACAACAGAGTTCATGTAGCTCATTTTACAGGTGGGGACACTGTAGCAGAGACCTGTGGTGGTCACTGCAGGTCAGCGGGCAGAACTCCTGACTCCCTACCCTGGCCCTGGGGAAGTCGTGGCTGATCTCTAGATTGGGGTGAAACAAAAGAGGTGCCTGTTCTAACTGTGATCGCTGCGCAGGAGCAGTTCCAAATACACTGCACTTCCCCCTTAACTTAAAAAACAAACCTCACACCAAGAATATCCTGCTGTTGGTATGAAGGGAGTGATTTCACATTTCACAAAAATGAAGCAAACTCAGACAGGCATCGCTGGTACCCTCAGGCTCCGGCGTCTCTCCACGTCCAGCGTCAGTTCCAGTGTCTCATTTAAAGCTGATACAACCACCTTCCACTACCCAGAGTCAAACTTCCGATTTTTTTAAGGTAAAATATGTGTGAAAGTGGGCTGTGAAAGCAGATGAAGAGAGAGCCATGCAGTTAGTGGAGCAGCCTGTAGCTACTCTCCAGTGCAGGCTGGACACGAAAGGCTTGCTGGCTGGGAGTTGTGAGAAAACCTAGCCCGTGGCCCGGGGTGAGGAGTGACAATCTGAGCCCTTAGGCCTCTGCGGCTTTGACACTGAAAAAGTTGCTTCAGTAATGCATACAGTTCTTTGAACAGTCTTTGAACACCCAGTTCCACTGCTTGCTAGCTTGTAACCTGGACCTGTTGACCTCTCCATGCCTCAGTTCCCTAATCTTTAAAATTAGGGTATAATAGTATCTACCTGGTGGAGTGATATTAAGAACTAAATGAGAAAATACAGAAGGATGCCAAGAGATTTCTGGCTACTGCAAGCAATATTTTAGCTGCTATTATCATTAGTATGTACTAATCATTTTCACATTTAATCCTCGACAACCTCTGCAAAGTGGGTGTGAATGAAAGAAGAAATAGAACCCGGACTCTGAAGTGAATGGCCTATACTCACACAGACTATGACTGGCAGAGGCCATTCAACATCATGATTGACAGCTTGCAACTCTGTAATAAACGGACTAGAATAGAATGCCAGCAGCGCTATTTGCTGGCTGTGATACTTTGGGCAAGTTCTCAGCCTCTCCAGGCCTCAGTCCCTTCATCTGTGAAATGGAGCTCATAGGACTGCTATGAGAAGTAAAAGTAAAGAGCGGACACATGCAAAGTGTGCGGAACAATGCCTGGCATACGGGAAGAGCTCCCTAAGCGTTGCCTATAATTCTTATTGAACCCAGGCTGACTCCTGAGTTCATTATCTTTTCACTTTACATATTTCATCCTTGGGACTTGCCCACTCCTGAGACTCACCGGAGTGTGTCCTTTAAAAATATGGATCCTTAGGTCTTGCCTCCGATACTTGAATTCAGCAATTTTAGAGTGGATCACAGGAGAATCCACCGTTAGTGACTCTGACGCTCCCCTCGCCAACCAATCAGGTCTTTTATGACGCAGCAAGTATAGCAAACTCCATACCAGAGGTCCTCACACTGAGGTGTGTGTGTGGAATTAGCCATAGAGTTCTGAAAAGTCCATACCTCTAAGCCCCATGTGGACAAAAGGGGCCATATGCTGGTCTGACTAGTTCAGGGAAGGCCTGCATGGAGGTCTTGCAAACTCAGAGACCTAAAGTAACCACAAAGGATGGTCTGAAATGAAACTTTAACTAAAAGCAGTTATGGTGGGTGGTTACATCCCAGGCCGGTATCTTCACTGACAAAGTCAACCTTTACCTTAACTGAGACTATCAGTCTTTTTGCATCTATGATAACATACCCTTTGAAATGTCTGAGTAACTTTAACTTCCCTTTTTCTGGACCCCTTGGGGCACAACCTAATGTGCTGGGCTCCAGGACAGATACCACAAATTCCTTCATTATCATGTTAATTGTTCCTGCACCCACCTAAGTACCTGTCTATCATTTTGCTTTTTATCCAATCCCAGGGTTTCCCTGCTTTGCTTCCTCCTGCCTCTCTAGTCTATCACCAATGGATTTCATGTAACCCACCTACGTCCCTTTCCTTTGATTGCAATGTATAAAAACAGATATACCCCACCATTCTCCAGAGCATTATCTCGATTCCTTGAGGTTGTGCTTCCCGGCATATGTTGATAGTTTGGCTCAAATAAACTCACAAAAATTCTTCACAGGTTTCAATGTTTGTTTGTTTTTTATGTTAACACCCGCCTATGGAGGGTACAATGTTAATGAAGAATGGGACCCAGGCACCTTCCCTTTTTTTCTTTTAATTCAGTAATCTCAACTGTCTTTGCCAGTGGAGAACTTGCCACTATATCTACCTAGTAACATTGGTATGTGTAACCTTCCATCTTACTTGCAGGACCTGGCTGGGTTTTTAGAGTTATGGCAAACATTCAGGAAATACTACCCAGGTGAATCCAAATACAGTCAGCATTGTACTACACAGAGATTATCTGGGCAGTATAAGTCATTGAAAGGGCTCTGTGGTATCAGAGCCAGATCTGTAGACTGATCAGCTTGAGCTAAAACTCTGGAAATGTCCCTTACACAATGAGCAAACCTGACTAAAAACATTAACCTTTCTTTTTGGGCATTGTTAATCCCCACCCACGGATATTTTTATATTTTCCATTGACTTTTAGAGAGAATGAAAAGGACAGGGAGAGACAGACAGAGAGAAACATCAATGTGAGAGAGACACATCAATTGATTGCCTCTGCCTGCGCCCCAACCCAGGACCAGGGATGAGCCTGCAACCGAGGTATGTGCCCTTGACCAGAATCAAACCCAGGACCCTTCAGTCTGAAGGCCGATGCTCTATCCACTGAGCCAAACTGGCCAGGGCAAGCACTGACCTTTCTGTTCTGCCTCCCTGCTGTAAAGATTGTGAAGACTGAAAAAGAATAAAATCTAAAGACCTTACAGAGATATGGGGATGTTTATAATGCTCTGTCTATAACATTCCCTCCCTCCTTGTTGTGAGCTCCAAACACCAGCTCAGGCAACCAAGTTTACCTCTGTGATGTTGAGCTTCAGACCCTTGGTTTCTAGGTAAACACTTGATGGAAAACCATTAGGATTTTTATCTATCAGACAATGATGCCCTATGCTCCAACCTATGAAATCAAGTCATTGCCAAGAATGTCTTATGATGTCTTCAAGTTAGTCAATGACAGAAACCCATTTCAAACAAGTTAAACACACATAGGCACAAGTTTGCATCGGGAATTCCCGGGGTTGGGCCCAGGAGCAAAGGGCATGCTCCCAAGAGCCTGCGTGTCATTTTCAACCCAGTAAGCTCTCAATGAATAATGATTGAGTGACTGTTTGATCTACTATACATGTCTTCTGACATATTTTCTAAAGAGCATGAATATTTCAAATTCTGGAGAAGGTAGCGATCTAGAATTTCTAATGCTTTACAAAATTGCTTTCCTTTCTTTTGTTGAAATATGTTCCGTTAAGCCCTGGGCATTTATTCTACATTGTAGGAGTGCCGAACAAAATAAAAAATACCGTCTCAGCCCTTCCGATCAGAAACTCTAGTCATTCTGGCCTCATTTTAAAGTGAAGACATTGAGGTTTTCAGAACTTGAAAGTTATTATATTTTTCTTGCTGGAACTTTAAGGTAATGAAAGATGAGGAACATTCTTTCTCCTCCAATAAGGGCAGTTTATCACTCACATGGAAGAACTGGAGAAAAATAAGGGAAGCATTTGCCCTAAAATTTTGTCATGAAATCTCTAAAATTGCCAGTTACTCATTGATTTAAATTAATCAATAGCCAATGGCAATGGTTTCTTCAATTTAAATACTGCCTCTTTATTCCAGGCTCACCTTCTTTCATTTATATGTTTTCATTCATTTATTCATTTTTTTCTTTCAACAACCAAGCGCTAAACTTGAGATTAGGTGCTACAGATATAGAGTTGAATGAAGCAGGTGAAAGAGAGGACATGGGATCTCAAGCATACTGGTGCAGACTTGCATTCAACAAATAGTTGCCAAGCATCTCCTGCTTGCTGGGCTTTGAAGATACAGCTGTGAACGAGAAAGACAGAGCACTTGTAGAACCTATAGAACTGAAAGGAGAATAAATAAGTAAATAAACACAACCAATCAATTTCTATGAGTCCTACATGGGGTCATGATGTAGAAGGTGGCTATTTTTATTAGACGGGATAGTTAGAGAAGAGCTCTGAAAAAGTAAGATGAGATCTGAGAACTGAAGGAACTAACATACAAGACAGTCATGTGAAAAGACAGGGAAGGAATGTTCCAGGCTAAAAGAATAGCATCTGCAAAGATGCTGTTACGTGAACGGTCATGTAGAAAGGAGACAAGCCCGGATAGAAAGGAATAAAATAGGACTGGAAGAGAAGGTCATGCAAATACAGCATGCCTTAGGACAGGCTAACAAATATGATATTCACTTAGATGAGAACTATGATGTTAATGGCTGATTATAATATATCCAATAACTATTTCTTGTATAAAGGATGAGAACAACAGGAGAAAATAGATATCTTACATAAAACTGTAAAATAGACAGAAAGGATTTCAAATTTACAGTTGAGTTGAAAGAATAGTATACAGAGCTCCCATATATCCTTAGCCTGGAGGCCTCTCAAGTTTCTCTAATCAGCCCATTGATGTCCTTTGAAGGAAAAGAATGTGGTCCAGGATCAAGCTCGGCACCCTTGTCAGCTCTCTGATCTCCACCAAGCTGGGACAGGCCCCTAATCTCCCCTTGACATTCATTTTCAAAGTATACAGGCCAGCTTTTTTTGTGTTTGTTGTGTGTGTGTGTGTGTGTGTGTGTGTGTGTGTGTGTGTGTGTGTGTAATTGGGTTTCTCTAGTATTTCTTCATGATTAGGCCAGGGATTTTTGTTGTTTTGTTTTGTTTTTGCCAGATTATCACAGACGTTTTTTGTTCTTCTAGATTTGTTTCATGGCTAGTGCTGACTCTGATCACCTGATTAAGATAGGATCTGCCTGGTACTGTTTCCCTATAAAGTGCCCCTTCCATGTCATTAATAATATTTTGTGGAGAAATAATTTGAGACTAAGTAAAATCCCATTCTTCCTCTGATTTTAGCACCACTGATAGTCCTCATGTGAATTAATTATTTGTGTGATTAGCACTATGAAATGGAGATTTTCTAATTGTACCATTTATTTTATAGGTATTAGTTTAATTTAATTGTATAGAAAAACACCCTCCAATTTATTCAAACTTTTTTCACATTAATATGGACTTGTGGGTTCATTTAATTTAATGGGCTATAATCCTTGTTGTCTTTATTTATCTTGAGGCTCAAGTTATCTCTGATTTGGGAGCCTCTTCAAGCTCTATGTGCATACTTTCAACTTGTCCACATCATTCTTTGAACATTTTATTACTTTCTGGCTCCAGGCTATCCTATTATTTTTCTGACATAGGCCTGGGAATTTGTCATTTCTTTGAGATCTGGTTTCTTTCAATAGAGAAATGGTATTTAGAAAACAAGGTCTGGACACTAGTTGTGCTCATTGCTTCTGGGATAGCAATGATCTTAGCGTCTCAAGGTGGAGAATTCACATCCATGCATCCAATTCCAATCCAACAACACAAAATTCATTCTAGCTTTTCCTCCTATTATATTTGTTCCTTCTTTCTTGGATGTGAGAAACCTCTCTGGTCTATTTTTTTTCATTTCACTCCAATGCCATCCGCAGATGGACCACTGCTGCCCACCAGACTGAAAAAAAAGAAAGGAAAAGGAAGGTGGACATTAAGTTGCTGTTTTTTATAATGAATGAATTTAGTGATTCCACAGTGAGATTATTTCTACTGAATTTATTTTATTTGAGAATCATTCAACCTACAAACTATATCCAGCCTCTCTTAACCTAAAATTGTTAGTCACCAGTAGGTCTCAACCTCTGTAAGTTCTTTTGGAGATTGGTATCACTGTTGTGTCACCCTGACCTAGCCAGTGGCTACACGGATCTTCCTTTAGAAACATCTACATTAAAAACCTTATTCAGGCAAGGTACAGGTCATAGGTAGGTGTTGTGAAAACATATGTCACAGTTTTTCAACCAAAAATAAAGAAATGTGCTTTGGCAGAACGACTAAGTCAATGACTATATCTCAGAAAAGCATGAAGGAGGGGAAATGGATGTCTCTTGGGGAGACCAGCATGTTCTCACCAGGCCTCAGTTTGTATTCTACCTCAGTCTTGCATAGAAAACAAATATATGCCAAATAAAAGCTAAAACTATTAGACTTATTAAACTAAACACATCTAATAACAATAACAAAAATGGATGATGGAAATGACAATTTCCTTAACAGCCTACTCTGTTCTATTTTCTGATGCCAGATACACATTCAGTCTAAATTCTGTCACAGGGATTTAAGACATTGTGTTTGAGACATTGACAGTTGCTCGATAATGGATTTTAAAAGACCATTGTTTTGCAGGCATGCCCTAGGGAGGAAATAAGTGATTCACTGAACAGGTGGCTCACTGGCAAAGGTGCCTGGGCTTCTTTTATCACCACAAAGAAACTTTTGACCCTGAAACCTCCATTATTAATGTACCCCGTCCAGTTCTGAGTCCTGCAGCTCTGTTTTTAATCCAGACAAAGAAGTCATTAAGCCATCCTTCAATCAGTCAGTCATCAAATACCAATAAATTTTCTTCTATCAATCAATGTATGAAAAGGTGATTATGAATTTCATATACTTATTCACAAATCTCATTAAGCACTTACTACGTGATGGGAATTATTCTTGGTGCTGGGGATGCCCCAGTGAACAAGGCAAACAAAGTTTATAACTTAATGAATGCTTTCCAGAAAATAATAAATGCTATTAAGACGATGAAACAGGCACCAAGAATGAGTGTTGAGCAATGTGATGGTCAAAGAAGGAAGAGCTGCTGGACCTGAATGATGGGAAAGAGCCCCGTGTGAAAAGAGTTCGGGAGAGTATGTGAGGCAGTGGTAGAGCCCGTTCCTTTTCAAAGAAAGAGTGCAATACAACTGGAAATTCCCCTCTCAGATGTTAAGTGCTCTAATGGAAGGGCATGCAGTGAGTTTAGGGACACAGAAAGCAGCGCATTAGGAGGGCTGGGGAGCAGGAAACACACAATGAAGATTCGGAAAGGCATCACAGAAGGTAATAGTTCACAAGCCTTGATGATATACGGGAGCTTCTTAAGCAGGAGTAGAGAGACGTGAAGTCTGATCATCTTGGACAGAAGCTGCAACCACATGGTATGTTCAGGCTGTGGGAGCAATGGCTGCACTCTGAGCTTGTAACGGCAGGGAGCCTGTGAGCGGAGTGAGCAGAGGTGTGAACACAGGAAGACTTGAGTTTAAGCTCTGCATTGAGGACTTACCACTCACTTGAGCTAGAATTTGCTGAGATTTTTTAAAAAAAAATAGGTGAACAATCTTCACAAATCACCTATATCTATGACATTAGGAGTTTCTCACAGTGTCGTAAATTCTTAACGGGCCCAAAGGCCTCTGCCCAGGAAAGAAGGGAGGCTGAATGAGAAGATATTGAGTCTTCCCACCTTTGTTGAAACAGAGCTCCTGATTTTTTATGTTTACAGCATTTTGGGATTGTTTTATAATTTTTTTTAAATAATGAATTTCACTCTTTGAAAAATAAAAAATAACACAGAATTAAACAAATCCCCCTTTCCACCCCTCTGCCCCTCCTTTGCCCTCGGCCCCATAGAGTACAAATGTAAAGCTAGGAAAAAAACATCCTTTGAAAACCCTGGGAGTGACCAAGATAACGGGGACTTTATCAGGAACCATTAGTGATAGGTGCTGCTAAATAATCAGTAGGGGAAGCATTTCTGCCCTTTCCCTGTGTTACTACTTTGGCCCTGGGCAGTAACTTCTGCTATTTAGTAGTAGGGATCCAGCACCTGGTCTGTTACCCAACGCCACACTCGTTGGACTGGTGCTGTTCGAATCTGAGCATGCCTGGTCATTGAACCTCTTCTTCCTTCTTCCCTGGACACGCCTGTATGTTTGCTTATGTTTCTGCTTCTGTGCTGTAAGCACCCTTGGATGAAGGATCAGCCTGTGTGTGCCTGAGGAGGTGAGAAGTGATTCTGAACACCTGGATAAGTGTAGCCCTGCTCTTGGAGCCCACCTCTTCATGTGATGGACCTCAGGCAGCATTTCAGAGCTTGACCGTGGCCGCAGATGGGATCGCAGCTCTCCAAACTATAGCCCGCTGTTGTAAAAGCCCAATCCAAAGGCTAACATGTTGCTTTCCATCTGTCTGACTCTTCTCTTCACTTTTCAGTCTATGTAGAACTCAGTGGGGAAGAGAAGTGTCCTGATTCATTATCTTCCACATCTCAATACACCATACAAATCAATAAATAATCAGTGCTGGAGCCCAAAGAGGAGATATTCCCGGGCCTGTATGGTTGCTCATCCATAGTTCTGTAGCCCACTGAGAAAATGGGCAATCTCACAGGGTTCAGTTCAGCAATTGTTATTGAGTCCCTTCTATTGGCCAAGTCTTGTGTTAGGTGTGCTTGGGATATAAAAATTGTAACAGTTCAGTAGGGGAGGTCAGTGTGAGTGAACCATAATCCATTTTAGCTCCACAGCAAGGCCATTCTTGACTTTCTTTTATAAGTTAGCCACTACCCTGACCCCATTCTCTACCTACCCAACGATTCTCATTACATTTAATCACATCAAAGTCAGCCCTTCATATCCATGAGTTCTGCATCTGAGGGTTCAATCAACCATGGATCCAAAATATTCAGAAAAAAAGTTAGGTTGTTTGCTGCTCTTGTGTCATGTGCAGACATTTTTCTTGTATATCCCCTAAACAATATAGTACACCAACTATTTACATAGCATTGAAATTGTATTAGGCATTATTAAAAGTAATCTAGAGATGATTTAAAATATATCAGAGGATATGCATAGGTTCTATGCAAATCCTATGCCATTTCATCATATAAGGGACTTGAGCATATATGGATTTTGGTATCCCAGGTGTTCCTGGAATGAATCTCCTGAGGGAGATGCTGAGGTACATTATTCTGTTTGCTTCACTCCATTTGTGACAATGAACTAAGTTTCCTGTTTATTTCATTGATATGTATTGGTGGTCTAAAATGTTAGCTCTTCAAGGCTCACGACACTGCCTGTTTTGGTCACCACTATATGCTTCCAAAGTAGAATATGGTAGTTACTCAATAAGTATGTTTTTATGGTTGAGGGAATTAATGAATTTTACATTAATGGTAGAATATCCTATATAATCCTATATAATAAAAGCCTAACATGTTAAGTGTCTGGTGATCCAGTGACTGGTCGACTGTTCAACCAATCAAGCGTAATATGCTAATGATATGCTAAGGCTGCTCGCTATGACGTGCACTGACCACTAGGGGGCAGATGCTCCAACCAGTAAGTTAGCTTGCTACTGGGGTCCGGCCAATTGGGATTGAGCGAGATGGGCCAGATACACCCTGGCGCCCTCCCTCAGTTCCTCCCCAGCCCTGATCATGCACTGGTAGGGTCCCTTGGCCTGGCCTGTGCCTTCTCATAATCCGGGATCCCTCGGGGGATGTTGGAGAGTCGGTTTTGGTCCGATCCTGAAGGCCACTCCCCTTGGGAGGGCGGCAGATGTAGGGCTCAAGGTTGGCGAGCTGTGCTGCAGTGGCATGAGCCTCTCCCGATTGGGACTGATTGGGCACGAGTCCGCAGTGGAGCCTGGATAAGTGGGAGAGGCAGGTAGGAGGTGCAGACAGCATTGAACTGCAGGTTTTGGCCTGATCCCCGCAGGCCACCCAGAGGGACCCCACCCATGCATGCATTCATGCACCGGGCCTCTAGTTGATTTATAAGAAAGTCAATGATGAGGTATGGTGACATTTTACAATTCTTCCTTGGAAAATCAGGAAAGGCCAAGAAGAGGAGATGGCCTTGCCACTGGGCTTGAATGAATGCTGGGTTTGAGATGATAGAGAAGGAGGTACCCTGGGTTATAGCACAGTCTAAGTACAAACATGGCACAGAAATTGCAAGATATATTTTGATTCAATGAACTGGGACAGTGATTAACCTTTATGTCTCAGTGACTAGCAAACATTTTCAGTGGTATGGATCTACTAGTTCCAGTCATGCAAAGAAATTTTAAAATACAGTCAAATTCTCTTCTTGGGTTCACGCAGAGAAGACTACCTGTGCCAAAGGTTTATTTTTTCCTCTTTTTTTGTGTAAGAAGCTCCCTGCCTGACATTGAAGCGAGTCTATCCTGGATGCAAGATTGTGGGTCAAGTTTGAGCAACAGTTCACGGAACAGTAATTTTCTTCAATTGAATCTTGCTCTTGCTGGGGAAATGCTTTCCGCAGTGAAGATACTGAGAGCTCCAGAATAAGAGTCCTCTGTCCTTGTGCTTTCCAAGTCAAGAGAAGAGTGCTTTCTATTGTCACCACTAAAAACCATTCATTAAGCACATAACCATCTAGGTTTGGCCCAAGTTTCTTACCTTCATATGAAATAAAATAAATGGACATTCCTTGTGCTTTATATCAAGAATTTATGAGCAAATTCAATCATAGTGTCTTTAACACTCCATCACCTGTTATTTATTTTTATGCTTGACTTCCCCATGAAATGGTATGTCTTTGGTGGGTGTAGATTGTCTTGTCTTATTCTATTTGATATCCCAAAAGTCTGGCACCCATAATGCCCTCAAATATTTGCTGAATGAAAGGGTTTGGTAAATGAGAACATGAATAAATGACAGGCTATGCAAATCATAAATATTGAACATATAAGTATATTGTGTATATATGTCCATGGTTTCTCAAGACTAAATAAGAAATCTTTAATGTCCATCATAAAGATAGCTGTTAAAAATCTTGTTTAGTTTTACCTTTAAGAACAATATTATATAAACATATAGGATTAGAACTACAAAATTTACTGGTTGGGGAGTAGGGAAGAAATGTAATGATAAATTTCCTTGTGTACACACCTCGTTTTGGTTTCCATTGGAATTGTATTGCCTAGTACCAAAAACAAATTTTCTAACTATAAAACTAACATTTTAACTTATTTTTAGTTTAATTTCTTAGAATTCTTTCACAATTGGTGTTTTCCCTTGATAATGTATTTTTAATTCACTTAGCAACTGTCCTAATTCAATAATTATATAAAGTCAAGAATGTTTTTAACTATTCAAAACCTACTGAATGCCATACTATTCTGATAGATGGTGATACTACAGGAATAAGATAAATATGGGATTCTCATTAAATGGCCTAATCAAGTTAAGTCTAAAGATACTGAGTAAGTAATGAGTAGTGTGGTACTGTACAAAGAAGTTTACAGTTAACAGAAGTTGGAAATAACAATCTCAGACCTGGATTTCTCTTCTATATTAGGTCATTATGAACTTACATTCAACTTATGACTTTCAAAAAAATATATAATGCTTGTATAATTGTCCTTCTATTTACCCAGCCCAACTAGACATTTGAGACAGCATCCTTGCCAGACCTTCCTGATGGGATCTCTCTGAGGCCCAGCCAGTCCATGGTGACTGCCCGAGAGCACAGGTATTTCTCCTGGGACACAGACCAGGACTGTTCGGACAGGTTGTTCAAAGGCTGAGTGAGGATCTCCACAGCTTCACCTCTTCCCCTCCTCATATGAATAAGACAAGTGGTTCTCTTCTCAAGGTCAGAAGGCAATATTAGTTTTCTTTAGCATTGGAAAAGAAATAATCAGCATCTCTCAGGTAATAAAGACTGTGTACAGTGAAATTTTCTTATTTCAAGCAAAATGCACACACACACACAAACACACACAAAGAAAACAAAACAAAATAAACAAAACCCATTGGAGACTTTTCTATATGGCAACAGAGACATCTGAAGGAACCAAGGGCAGGAAGACAGCTGGGAACCAAGTAGATGAGAAAGTTGGGAGGTAGCCCAAGAATCATCATTTTTGTCCTCATCTGGGATCCTCTTCTCATACTGACTTCATTCATTTTTGTTTTCCTTCCCTGCTTCACAGGTTGGGTACAAGACTGATACCCTGTATTTTCTCTGAGACAGTCTGTGTATGTGTGTGTCTGTATGTTTGTTTCATGCTAGTTGCTCTTAAATCCATTCTCCCCTTCTTCCCAGTAATAGATGCCCCAAAATATCATCAGAGTGTGTGACTGACTGTAGGATCTACACATGTCAACCTCTGTTGTGTTACTTATGGCATGTGACTAAACTCTGACCAACAGGATAAAAGAAGGAGGGAAGGTGTAATTTGGAAGAAGTCTTCTTAAAGGTGTCACATGGAATAGAGCCTTTATCCTTGTTATTCCATCTTGCTTCAGGCTTGACTGGCACTGAAGCAACCATGGGTCAAAGAACCATGGGCTAAGATAGTAAATGAACAAGAGAGTGAGAGCCTGGGACCCCGGAAGCACAGAGCACTGTAACAACCCTGCAATGCCAATTCCTGGAAACTGGTGTGAGAGTTAAGTCCTATCTTTTTTTGTTGTTGTTAATTCTCACCTGAGGATATCTTTCCATTGATTTGTAAGGAGAGTGGGAGAGAGAGAGAAAGACAGAGAGGAACATCGATGTGAGAGAAACACATCAATTGGTTGCCTCCTGCACAAGCCCTGACCAGGGCCTAGGCCGGGGAGGAGCCTGTAACCGAGGTAGGTGCCCTTGATCAGAATCAAACCTGGGACCCTTTGATCTGCAGGCCAGCACTCTATCCACTGAGCCAAAACAGCTAGGGCAGTCCTATCTTTTATAAACTACTCATAATTGGGTGTTTTGTTTTGTTTTTTTCTGTACTAACTCTTGAACTTAAAATTAACTGATAAATACACTTCTCCTACTCCCCGACTATTCTTACTCTCTTATATTTTCCCTACCTTTTCACCATTTTCATATTCTTTTGGAAAGACTCTTATCCCTGATACTTAGGACTGCTCACAAAACTCCTTCATATTATAATAAAATATCTGCCCCTCCAGCCCTCATATTGTAAGAGAACCAGCTGGGAGGTCTTTGTGAAATAGATGGGACTTCCAGAGGTTCCTGCATAGGGCAGAGAGGGAGCCAGAGCATTTGGAGGGGAGACTTGGGATTGTTCACTGCATTTCAGGGAGTATCCCTTAAACCTGAAAACGGATAATTTCCTAGGGACAGAAAAACCCAGCCACCTTGTCACACAGGGTATTGCACTTAGAGAACCATCACCCCATGAAGTAAAATTACTTCCGAGTGTCAACAGGCTCAGAAACGGTTTTGTGAATATCTCAGAGCTTGATCAATAAGATGTTTTTAAGGGCTATCTGGGGCCCAACCTTAATCTTGAAGTTGAGGCCAGGGAACGGCCAGGAGGTGTTTTCATTGTTTATCTTTTATATCTTGCCACAAAGGGAAGATCCCTGGGATCAAAGGGCCAAGGATTTAGCCAATAAAGATACTTAAATTTGTATCACCACTTCTGAGGAGAAAGAAAGGGTAAAGGGAGCTTGTTTTATAGTGTTTGTCCTCGAAGGTTCAAATGCAGGGCACTGTGAACTAAGTCTATCTCAAGGGCAGAGCAGGTTGGGCTTGAACCTAGCTGTTTGTTGACCCTTGAGCATCAGAGAAAGTCTCATCCCTACTCTATGTAATAGGATGGGGGGGGGGGTCACTAAGGAGGTTATCCCATCTCTCAGCCCCTGCCCTCAGCCTTTCCCGTCATCGGCCACCTTTCACTATATCTTTTTTTTATTGGAGATGGTTTCTCCGGTTCACTGATAATTGGAATACTGGCCCTCTTTGCTGGTCTATAAATTTGGCTGTTAACATGTTTATTATGGCTGTGTCAGTTTGACACAGTAGTTCAGCGATCAGAACTGCAGCATGAGCTGATTTGTGGAGGCAAGGCAAACACTTGGAATCCCATGCATGATCTGGGGTAAAAAAAAAAATTCTGAATTTTAACATTGCCCTTGTCTGCATTATTTCTCCTACATATCAGGGTAACTTGATGTGTACAGGAGAAGTAAGCATGCTGGGGGCATTCTTGTATCAGGCCTGTATTAGTGAGAGAAATATGAGGACCCAAAAAGTAGTGGACTTGGTTTTAATTCTGTATCTGTTATTTAACATGTTATTCATTAGTTACTTATTAGGTAACTTAAATGTAAAGAATCTTTAATATTTTCTATGCATCTGATGTAATTTTGAGCTCTTTTTTCCTCATATTTTCATTGCTAATTTATTGGTCTGTATTCAGAGAGGCAGGTTAATGCGTGGCCAAGGTCAGCAGGTTTGGGAATCTGACCGGCTTCATTCTCATCCAGCTCCCCTTCTAGCTGTCGACCATGGACAAGATCCTTAAATTTCCTGAACCACAGCATCTTCTTCACAGCACAGCGACACTGACCTGCTTCTTAGGTGCATTGGGAGAATTAACCAAGCTCCTATCAATGCATGCTCTTTGAATGCAAACTATCTGTAATCCTCATGATTGGCTTCAACTGTGGCATAGGTGGCCATTGGGGCGTGTTGTGAGAAAACCTCCATGAAGGTATTCACCTGCTCACCTGATGTAGAACCTAATGTGACCTCATGGACACTTGGGAGAGTGTGAGCCACACAACCCTGGCAGTAGTTTGCATATATGGCCAGTGTGGCCTCTAAAAGCCAGGTTGTAAAATTGTAATGGGACCATCACATTCTTACTGGGCAAAACGGACCAGCTCCTCATTTTCTGATACAGTATATTCACATGGCCCAGCCACCTGCTCAGGCAATGTGGCCTCCTAATTGACATGCAGGCACATAGATATGCTGTTGTCCACGGTGGGGAAAATTGTGTGTTTTCTGTTGTTTTTATTTCCATCGAATTTCTATTCTCATACACAAAAAGAAGTGATCACTAAAGAGGTCCAAAGCATTTACTTCTAATAAAGTACTACTTTTTCACTTTTGCAATGTGCTATAAGCATCCAACCATAGACATTTACTTGTCTTTCCATCTAGCCAGTACATATTGCTTAGGGAATTATTTCATACAGGCCCTGTGCTACATGCTGGGGATACAGAAACCGGTGATGTGCCTGGTCCGTATTCTCCTGAAACTCACTTTTAGTGAAGTTTGCAGATGAGCTCATCCACCGAATGTAATGTGAAAAGGGTTTAATGATGACAGGTAAAGGATTCTCCAAGAGCAGAGACGAGGCAGTCCTCCCTCTGCCCAGGGAATAGGAAAAAGCAACACAGGATATGAAGACTGAGTTCTGCTTTGCACAGATGGGATAGAACCAGAGAACAACACAGCCATGGATCCCACAGGAGGCACCTGCCTCTGAGCTTCCTCTCCTCCTCTGCCTCCCTCTGTGAGGCCAATCCAAATTCCTCTCCTTTTAACATCTTAATTTGCTCATGTGTACAATGGAGACAGACTACTATAGACAGTCTCAACCAAGAATCACCCATGTGGAGCTGTTAAAAAAATAGCTGCCCAAGTCCTGAGTCAGAAGACTTATTTGTGCATTCACGAATTCAGCACATTTTCATTACTATAGACAGTCTCAACCAAGAATCACCCATGTGGAACTGTTAAAAAAAAATAGCTGCCCAAGTCCTGAGTCAAAAGAGTTATTTGTACATTCACGAATTCAGCACATTTTCACTGAACATGTGTTTGATAAGCAGCTAGTATGTGCCAGATACTGTACTAGGAACTGGGAAGCAAAAGTGAAATGTTCTTGATACTAGGGGAGTAAATATAAATGATCACCAATTGAAAAATAAAACAAATATTTCAAAGGAGTACTTGTAATAGTGACAGTCAACTTATTAAAAGGACAGATCCCTAGAGTAAGTGAACAGTGACCTGAGATGTCAAGGATGAGGCAAAAAGGACAAATTAATCAGGTGAAAGAGGGGAGGACCCCGCCTGAAAAAGAAATAGCACGGCCAAGGTCCCACAGAATCCCTCTCAGCAGGTGGTGCGACACAGCAACATTTTAAACTCTACAGGTGATCTGGTTGTCCGGTCAGGATTGAGAAGCTGTTGGTAATCCCTGAGCCTCATGTTTTATAGGGCTGCTGGGTTGAGCCAATAAAAAGAAGCATGTAAAAGTCCTTTGAAATGTTAAAAAATGCTTTAACAGCAGTGTTTTGTACACAATAGCCCTTAATGATCATCAGATAAGAATTGTACTCCGGGTATTAAAACAGAAGAACCCTTGATATGACCATATATTTAGGGGATTACTCATTTTTCAAACCAAAATCGACATCACATGTCACTTTAGCCATAGTGATGGGGCCATTTATCTACAGCTTCTCTATTTTCCACGTAATAGGTTTTGTTCCTCAGTGTGAACACAAATGGTGTTTTGGGAGAGTGAGGGACCATGCCAGGCGAGTAGGATGAGCCTGGGAATTAAGGGTGATTCTCTGGCTCCTTTCCAAAAAGAAAAAATTGGACCTTGCAGTCATGGATTGGACACCTGGTGAAAAAATGCATCATATTGTTCTGTATATTCTGTCTCAGACCTGAGGCTCAAACTAGTAGGTGAAATAGTCATCCAGCCAATTAAAACAAGAAGTCCAAAAAAGTAAGCATCTAGTTGTTTAACAGAGCTATGATGTTCACTATCCCATTTAAACTTCTAACTTTAAATAAATGCAAAAACTACATAAACCAATCATTTGAGTAACTTCCCACCCTTTATTAATTATATCACCAAGCTGTACAGCTAGATCTTACAGGGCGGGGCTCATCTCATAAAGGGACATGCAAGGTCCTAAAGAACTCAAGTGAAATGCCAAGATGGAAATGCCACCCTTGGGTTAAGAAGAAGCACAGTGACCATACCCCCTGCCATTTCCAGGGGTGAGGGACATTCTTCATCTGACAGAAAGCAGACCAGTTATAGGATGCTCCACGTTATAATTCACTTGGGCACAGAAATATAATATGATGGGAATTGGAATGCCAGTCTACAGTATGAATCCTACTTGATTTGTGAGTGAAGGTGAGGACCTCTCGCTGCTATATTTTCTCTGATGTTAAATGGAGATGATGCAGCTATGATGAGGATTAAATGAGACACGGAAGGGAAAATGCTTGGCCTATGCACAGGAGAATTTCCAAATAATTTATGTAGATACTCTCTCCCTCTACCCCCTGCCAAGGAGGTGGAAAAGAACACCTTACCCCTTAATATCATCCAACTGCCAAGAGTGACTTATTTGCAAAGAATATGGTATAGAAAGCAAGAAAATGAAAAGTAACTTTATGACAGAGAACATTGATGAACTTGACTTCAGCCAGATGATCAAGGTCAACATTAACAGAAATGAGGTATAGAAATAATATGTTACACTTGATATGATAGGGTAAGAATGGCACTTTGCCTCTTTGGTCTTCCTCCCCCAAAATTTGTAACTCCAGTCTAATTATAAGAAGAACATCAAACAAACCCAAATGAAGGGTATTCTACAAAATACCTGATGAATTGTCCTAAAAACTATCAAGGTCATCAAAAGAGGAAAAGTTAGAGTGACTGTCACAGCCAAGAGGAGTCCAAGAGGACTTTATGGCCAAGTGTAATATGGTTTCTTGGGTGGGATCCTGATACAAAAAAAGAGGAGAAGAGCAAGAAGAGGAAGAATTAAAAAAAAAAATAGAAGGACCTTAGGTAGATACTAATGACATTTAAATAAAGTATGAAACTTACTTAATAATATAACAATATTGCTTTATTGGTTGTGACAAATATACCATAGTAATGTAAGGTTTTAACAGTAGAGGAAATAGATGTGGGGTATATGGAACTCTCTGTACTATCTTTGCAAATTTTCTATTAATCTATTCTAAAATAGAAAAGTCTATTTTAAAAAATCTTGGCACAATACGTGGGGCATAGTAAGAACTCAATATGTGTTCTCAATTCACTTTCATTTCCTTCTTCTCCTCTCTTTTCCAGTTTAGACAACTTTCAAACTTCACTTTAATTAGCTTTAAAGGCCATGCCTCAGTAGTCTAATCCCACATACATACACGTATGTTTCTCAGACTTAACACATATATAATAAGGTATGCTGATTTTTCCTGCAAATAAACTGGCTTATAAAATAAAACTATTCTATTATCTAACTGTACAAGAAGTCAATAAATTGGACCTCATCTAAATTTAAAACTTTTGTTCTGGAAAAATGTCTGTTAAAAGGATGAAGAGTCAAGCAACAGACTAGGAGAAAATATTTGCAAGTTACTTATCTCCTAAAGGATAAAAGATATATAATGAATGGGCAAAACTCAACACTAAAATAAAATCAATTTAGAAAATGGGCAAAGGCATAAAGAGACACTTTTTCACCAAAGAGCATATATTAATGTCAAAAAAGTATATAAAAAGATGTTTGTCGTTTTAGTCATCAAGAAAATAAAAATTAAAACCACAATGTGAGGTCACTATACAATGTTAGAATGGTTGAAAAAATAGTGATAAAAGCAAATGCTGGAACGGATGTGGATTACACATATATTAAGGTATGTTCCTTAAAGAGCTAAATATGTGACTGCTACAACCCAGCAATCGCACCTCTGAGCATTTATTCCAGGGAAAAGAAAATCTATGCTCATATAAGACTCTGTGCACAACTGTTTATGGAACAGTTTATAGATAACCCAAGGTGCCCTTAAGTGGGTGAATGGTTGAACTATGGTTTGTCCAAGGAAAACTACTCAGCAATAAAAATAATGAGTTATAGGTACATGCAATCACATAGACCAATCTCCAGAGAAACATGCTGAGTGAAAAATGCCAATTCCAAAAGGCTATTGTATGACTTCACTTATAAAATATTCTTGAGATGAATGATACAATTATAGGAACAGAAAACATGTTGGTGGTTGTTTGGGGACACAGAGGGTTATGGCTGTGGGAGGGAGGGGGTGTGGCTATGAATGGGCAACATGGCCTATCCCTGGGTGATGGAAGTGTTCTCTGTCTTCGGTGTCAGTGTCAATGTCAGCGTCCTGATTGTGATGCTGTGCTGTGATTCTGCAAGATCTTCCCAGAGGAGAAGCATGCAAACACACAGGAGATGTCTTTGTATTGTCTCTTACAACTGTGTGCAAATCTACAATGTCCTCAAATAAAAGGTTTGGGTCTTAATACATTATTTATGCAATTAAGTTCATTTCCACCCACTGGCATTTATTGACATGCTATTTGAAGTACGGCTAGGTACTGCTTGGTACCCAATGATATGTGTGTGAATTGCTACACAAGTACAAGAGGGCAGAGCATGGGAGACCCATTGTGTTGATTGGTGATAAAGGTTGGAAGAACCCTCGTCTTTTCCTCAGCTCCAGTCTCAGCATCTCCTCATTAGCAGAAGGACTTCCATGGGCAATACTTTGACATTTATGGGTGCTTGCACATGACTCTTGATGACATCCCTGAAGTAGAGATGACCTTTTCCAACTTTCCCCATGAGAGATATAGATATAAATATAGATGTTATAGATACAGAATTATAATCTCCAGTTAATTTATTATGGATATGTGAACTTTAGCTTTTTTTATAGAGAAATAGCCTGAAGTGGTTAAGTGATTAACAACAAAGACCCATCTGGGCCCAGAGTGACTGACTCAGGACCTGGCTGGGCTATTCATTAGCTGTGTGACACTGAGCAAGAAAATTACTCTCTCTGTCCCTTTCTTTCCTCATTTGTAACAAAATAATAACAATAAATATGACCTCAGGGAGTGGACACGAGGCTGGAATGAATTAATATCTGTAAAGCATGCAGAACCATGCTCTCAACAGTGTTTGCAGAATGAATTCATTCTCTGAATTTCTTGTGTACTTTCTTCTGGCCCTAGTTTATGAAAGCAAAATTAATTCACTCTCATGTTTTTGTCACTTCTAATCTCACACACTTACAAACTTATATACCTAGTTGCAGATGATCACAAAGGATTTTAGTACTTTTATGAGGAGAAAAAATTAAGTTAAAACAATACCTCCTCTAAAACATATGATTGGAATGGTTTGACTTGTTGAAATGGTACTCTTCATTTAAACATTTAGCAATTTTGTTTTTCCTCTATTTTCAATCCACACGTTCAAGATGGAATCCTGCAGGCTATATTTTATTGTAATTATTTTGTCAGTGTCAAAGATACAATTGTTTGCATTCGATCCGCCCATTGAGCAATATCCAACAATTTGCCAGGAACCCCACTCAGCTCCACATTTTAGACCAATAAACTCCCTGGGGCACATCAATCAAAATACCAACTGTGTTGTATTTAATCAGGAATATGAGATAAAGATATTAAAAATATAAAAGTACCTGCAATTGCTCACAGCTCCAGAGATACATGAGTGCTAGCAATCTGCTAAACAGTACAGCGGCTGATAACCAGAAAAGTTGGTCACCCTCACTCGCAACCCCGAACACTGCCATTTCTCAGAGTGACAGCTGAATGGATGCTGAAAGATAATCAACTCGTTAATCTTGGCCTCATAACACTGAAAAAAAAAAAGAGAGAGAGAGAGATGAATAAGGGACTCAAAAACAGAAAAAGAACTCACCACCAGATGTCTCTACCTTGTAAGGCAATTAGCAAAATAAAACAAAAACAAACAAAAGACAATGAGAGAAAGATTCAAAAAAGCTAATTGGTTAAGATAGTGGTTCTTCTCTGGAGGTGGTTTTGCACCCCAGGGGACAATGCTGCACACACGTTTGTTTCTTACAAGGAGGTAGGAAGGGATGAATTCACTGACATCTAATGGGTGAGAAGCTAGGGGTGCAGCCAGACATCCTACAGTTCACAGAACAGCCCTTCTTAACAAGGAAACATCTATCCCCCAAATGTCAATAGTGCTGAGGTTGAGAAACCCTTTGGGGGACATTTGACTTGCTTGATTGGCATTATCATTTACTATGCCTCCACCAGACTTTCTTCCCTTTTTCCATGTGGGAGAGTAAAAGGCGATAAGAACAATAAATAGGAGACTAAACACTACTTTCTTCCAGCCGCTGCAGACATCGCTAATGCAGGCCCTATAATGCAATATTCCTTGCAATGTAACTTTCTTTTAAATTGAATACTCTCCTCAGGAGCTAATGCTGTCTCATTGAGAGCCTGGCCAAGATCAGTGCCAACCTTGTGTACCTAGGACTTAGTAGATTGTGTGGCATGCAGTACATACTCAATAAAAGTTTGTTGAATGAATTATCTGTTGTAATAGGGCATGGCCTCGAAAAGGAGCATGAGGAAACTCTACATTTAAAGGTTTGCTTCAGAATCTATCACTCCTCACTTTAATGGAAGATTGTGGCATCAGCAAGCCGACCAGGTGTGGTGGTAAGAAAATGGAGATGTTTTGAAGGAAGATGTCAGGTGAGGCATTAGACACAGTCAAGAAGTTGTTCCAATACAAAGAAATGGGCCAGCTTTCTCAGTCTGAAAGGCCTATGAATCATTCCTTAAGAAAAAAAAATACTTGCAATACCATCCAGCCATTTCAAATTTTAATCTATATGAAGAATGCCAAATAGAGGACTGGCAAAAGGATTGGTTGTTGGCAAACATTGAATCTATGTATGTATGTACAAATTCAACATATATAGGAATGTATGTGTGTGTTTACTCACATATAAATACCAAATTAATCATCAACTACAGAAATTAAGTTTAGAATATGTATATAGTAAACCTGGCGAAGTAAATATACTATAATGAATGAGTAACTAATTAGAAGATGGCAGAGGTTACTGAAAGGCATTCTAGTCTTTATTCATAAAACTGAGTCAGTCAGTCAGAACTGTAAAGCTCTCAGTTAAAAATGGCTCCTGAGTCTTAGTGTTATGCATAATTTTTTCTAAACTTTGGGGATATTGGAAAGATCTATTTTTTGGAGTAGGAGAATTTATTTGCCATTGAATAACATTTTTTGTATATTTTTTCTGCTTATTTCTTCTACATTTAACAAAATATTTAGCATTTTATATTATAAAATCATCTCTCAGAGAACATCCCCCTAGGGCATTTCTATTCTGCTCTTCCATTCATCTCCCCATCCATTCATCTCCCCACCATCCATCTCTCCACCCATCCATATCCCCACCCATCATCTCCCCACACATCCTTCTCCCCACCCATCCATTCATCCATCTATCCGAGCAGGTTTGTAAAAACATACCTGGAATGATATTTATGCAATGTTACTTAGGCTACTTCTACATGGTTAGATTTGAAGCTGATTTTAAATTTCATATTTTTATTTTTCTTCCATTATTTCTTTATTATTTTAAGAAATTATTATTTTAGGAAAATGAGCATTACTGTTTTTAGACAAAAATAGTGGGCTGACACTTCTTTTTTTAAAACTTTACTTTTCCCCAGTTTTATTGAGCTATAGTTGACATACATGATATCATTAAGCTGTATACCTTAAATTTATACAACACTTTTTCAAAACATTACTTTTAAAATGCAATAACATTGTTTGTTTTTAGTGTGCAATTGTGTGAATGTTAACACATATGTAGATTTGTGTAACCACCATTACCATCAAGGTCTGCAAGTCCATAATGCAAACTACTTCCTCTTCATGTTTTATATGCTCTTCCCCTACCCTCTAATCTCTTTCAACTACTGATCTGTTCTTCATCATTATAGTTTTGTCTTTTTCCAAAGGTCTTAGCGATGGGATCATAAAGTGTTTACTCAGGGTTTTCCGGAGAACAGAACCAACGAGGTGGATATATGTTATGAGAAGTTGGCTTTTGGAAGCTGAGAGTCTGAGAAATCCCAGGAGCTGTGGGTGGCAAACTGGAGAATGAAGGAAGTTGATGGCGTAGTTCTGATCGGACACAGAAAAAGACCCATGTCCAGCTCAAGGCAGTCAGGCCCGGGAGTTCCCTCTTACCTGCAGAAGGAACTGTTCTCTTCAGGCCTGAGGCTGACTGATGAGGGCCACCCACCTTAGGGAGGGCCACCTGCTCTCTGAGTGTTGGCTTTATTCCCAGGCTCCCCAGGCTTTGCCTGAGGCCCTCTTTTGGAAACTGAAGTCAACTTCTGGGCTTTGGACTACAGTGCTCTGAGTCCTAGATATACCAGGGGAAATGTAAATAAATATAAATATAAGTAATATAAAGAAATAGGAATAGAAATGTAGCTGTAAATATAAATGTAAATGTAGCTGTAAATGTAAATATAAATGTAGCTGTAAATATAAATATACATACACATACCCATATACATACATATGTGCATACATATACATACACATACACATATAAATATACATGTCTTTCACCAATTCTTCACAAATTCTTCAAGACCCATAGCAACTATTTCATGTCTCTGTCCCGGTGTTATGGCTGCATCTGGGGAGAGACACAGCGGGATGTGCCTGCACCATCTTGCCCAGAGCTGGAGCCCTGTAACCCCCTAAAAAGATTCTGAAGACATCTAGGGCACGATATTAACCATGGTTAGTTATGAGGAGTAATGGTATAAAAGATCTTTTCTTCCTTATGTCCTGGTATATTTTCCTTTACAAATATAAATTCTCCAAGAGGGGAAAATAGTAAGTAACGCATTCTACAGTCTGCATATAAAAAGACAGGAAGGACCTCCATGGCTCGCCCGAAAGACAAGGTGGAGAGCAGGAAACAGAACACGGACCTCCCTCAGTCCTTCTTATCTCCCCTTTGAATCCAAACCGTCCATCCCGGGAGCATCAGCGTGGGTGAGCAGACGCCCTCTGTGGATGTGTGCCCTCTTTAACCCTTAGGCTCAGTAAGGTTTCCTGGAGTCTCAGAGAAAACATAGAGCTGGAGAAAAGTGACTTAGAACCCGAGGCAAAGGGAAGCTGGAAAGTAAATACACTTTATTAAGCTCCGTCTGTCACAGAGGAATACAACAAAGCTTGCAAACTGCCAAGTGATTGAGAGGCAGCAGGCTTTACGCTGGGCTCAGTCATTTCTCTCAGCTATTAAATATCGTCACGTATCACTGTCTCTTTGTCTTGCCTCTAAATGAACTTCCTTTACTCCCTTTAGGTTCATTTATTATGCAGGGAGATGTTATTTTTAAAAATCCTTTGGAAGAAGTGACTAATACATTTGCCCAGACCAGCTTTCGAGTTAACTAGGTTTATCTGTCTGTGTCAATCCCAGCTTACACAGGTCTTCTCGAGAAGAAGCAAAATCCACAGGTAGGTGACAGGGGAGGACATTTACTCAAAAAAATGACTTGTTACAGACTTGAACTACATGTGTCTAAGGCAGCAGTTCTCAACCTGTGGGTCGCGACCCCTTTGGCAGTCAAACGACCCTTTCACAGGGGTCGCCTAAGACCATCCTGCATATCAGATATTTACATTACGATTCATAACAGTAGCAACATTACAGTTATGAAGTAGCAATGAAAATAATTATATGGTTGGGGGTCACCACAACATGAGGAACTGTATTTAAAGGGCCAGAAGGTTGAGAACCACTGGTCTAAGGCAAAGCTTTCAGCAACTAACTTTGAAGCAGAACTACTGAAACTTTTCATCCTTTTTTTTTCTTTTTTAATCTGAGAGAGAGAGGAAGAGAGAGAGAAAGAGAGAGAGATCCATTATTACACTCCCTGACCAGGAATCAAACCCAAAACCTTTTGGTGTATGGGATGACAGTCCAACCAACTGAGCCACTGGCCAGGGCTGAAATTTGTCAATTTTAATTTGGAATTAAAATAAAAGAATCCTCTTTTTGATGAATAACTGTGTAGTATCTGCATTAACTGGATATTTGCAGACTCCTCTTCACTAAGAAGGAAATCATCTGAGCTTAAAATCCTTTCCTGAATGTTGGTCCCTGGTCCTGAACACCCCTTGATAGACCAGGGAGAGTCCTTCTTGGTGGGCCACTGCTGGTCCCGGGCCAGGTAGGGAAACTGAGGACAGTGGAAGGTGGCTCTCACGAAGTTGGACTTTGTCCACGTAATGTATTTGTGGTCTGCAGAGTAATGCCCCACCCAGCCCTCCAGGGTCCACTTCCGAATCCCCAGAACCTGGGTTATGTTACTTCACATGGCAAAGGGGACTTTGCAGATGTGCTGGAGTTAGAGACATTGAAAAGCAAAGTGAATGAATCCTGGATTATCCAGGTGAGCCCAATGGAATCACCTAGATCTTAAAAATAAAGAACCTCTACCCATTTGGGTCAGGTAAAGGGATATGATTATTGAAGGAGAATCAGGGAGATGTTATGTGAAAAGCACTCAACCCATCACCACTGTCTTGAAGATGGAGAAAGGGGCCATGAGCCAGTGAATGTGGGCAGCGTCTAGCCCTGCCAACTCCTCGACTTCAGCCCAGTGAGACCCAGGCCGAACCTCCAACCTACAGATTGTAAGATAATAAAGTTGTGTTACGTTAGGCCACAAAGTTTATGGCAACCTGTTATGGCCACAATGAAAAACCAATACAATGTTTTCATTCTTTTTTGTGAGATCATGTCTTTTGACATATTTTCATTTTAAGTGTTTGTTTTCTATGAAGTAATAGAAAATTATAGTGTGTGGGCAGGTTATTTTCTTCCCGGCCAAATGAAAATCTAATCATCCTTGTTAGTTCTCCAATCTTCTTCCTTCCTTCCCTCTGTCCTCCATCTCTTTCTTCCTTTTTTCCTTCCTTCATTTTTTTTCAAACTGTCGGGAAATTTAGTTGTTAACATATAGACAAAGTCCATGCATTTTGTCCATACATACATCACACGTGTGGCCTCTCTGGGCCTGTCCGTCTCTCTGGTTGCGCATATCCCATCCCGACTCTTTATCCTCTATGATAGAGGGTCGCAAACCTCATGGGAACCAACTTCTAGGGTTACTTACTTTGGAAAATACAAACACCATTTCCCACCTGGAACCTACCTACTGGATCAGCATCTCCCAGGGGAGGGTCTGAAAATCTGCCTGTTTGCAAGAAATACAGTCTCTAAGGAAGTATGAGAAACGTCTTTCTGGCAGCACCAACCTGCTGACATCCCTTGTACTTGCTATGTCCTCCCACCCACCATCTGTCCTTCTGACCAGGCTTTGCTCTGCCTGGAATTACCTCCTCCTGCTCCGGTTCCCTCCCTGACTTTACCCGGCTGGCTCCTCCTCCTGCCTCAGAGGATGTCACTGGGTTCCATCCTCACCCTGTGAAGCTCCCTAGCTGACGTTGACTCCCGGGATCACATGGAGCACTGAGCACAAACTACATGAGGGCACTCACCATTGTTTTGTAACCATCTATTGGTCTTCATCAGCAAATTCCTTCCTTAAACATAGCATTGTGCCTTCGTCATGTTTCTCTGGGATGCCTGGCACAGTGCTGGAGAGGATTTAGATGCTAACTAAATCCTTACAAAACAGGTGAGTGGAAGAGGGGAGGCATGAGCAGATTGAACAGGAGAGGTATTGCATCAGGAGGAATCCTCTGCTTTCCCTGTTTTAGGCCTTATGCTCATTTCCCTTGGTTGCCTTGGGGACCGAATTTAGAGTCTGTCACAATGGCTGCTTGAGAAGAGAGATCTGGTAGGTGGTCTTTTTGTGTCAGAAGGAAGCCACACCATGTCAACTTGACCTTCAAATTATATTTACTAAACACTCCTCCCATCTCCCTGCCCAGCACTGTGGTCCGGCTCCCGCCATCTCTGTGGCCCCCGTAGTTCCTCACTACGCAGCACCTGGGCCCTACAATCAGGAGCTCCGGCCGCCTGGGATCATCTTTGTATTTTATGGTTCATATGGATCTCGGCTCAACCCCTCCCAGGAGCTTTGGCCTGACCAACCTATTCTAAAATATTGCTCCTGCCACAGACTATTAATTAGCCCTGCTTTATTTTCTCTCTCTTTTTTGTATTTATATAAAAATATCTGTTTTATATTTATTGCTTTGTTCTTAACCTGTCTGGCCAATTAGAATGTAAGTTTCATGAAGGCAGAAATTTTGTCTGCGTTGTTCTCTACTCTATCTACAATGCCTAGAATAGTTCAACATATACAGTAGGTATTCAATACATGAAGGAGGCAATACATACAGTAGGTATACAAAACATGGAACACAGTAGGTATTCAATAACAACATGTGTTAAATGCTGAATATGTGTGTGACAGGATGTTCCACAGTAACCTGGCAGCTGGGCACAAGGCACCATGCAAACAAGTACTCACCTAGGGCACCTCCAGTATCTCAAAGCAGCATCCTGAACGCTCCTCGGTTTACACCTGCACTTGCTGAGTTGCACGGATTTGATGGATATTCTAGTTCTGTGTGGTTGTTACCTGGGAAAGCATGAAAGGGTTTTTCCATTGTTTTTTCCCTTGTGAAGGTGGGGCCCTGACTTCCTGTCCAGCACAGCCTGGGCCTGGGGGAGCGCGGCTGGGCTGGTGGGGGGTACGGTTCCAGGATGTGGGTAGTTAGTGTTCCCAGCTCCTCTGGTACTGCCGCTGAGATCCAATTAAAAATCCGAGAAGCCAAGAGTTCGAGGTGTGCCCAGAGACAGTGCCAGATACCGAAACCTTGTTTATTTTTGCAAGATTGCTGCATGCCCTGCTTCCAGCTTCTTCCAAAACACCCTCTTTGTTTTGAATTCATGGAGCTGAGTGAACCTCCCACAGGCAGGGCTTGTCCTGGTTTGTAATTTTGTGTTTTTGTTGTTGTTGTTGTTTGTTTGTTTTTGTGTGTGTGTGTGTGTGTGTGTTTTAACTGCATAGTAACTCTGTGATATCAAGCCCAGGACTTTATTTTGTTAGCTTCCGGCCATTGCTGTCTGTATTATCTCCCTATGTAGAAATCTCTCCCTTCACTTTATTGATGCCCTGGGCGGATTTCTGAACTCTGATGGGTTTCCTTTCCTCACCTTAAAGCTTTTTCCTTTTCTATTTTCCTTCTGGATCATCCATGTACAACTGTAGTCTTATCTCTTAGAGTCTGAGACTTAGACAATGACCTCAATTCTTTGCTTGCTTAGTCTTCCTTTCTGTCTGTGATGGCTCAAGTGTTTCCTAATTGCAAGAATAAAAAATAAACTCCAGGAGGAGTGTCCTAGGCTGCAGGGTCCTCTGTTTTGAGTTATTTTTGTGTTACTTCTCTGACCACTCTTTACATCTCCATGCCCCAGATAACAGTGATGAAGGGGAACAGAAAATATACTTTTTGGAGATATTAGTTATTTTAAGCTGGTTATTTTTAAAAAAAGATTCAAGAAGAGCCTTTTGCCTCCCCCTTACCTGCCTAGTGGAATGCAGATAGAAACACCTATTTAAAGGAAGGGAGCTATCACCTTAGCATGAGTGCAGCAGTCAGGGAGAAGCAGCAAAGTCTGTTGGTAGATTCCCCTCTGCGTCCTATTGTGTTTGGGTGGCCCAGCAAGAACTTGTTTCTCAGATAAGAGCAATCTTCTCATCTACTTATGAATTGCCTACCTTCCCTTTGAAGCACAAACACCACACCTCCTTTCTCCTTAGCTCAAGATGGACTATCAACTTCAACTACCCAATTTGTCTTGGGTCCCTTAAACCTCCATATGTACTAAACTTGTTACTCTATCTCATGTAAATTTTATTATTACACCAGCACAAGGACTTAGAAGGGTAGGAGGAATTTTCCCCCCTCCCCTATGGTAGTCATACCTTGGTGCCATAGTTATCCATTGGCTGGGCATGAACAGCTCTTGGGGAGAGTATCTGATAGATTTTCAGAGCATCAGCCCTGCCTTTGAATTTGAAATTATATTTTGAAAGCTCTTAGATGTCTATTTCTTTGCCTGAAATAGAATGAAAGGAAAGAGAGAATATGTTGGAGATCTCCAAAGGCAACATTTCTTTCTGCCCTCATCCATCCTTCCATCTTCAAGGATACTGTCCACTGGGACACAGTATCACGTGTGCTTTGAACTTCACAGTTGGAAAAAGAGGAGGAATGAAGGGATTGTGATCCTATGGGAGACATTGGTTATTACAGGGTGCTAGTCAGATTGAGTCTGGGCTACCAGGAAATTCCAAGGTCAGTCCATACTGTGGACGGGAAGAAACTTTCCTCTACACTTCTGGGTTCTTGGGACTGGCCTAATAATTACATGGACACAGGACAGATTAACAAGAGAAAATGTCCAAATTTAATACATATGTACATATAGGAAACTCACATACATGAGTCAGAGATCCCACACACGTGAAAGGATAGCAGAGTCTGATACCCCAAAATATGCCTTTGGGGAAATGAGGGAAAATGAGGTAATGTGACATTCTGAGTTAAGGATGAAGTCAGGCACCTGGGGGCTTAAGTGAAAAGAAGGTCTTTGGAAGAACAAAAGGAAGAGCAGATTCATTTGAAGGACAATAAGAAGAGCAGATATTCCATATTTAGAAGTTTGTCCTTCCTTATAAAAAGTTATTTCTGGTGATAATTCTTATTAGGGACAAGACCCCTAATTTAATTTTTTAAAAAGAGGTAAAAGTTTCTTGTGAACCCTCAGGATCGTAACTGCTTTCAACTCAAAATAATTAATATGCTTAAGATATAGCCTGAGTGCTATATCTTGGGGAAGCTAATCTAAGGTGACCAACTTGTTCTAGTGTCCCTGGCATTTTCTTGGTTTTAACACTGAAAATTGTATGACCTGGGTAACTTGGGACAGTTGGACACCCTACAAAATCATTTTGAGTGCCTACTATGTGCCAGCACACCCCTAAGGAGACTTATGGTTTGTTTGGTCAGCCAGCCCTTTGGTTTGTCCTCATCTGCATTCTTCTCCCTCATGTTTACATAAGCCTTTCCAGGCTGCCCTTTTGCTAATGATTTCACATTCCTGCTTGGCCTTGGTTGTCCTGAACATTTGACCCTCCGTTAATTTGATTCCATTCTCTGACGCGACCTTGGTCTTCCATAAGTCCGAAATGAAAATGCCGTTTGGAGTGACAATAAAAATTGAATATGGGTACATCCCACGGAAGACAATAACTCACCTGGGAAAAGAAGTGAGGAATACAGGGGCAGCAAGGTGGGACTGTGCCCTGCCATGGCACGCACAATGTGCCCACAGATTTGCACAAATACTGTTAAAATGTCAAAAGCAGGTGTTTCTTTCTTCTTTAGTCTGTGCTTCAAGCTAACATGGGCATTCAGCAAAATCCCTCCCAGGTGCTGAAACAGTGTGTGGTTTAGGATTTCAGAGGTAATTATTGCTGAATGCATTGTACGGCCAGTGCACCTGCCAGGTAGATGTTATGAAAGAGTGTGCAGTGGAGGCACCAAAGGAACTGGGAGACAGTTTGCCATCACAAGACCTCTTAGAAAGCCTATTAAGGTCACCAAAAGCCCGTCATGGCCCTAAACATATTTACAGTACAGTCAACAACACAAATGATGCCGGAGGAAGTAAAAATTTTAGCAAGATCAGGTTCTAGGTAAGAGAAAATGCCAGCAGTACCCTGAGAAATTCAGGCTCCGTAGTATCATTCCTGGCCTGTGTCTGCTTCACAGTGAGTTATCTTGTAGTAACACTGAATATTCAGATATCTAGATTTAGAAATTTAGATCCTAGGTTTGGTACCAAAGAAATATTTGGTCTGATTATCTAAAATGAAAGAGAGTGAGAATTAATTACTCAATAGGGTCATTTATTTATTAAAATACAAGTGTTTCCCAGGCTTGGACAAAACATTCAGAAGAGAATGGAGAAAAATAGCAGCAACCAAAATCCAGAGCCCAAGAGGCAGTGGGAACGTCAGAATTTGATCAAATAATTAGCCAAGTTGGTATAAAATCATCCGTGTGAGAATGCCTTGAAGGAGAGGTACCAGGATTTCTGAAGCACATAACAGAAGGATTTGAACCAGTTGGGTGGCTTCTCTGAAAAACTGAAAATTAGGCTGAGATGAATAACAGCTGTGCTTGTTTAGTGTGTAATCTGTGTTTGGCACTGCTAACAGCTTTACTTGCATTTTCTTGGTTCTCACACATCAAATTTTGGAGGTAGGTATTATCCTTTCAAACCCTCCTTAATCAAGGAGGCCTCTCTCATCTTATCTATAACCCGGGCAGGAATGGGTCTCCCATTTTATCAATAACCTTAAGGAAGAACATTCCATTAGGATCACCTAGAATGAAGGTGAGTGGGAGCAGAATTGGTCACCCCAAAATATACCTCTTTGGCATAAGATTATTTTAGGCAAACTATTTTCAAGAAATATCAGATAAATTGAAAGCTAAGAAATTACCCTTTTGTAAGAGATATTTACATTTATAAGGGAAATCTCTCTTTGTAAGGATGTCTCCATCTCTGTACCAGGAAGAATAAACCTCTAGAAACTTACTAATGAGAAAGGGCTTAAATCTGCATAACAACCACACCCTGGTTTACTGTATTTTGTCTGATAAGGCCCCATAACTGACTTTCTCCACCATCCCCAGCTTTCTTTTCTTTCTTTCTTTTTAATATGTTTTGATTTTTTTTTTTTTTTTCTTACAGAGAGGAAGGGAGAGAGAGGAATAGAGAGTTAGAAACATCGATGAGAGAGAAACATCTATCAGCTGCCTCCTGCACACCCCCTACTGGGGATGTGCCCGCAACCAAGGTACATGCCCCTGACAAGAATCGAACCTGGGACCCCACAGTCCACAGGCCAAGGCTCTATTCACTGAGCCAAACCGGTTAGAGCCCCAGCTTTAAAGGTGGTGGCTTGGGTCATTTCTGACAGTCCTCATGTATACAGGAGGAATACATTACTAAACTTCTGTTTTTCTCCTAATAACCTGTCTTTTATCACATGGGGATCTCATCCATGAACCATAGAAGGTAGAGGGAAAATTATTTTCCTTCCCCTCCCCCCCTAAGGTTCCCTGAGCTTCTCTTTGTACCTCTGTAACAAGTGCTTAATGTACAACAATCATTCTAATCCTGCAAAGACTAACAACTCAGGCATTAGTTGAATGAATTTATTTATCCCAATATGCAGAATGGAAAATTTGGCGCAAAGAGGTTAAAGAGTGAGCTTAGTGCCGTAGAGCTAGTAAGAGGCAGAGCCACGGTTAGAACCAAGCCCTCTGTTCCAGACCCAAGGACAAAGCAGAAATGCATTCTGATTAGAGGCCACAGCAAGTGCATAATGCATGTGCCTGCCAAGTTCAAGGGTTTGTCACTTTTCCTGCACATCCTTGAAGGAAAGCACCTGTGGCTGCCTTCTGGTCATATGTGTTCCCCCTGAAAGCAGGAGCTAGATGGTGCCTTCTGCCTTGACCATGAGGAGAGGTGTGTGTTACAAGTGGGAGGGGTGGAGGTGATGGTGCTTGAAACACGGTCCCTCAAGATTGCCTGTCTTGCTGGTAAAACTTCAAAGAAGTGTGTCCAGCCTCCTGTCTCAGGACTAAGATCCCCGGCTCTCGGTGCTTGTCTGCTCACAGTTCCTCTTGGAAAATTTTACAAGCATCTTTCAAAAGCCACACGGCACTGAGAAGCTTCTGCTCAGCTCCAGCACAGAAGCTTGAAACCTTGAGGCTTTGCCCTATGGATTAAATAAAATGCTTTAAGTGATGCTGTGACTACTTATGAAAGCAATTACATAAAGTAATGTGCTATTCAAGGTGGTTTTAACTGTTTTTACGCTGTCTCTCTTCATCTTCTTAGTTTTAATAGCTGCAGGGGCCTGGAGGAAACAACTCCTTTTAGTAAAACTTGCTTGTAAATTTGCTGAGACAAACTGCCATTGACCCTATTCCGGGGACTCTTTGGGGCCTCCCACATACAGCCCCGTGAGTGCGGAAGGGCCTTGGATTTGACATTGCCAGAGGAGTTTGTTTTCCTTGGCTCATGCTTCCTGGGCCTTGAATTGCTTCAACTCATTCCAGGGTATTTAATTGTCAAAAGTATTCAAGGTTTTGTTGAAGATGTGATGTAGGCAGTGCTTAGTCACGTTACCCTGCTTTACCTTGATGATGATGAATCCTGTGTGACTGAGATGCCAGCATACCACAATCTCACACGATGATGAATCCTGTGTGACTGAGATGCCAGCATACCATAATCTCACACACATACTCACACACATAAAGACACACACACACTCACACAAAGACACACACTCACACAAAGACACACACTCACACACACACTTACACACTCACAAAGACAAACATTAGGCTCCTCAGTGTGGCCCAGATGATGAAAATATAAAATTATTGCTTAAATGATGAGTGCATATAATTATTTTACCTAGCTTGGTCTTAGTGTTATGTTTTGAATAGGTGATATGTGTATACGGTAAACATTTACAACAGATTGAATTATTTTAAAATTAGGAATAACTTTCTAGCCCTTTCTCTCCATGTTACCCAGTTTTCTGTTCACTCTCCAAAGAGATAACAACATGGAACATGTCTTCTAAATTCTTCCAGAAATATGTGTTGTGTGCACAGACCCATATTTTCCATTCTCTAACATACACAGTTTTAAACATAAATAGTAGCATGTGGACACAATTAAACATTTTGATTTTTGTATTTAATAGTGTGTCTTTGAGGTAGCCTGTTTTAGTGATGATGATGGTGATGATGATGATGGTGAGAGGAGTGATGGTGTTGGGAATGATGATGGTGATGATAATGACCGCAAACACACATGTCCTAAACCTGACATTGCTCTAAGTTCCATGTAACAGCTTATGGGAGAGAGGCAAATATCACCCTATTTGAGAGAGAAACTGAGGTACATAGCAGTTAAGTGACCTGCCCCAAGTTACACAGTGGGAATTGGAATATGATTTTTAGCTAGACTCCATGCCTAAAACCACTCTTCAGTGTTACCACACAAATTGAAATCACTGCCTCTCATTTAGGTGTACCTTCTTCTGTTTTAGAGCTGCATAATATTCCTTTTTTGCTTGTTCATTAGATTCCACAAATAAGTGAGATCATGTGATATTTATCTTTCTCAGATTGGCTTATTTCACTTAGCATAATATTATCCAGGTCCATCCATGCTGTTCCAAAGGGTAAGAGATCCCTCTTTTTCACAGCTGCATAGTATTCCATAGTGTAAGTGTCCCACAGCTTTTTTATCCATTCATCTACTGATGGGCACTTGGGTTGTTTCCAAATATTAGCTATTGTAAATAATGCTGCTCTGAACATAGGGGTGCATATATTCTTTCTGACTGGTGTTTTGGGGATTTTAGGATATATTTCCAGAAGTGGGATCATTGGGTCAAATGGGAAGTGCATAATATTTCTTTGAATGAATGTATTATATCCAAGTATCCTAGCCCCTATTAGTACTGTTTTAGATTTTTTCTATTTTTTGCTATTAGAAGCAATGTTTCAATGTTTCAATATTTTACTATACATCACACACACACTCACAAAGACACACACTCACACACACACTCACACACTCACAAAGACAAATATTAGGCTCCTCAATGTGGCCCAGATGGGAGAGATGATCTGTGGTCATATTTGTAATATTAATTAATCAAGTTACAATAGTAGATTTGTTTTTTGAATACCAAGAACTCATTTTCTTCCTACTGAGAGAAGATATAGGGAAGGCTTACAGAAAAAGGATATTGGACGTGTCTCTACTTTTGTATGTAGCCAATTCAAAGTGGTCCCATCAAAAGACAGGTGCTGCCTAAATATTTGTTAAATTAATTAAATAGACAAAAGCTGCCATGGTTTGCATAATTACACAAAATCTATAAACTATTTTGATTTATCAGTTCTCATTTCATTTAGATAAATCAACTCACCATTATCTTTGTTATATGGATCAGGAAGGGAGAAAAAGTCTCAAAGATACACAGCCATGTCCTCTCTGGACTTCAGTTTTTTTTAAATCTTTATTGTTGAGAGTTTACAGATGTCCCTCTTTTTCCCCCCATTATCTCCCTCCACCTGGTTCCCATCCCACTTCAGGCCTTTGCCACCCTATTGAATGTCTCCAATGTGCACCGGGCCTCTAGTCTCTATATATAAAAGCCCAAGTGACCATTACAGTGGAACTACCAGTCGCTATGATGCGCACTGAGAAGGCAGGCAGGTGAGTGGTTAGGGGCGAGCAGGCAAGCAGGAGAGCAATTAGGGGCAAGCAGTCCTGGATTGTGAGAGGGATATCAGACTGCCAAATGTTGACTGCAGGGATTGGGCCTAAAATGGCAGTTGGACATCCCCCGAGGGGTCCTGGATTGTGAGAGGGCTCAGGGAAGACTGAACCCCACCCCCTGTGCATGAATTTCATGCACCGGTCATCTAGTATGCATGCAAGATCTTTGTTTAATCTCTTCTTGCCCCTCACCCCCCTTCCCTCTGAGAATCATCAGTCTGTTCCATTTCCATGTCTCTGATTCTATTTTATTCACCAATATTCTGTTCTCATTATATTTTTTATTCATTTACTTTGATTTTTAGATTCAATTGTTGATAGCTATATATTTGTTGCCATTTTGTTGTTCATATTTTTTATCTTTTACTTCTTCTTCCTCTTTTTAAAGACTACTCTTCAGCATTTCATATAATACTGGTTTGGTGGTGATAAACTCCTTTAGCTTTTTCTTGTCTGTGAAGCTCTTTATCAGACTTTGAATTCTAAATGATAACTTTGCTGAGTGGACTAATCTTGGCTGTAGGTCCTTGCTATTCATCACTTTGAATATTTCTTGCCACTTCCTTCTGGCCTGCAAAGTTTCTGTTGAAAAATCAGCTGATATTCACATGGGCATCCTCTTGTAGGTAACTAACTGCTTTTCTCTTGCTGCTTTTAAGATTCTCTCTTTGTCTTTAACCCTTGACATTTTAATATGATGTGTCTTGGTGTGGTCCTCTTTGGGTTCCTCTTGTTTGGAGTTCTCTGTGCTCCCTGAACTTGTAAGTCTATTTCCTATGGTAGGGGAAGTTTTCTGTCATTATTTCTTCAAATAGGTTTTTAATATCTTGCTCTCTCTTTTTTTCTGGTACCCCCATAATGTGAATGTTAGTATGCTTGAAGTTGTCCCAGAGGCTCCTTACAATATCTTCATATTTTTGGATTCTTTTTTCTTTTTGCTCTTCTGGTTGGGTGTGTTTTGCTTCCTCATATTTCAAATTGTTGATTTGATTCTCAGAATCCTCTATTCTACCGTTGAATCCCTGTATATTATTCTTTATTTCAGTCTGTGAATGCTTCATTTCTGACTGGTCCTTTTCCTTTTTTTTTTTTTGGAGGGTTCTAGAAGATTCTTGAGTAACCTTATAACCGTGGTTTTGAACTCTATGTCCAGTAGTTTGCTTTCTTCCATTTCTTTCATTTGTGACATGTTTCTTTGTCTCTGAATTTTGGCTGCTTCCCTGTGTTTGTGTCTATGTATTGGGTAGAGCTGCTATAGGATCCAAATTTTTCAGCATTCCTCTGGGTCTGACCTCAGCAGGTTTGGATGCAGAGATTGCTCCCACTCTATTTCCATTTGTAAAGGGTGAATGCTGACGTGCAGGAGAAAATATTAAATACAATCAATAAAATGATACCCAGCCCGCCTTAACTGATTATGCTGTGGGACGCATTGTGACAGGCACCAGGCGCTGAGTCACCTCCTATCCTGTTGACAGTCAGCCTGGGAGGCTCCTTCGATGGCTGTTGTCATTTTGCAAATCAGAACAAGAAAATGGAAGCTAAGCCAAGTTTAGTACATGCCCAATATCACAGAAATTAACAAATGGCAAAGGAAGACTGGGTTCCAGATGTGACTGTCTCCAAAGCCCAGGGCCTTAAACACTACTTCTGTACTGGAGTTAGAATAAATATAATGTGGATGCCTCTTCGAGACCTTGACGATGGTAAGTGTGGGTTGTGCTGAGTCCCAGGTGCATCTATATTTCCCAGGGTTTCCCCTCCTTTATTGTCAAGAGTGTTCACTGTACCTCTTGAGGGATCCGTCTCGGCTTCTATTGTAATGAGCTCTATCACATAGCAAGCATTCAGTTTAATAAATAACTACATATTTTTAAAATAACAAGCTCACCAGAATTGGCCTTTACTTAATAATCACAAACACCGAGCTTATGAATATTTCATGCTCGCTCATTTCTGCTGAGAGCAGGAGCACTCTGCATTTCTATAGCTCCAGATTATGCAGGAAACAATGGAAAACATATGTTTTGTGTGTTTTCTTTAACAATTTGATGATGGAAGAACACCTGGCAGTGCTGAGCATAATGTAAGAAACAGTCGCCTTTTGTTATGCGAGCGCTTGAGAGGAACATCTCCAGTGGCAAGTTGTAATCCAAACCACAGTAATTATAGGGACTGTATAAAAAGGTAGACATTTCCAATTCATAAATCTAAATGAGTCTATCTGCGAGTAAGTAAACTTTATTCAATTTTCCACAGCAACTGCCCCATCAGCACCAGCACCCAAAATACTGCAGACACTGCACTGCTCAGATGTTGGAAAGTTTCTGTTCGGGGTTCAATTGTGCGTTTCTTTGTTTTCCCCATCTTCTCTCCATCCATGAACATTAGAGTTTTTATAGAGATCTGAAGGAGAGCACGCAGCTCAATGAGCATGCAGAGCAGGAAACGCAGATGAAGGTGGGGACACAGAAAAGGTCTTCTCCAAGAAGGGGAGTTTCAACCTGGATGAGGGATCTGTAGTTTCCCCACAGAAGGTGGGGAATATAGGCTGTGGAAGAACCCATAGAAGAAACTGGCCACTTTCAGAAGCTGGAGAGAGCCAGTGAGGAGATGCTAGCACAGGGACCACAGAGGGGAGCAGCAGCGTGGGAAGGGAGCGGCAGCGTGGGAAGGGAGCGGCAGCACGGGAGGGGAGTGGCACGGGAGGAGAGGAGCAGCATGGAACGGGCAGGGATAGATGGTGCAGAGCCTCGTGCATGCACCAGGATAGCAGAGTTTGAACCAGGTGTCCAGGAACAGTCTCAAGCGATTGACAAGTGTGAAGCTAAGGAGTCATGTCATAAAGATCATGAGAATTTCAGCTGCTGAGTGAGAAATGGAGAGAGAGGCGGACAGAGAGAATGAATTTAGGACATAAAGGCAACAGGCCTGGAGACCTGGATTAGAGGGCGGAAGGGAGCCACAGTGAAGTGGGTGGACTTCATTGGCATTATGGCAGGAAATACACAGACCAGAGTGATTGACGAGATTTGGGCAGTAAAAAGAGGAGCGTGTCCATTGATTTAGGGATGAATGACTTGGCATGCCAGGGAGATCATGAATTCTGTTTTGGGCTTTATTTCAAATTCTCTATTTTATCTCCTGGGGATTTACAGCACAATGAGGAAAGCATGTGTATGAAAGGACCACTTTCAAAGTGTGCTTCCCAATGCCAGGACTTCCAGTCACATCTCTGAGCGAGGGCCACTGTCTCTGTGAGGTCCGCTCTCTCCTTGGCCTGCTCTAGCGCCGGACATGGACCAGGTGCCCAGGATTGAGTGTTCTAGCCGATGAGCACCATTCTATCTGGGTCATACAGTCTTGGGGGGGAGAAGGTTCTTTCCTTGCCCCCCTTCTATATGTACTTCTAAATATTTGCCTAAGTTTCTCATTTGTGAGCTATTTTATGGTTAGACAATTGTTATCAAATTTCATATGGGAAAACCACTGTAAAAAAATAGCCAGGGGAAGAAGTCAAGTTCTAGCAGAAAAGCTCTGAGGGTTGTAGCCCTGGCAGACATCGCAACGTACTGTAAAGCCTCCGTCACTAAGGCAGTGGGACAAGGTGTGTGTGCAGACTGATAAACTCGTGGAGTAGGAGGAAGTAGTCCCAAATACTTACGGAAATATAGTATATAATGAAGGTCGCATCTCCAAGCGCTGGAGTGAAGAAGGACTTTTTTAATAAATGGTGTTGGGACAACTGGGCAGCCATTTGGAAAAAGATAAAATTGGATCCATATTTCACACCATGTATAAGAATAAACCCCAAATAGATTAAAGACCTAAACGCAAAATGCTGAAACTATGCAAGTGCTAGAACCAAACATGTGTGAACTCCACGTGAATCGCAGTGTGATAAAGCCTTCTAACTGTGACTCCAAGCCAACGGAAGGAAAGACTGATGCATTACTGCAAGAAAAAAAAAAGCTCCATGGAAAACAATAGCGACATCAATGAAGTATGCAAGTGCTAGAACCAAACATGTGTGAACTCCACGTGAATCGCAGTGTGATAAAGCCTTCTAACTGTGACTCCAAGCCAATGGAAGGAAAGACTGATGCATTACTGCAAGAAGAAAAAAAAAGCTCCATGGAAAACAATAACGACATCAATGAAATCAAAAGTCAACTGAAAATATATGCAACATATGCCTCAATCAAAGAGCAAATGTCCCTAATAGAATTTTTATAAAACTATTAAAAATTGAGACACAAAGGGCTAAAGTGGTGATTTCCCCCCATCAGACACACACAAATTAAGTAGTGTGACAGTTCACTCGGTGGGTAAGGCTGTGGGAGTCGGGACTCACACATTATCCCCAACAGGCATAACCCCTCAGGAACGGAATTTGGCAAAATCTCACCATAGGACACGTGCACGTACATTTTGTCCCACAGTTCCTGTTCTATGAATCTACCTGGAGGTGCACTCCCAACAGTATGAAATACATGTGCAAGAGATTACCCACTGCGGCCTGGTTTGTAACGGCAACATTTTGGAGAACTCCTCAAGGCCCATCCTGGGAGAGTGTTGAGTAGGTGATGTCATAGCCACAATGTGGAGGCTCATGCAGCTGCAGGAACACTGGGGACAAGTTCTACAAATGGATTTGGAGTGGCTTCCAGAGTGCTGTGAAGTAAAACCAGCAGTGTAGATAGGAAAGGGTCTGTGGGATAGTCTCCTTCCCAAGAAAGGGGTGCTATAAACATAGACGGGCATCTGTCCATTTGTGTGAAAGAAATGAAGGTAGAATAAATGAGAAACTAAGTAGAATGGCTACTTCTGTGGAGTGGGTGGGGAAAGGTGGAAAGGAGTAGTGAAGGGAACAGAGTAGGAAAAAGAGAGAGACCTCCCTGAGCTTTTGTGATAGCAGCACATTGACTCTTATAATCACAGTAAAAACAAACAAAACCAAACCAAAAAACAACAAATCGGCATGCAAGCAAATTCCACCAGGATGTGAAGGGAACCCAGTGTGGAATAGGAACAGTAACAGATGAACCTCATTGTATCACAAATGAATAAGGAACCTCTCATAAGGGAGCAATGAAGGAAAGAAGTACAGTAAATAAGTCTGGAAAATGAAACTTGGACTGGACACTCTAAGGGTAAAGGCCAATAAGAACTGTTGGAAATGCTGGGCTTTGGTTTGTAAATCTGTTTCTTGTAGAAGAATGGGTAAGCAGTTCTGAAATGATTTCATGTGTATGCCAGGATTGCATAAATATACTGTAGGTGCCATAGTCGGGTTTCTCACTGTCAACGTAATATTTATTAATTAATCCTATATAGTAAAAGGCTAATATGCAAATCAGTGGAACGACCGGTCACTATGATGTGCACCGACCACCAGGGGGCAGACACTCAACACAGGAGCTTCCCCCTGGTGGTCAGTGCACTCCCACGGGGGAGCACCGCTCAGCCAGAAGCTGGGCTCACGACTGGCAAAAGTAGCGGTGGTGGCGGGAGCCTCTCTCGCCTCTGCGGCAGCACTAAGGACCACTCAGGGGATGTCCGCCATGAGGCAGAGATCTTCTGAGGGGTCCCAGACTGCGAGAGGATGCAGGCTGAGTTGAGGGACATCCCCACCCCCCAGTGCTTGAATGTCATGCACCAGGCCTCTGGTACAATGAGTAAGTCCTAGGGATGCAATGTACAGCATGGTGACTATAGCTAATAACAGTGTATTTAAATTTGAAAGTTGCTAAGAGAGTAGATCTTAAAAGTTATCCCAAGAAAAAAATTGTAACTATGTGAGGTGATGGATATGAACTAAACTTACCATGGTGATATTTCACAATAGATACGTATATCAAATCATTATGTTGTACACCTTAAAGTAATACAATGTTATATGTTAATTGTATCTCAAAGGACATGTGTATATGTGGTTTCAAAAACTAGATTGGCAGACAGAGAGAAAACAGAGACAGAAGTAGAAATATCAACTTCAAAACTCTTATCTATAAACTGAGGGCTATTTTTTCCACTCTGTATTATTTCCTTATATCACAGGTAGGTATTCAACAGCTATATGTGTTATAAAAAAATGGTACAGGTATCATTAAGAAAAGAAAAATAACTTAGTATCATTTTAAAAAGAAATGTGTTCTCACAGTAGTCAGTATGATATAACCCCTAGGGTTAGCAACCTTTTTCTGTAAAGACAGACAGTAATAAATATTTCAGGTTTTGTATGCCAAGAGGCAAAATCAATGATCTTATCAAAAGAGAGAAAATAGATTTTGACAAAAGTCTTTGATGAATTTCAAAATATAAAAATAAGAATGTTGTTATTAAATGATAAAATGTTATTAATATAGACAAGTATCATTTTTGTAATATTATACTAATAATCATAAGAATGAAATTCTTCTGGGGGGGGGATAACATTTTGTTTAATTGGAATTCAAACTCGGTGTTCCCTATCATCATACTGATGGCAAGTGTTCATCTGAAAAAAAAACATTCTTAGTTCTCCAAACACAGGAGGCTAGAGGGATTTTACCCCCAGGCCACAGCTTGCCAGTCCCTCACCTGGCCATGACCACCCCTCCAACTTCCTGTCTGCCCCCCACTCCCCAGTTCACTATGCTCCAGCCACAGTGGATTCCTTGCCATTGGTGATGCCCCCCAAGTCAAGTTTCTCCCTGCTGTGGGCCTCCCCACCTGCTGCCTCTCCCAGGTCCATAGCCCCCAGCTCTCCACCTGGCTGGTTACATCATTTCAATCTCAGTTCAAAAGTCAGTTTCTGGATGCGGGAAAGTGAAGAGATAAACCAAAGTACTTATATACTTATATGCATAGCCCATGGACATACCCAATAGGGTGGTGAAGACTGGGGGGTGGTTAGGAGCTGGGAGGAGGGAGTAAAAGGAGGAGAAAATGGGAGATATCTGTAAGGCTATCAACATAAAAAATAAATAAGTATATATCTATTAAAGAGATTCACAGATCAGAGAACAAACTGGTGGTTGCCAGAGGGAAGCGGTATGAGAGAAGGGGTGAAAAAGGTGGATTGCAGGAAAAATGCTAGTAAGGTGTATTAGGAAATGCAAAATTTGATAAGCTAAATTGAGAAAATAAATACAATAGCTTGAACCTCACAATAAGGGGTCCATTTGCGATAGACGACATCAAGCAATCACTAGAAGAAGGATAACTTTAAAACAGGATGGACTATTTATGCTGTGTTACATTTGTTTTATAAGAAACTAGGGGCCTGGTGCACAAAATTCATGCATGGGGTGGTTGGAAATCCCCTCAGCCTGACATGCACCCTCTGTCACGTTCCGGGACCCCAGCCACTCTGGGCCTAGGCACAGGCCTACAGGCTCAGGGTGGCCTGGCTCCTGAGGACACAGTCCTTTTGGTCCCAGTGCCCCATGCACGCACTCCAGTGGGGTGGGAGCCATGGCAATGCTGAGGAAGCTCCAGGCCCGGCCCCCACCTTCTGCACATGCTGCCTCGCCCCCAGGTCCCTGGTGCCCGCATGCGCACAAATGGCCGCGGGGCGGGAACTTCCCTAGTGTCGCCATGGTGATGCAGGGGAAGTACCTGCCCTGCCCCTGGCTGCCTGGTGCCTGTGTATGCAAATTAACCCACCATCTTTGTCGGGTTAATTTGTATACTCACTCTTCATTGGCTGGTGGGCGTGGCTTGTGGGCATCACGGAGGGATGGTTAATTTGCATGTTTCTCTTTTATTAGTGTAGATTCTGTATTTCTAAGGCAACTTTCTGAAAACCCACCAGTCTGCTATAAAAGCTTTAGCAAAGCCCTTTCTCACCTCAGCAAAATTTGATAAGCTAAATTGAGAAAATAAATACAACAGCTTGAACTTCACAATAAGGGGTCCATTTGAGATAGACGACATCAAGCAATCACTAGATGAAGGATAACTTTAAAACAGGATGGACTATTTAGGCTGTGTTACATTTGTTTTATAAGAAACTAGGGGCCTGGTGCACGAAATTCGTGCATGGGGTGGTTGGAAATCCCCTCAGCCTGACGTGCACCCTCTGTCATGTTCTGGGACCCCAGCCACTCGGGCCTAGGCGCAGGCCTAGAGGCTAAGGGTGGCCTGGCTCCCGAGGACACAGTCCTTTTGGTGCCGACACCCCACGCATGCACTCCAGTGGGGCGGGAGCCATGGCAACGCAGAGGAAGCTCCAGGCCTGGCCCGCAGCTTCCGCGGGTGCTGCCTCGCCCCCAGGTCCTCGGGATGGGAACTTCCCTAGTGTCGCCATGGTGACGCAGGGGAAGTACCTGCCCCGCCCCTGGCTGCCTGGTGCCTGTGTATGCAAATTAACCCACCATCTTTGTTGGGTTAATTTGTATACTCAATCCTCATTGGCTGGTGGGTGTGGCTTGTAGGCATCATGGAGGGATGGTTAATTTGCATGTTTCTTTTTTATTAGTGTAGATTCTGTATTTCTAAGGCAACTTTCTGAAAACCCACCAGTCTGCTATAAAAGCTTTAAAGCTTTAGTTTCTCACCTCATGCATATGTCACTCGGAAGAAAGAGAGGACCTTTAAAACCCCCCCACCACCACCACCACCACCATGAGTTTGCCTAAAACAATAAAATCAGTACATGGCTTGTGATATGAACTGTTAATAAAGCAACCTTATTGAAAAAAATGATTTAAAAAGAACAACAAAACTAAGGTCAGTTTCTTAGGCTGGCCCACTCTGACCACCGGATTGAAGTGGCCAGCCTCCAGTTCAACCTCTTGTGATTCCATTGTCAATGGAAAGTTTCTACAATGTCACACTGATGTGTTTGTTTAAATGTTTTCCCTTCTGTGCCTCTTGTTGAAGGTCCATGACACAGAGGGTTAATGCCTGTCTGACTCCAGGGAAATACCCACAGCTCGTCACATAGTGGCTTCTTGATAAGTACCCGAATCAATGATTGAAGAGAGAGAAAAGGGATGACTGTAATGCACATATCACGTACACAATGTAACAGAAAACACACAGCAGTCACACAGTGTTTCAGACACCGAACACCCCCCTGATGCTCTGCTGGGGCCCAGAGAGAAGGTGGCCGGTTGTAAGCACGTAACTGCTTGGTCAGAACATCCATTTTAGGCCCATAATTAAGTTGCCCTCAGTCTGGAATCACTGCTCCTGGTTCACCTGGCTTCTAGATTGACCATCAAAGTGAATAGACACCAGATCAGACACAAACATTCCCACGTGCTCGTTTGCATTCTGTGCAAACTGCTTTACAAAAAGAGCAGAGCAACACATCACAGCTAAGACAGCCTGACCCCACAGCCCCTGACATAATCAGGTTGTCCTAAGCCATATGAGAGTCCCTGCGAAGAAAGATTTATAAGATCACACGCTGGTGATCAGTTGCCTCTGAGAATAAAATATTTGCTGTTCTATATAGATATCCCATTTTGCGTTCCACATGGTAAAATGCAGTCAGCTTAGCATCAAAACCTAGTATAAAAGCTGCTAGGTATGTGAAGAAATGGAAAAGGAACAGGAAACTCAAATTAGAAAAGACTCTAAAATTACAATTGTCACAAACTTAGGGGAGAAAATTAGCCATCTTACCAGACCCTACAGTGAGGAGGACTTGTGAATTCAATGTATAGGGAAGTAACCTCAACATGGACAAAAAATAAACAGAAGAGAACCAAGTCAAGTGCCACGTGTACCTAACCTTGAGAAGAGCATCTCTGATGGATGAAGCAGCCTGCCTAGAGTGCGTGTCTATCCATGATGATAAATGCCAAATTGAAAATGAATTTATGTGAACTTTAGGGCACCCATTTGCAAGAGCAACATACATTAAACCTTTCATAGATGAACCCTGTATATGAAAGTCAAATAAGGAAAACTGATGCCTCCCCTCAATAAAGTCAGTGAGGGTCATTCAAAATCATTTGCGTGCTTGCTTTCTTTCAAAATCATTGAACAGTTTAAGTTATTTTGTAAATACCATAGGTAAGGAAATCTAATCTATGATCCTGTTTTTCCACTATTCAGCTGACTTCATTTTCTGGGTGATGTGCATCTCTTTGTTTTATGCATGTAAAATATCACGCAGTTATGATAATTTTGTGTTCTGTGTTTTTTTACTGTGTCACAAACATTCTTAGGTTATTGTATTGTCTTAACTGCTCTCAATTTTTATGACTAGCCACTGTCAATATTGCATGCCTGATTGTTCATTTTGAATTTTTCCCTAGTTTTTCTCTATTATAATAGTATTAAAGCCTTTACATTGTTTTTGAAGGGGACCCATTTTAAATGTATTGCTTTATTGTAGACTAGCTTGAAAATAAAATCAATACAAGAAGCCAGCATATCCCTCTGGTTTCTTCAGTAATTGTTTTGGGGGTATCCTACCTGCAGTTACCGTGGCCCACATTCCTCTGTGTTGGGTTCCTTAAGTAATCTGTTGTTCTCTGAAGTCAGTGTTCTGATGACCTTGGGCATTCTCTGTCTTCTCCCCCCAGAATGTGAGGATCAGGAGGGCCAGGGCCTGTCCTGGCCTGTCCAGTGCTGTCTGCGGGGCTTGGAATATTGCTAGATACAGAGTGTGTACTCAAATCAGTAACTGTGCCCAAATGACTAGATGGAAATCAGAGCAGTGCCTAGCAAGTGAGAATCCCAGAGCACTGACTCAGACCCGCTCTCTTTAAATCAAATGGAAGAATTGCCCTGTGCCCTCTCCTTTCTGCAAGTCCCCCAGCGTGGTGACAATGCCAGGTATTCATTTCTTAAGAGAACTCTAACTGCTATGGTTGCCAGGGGCTTCGGGGCAAATCTCCCAGCTCCTCCAGACCTGGGCAAAGTTTGATTCCCAAGATCTAGCAGGAAACTAAGAGAGTCTATAGCTGTTTGGTTGTTCTCAAGTGTAAATACTATGACCTACTATTTTATGACACTATTCTCTAACATTTTAGTGTTGTAAAAAGGATGCAGGTTTAAAGTCATCTTGACCAATGCCATAATATTTTTTAATATATTTTTATTGACTTCAGAGAGGAAGGGAAAAGGAAACAGAGATAGAAACATCAATGATGAGACAGAATCATTGATTGGCTACCTCCTGCATGCCCCACACTGGGGTTCAAGTCTGCTACCAGAGCATGTGTCCTGACCGAGAATCAAACGGTGACCTTCTGGTTCATAGGTTGACGTATAACCACTAAACCATACCGACTGGGTGATACCATAATTTTAATTCTTCTAATTATCAGCTTGCATAATGTTGTGTAAGTAACTTGGTCCTTGTCTGCAATATAGGGGAGATAATAACATCCTTTCAGATGGTGTTGGTAAGGACTACAGATTAAGTCAATTGGCATGAAAATGAACTATGCATCCATATGTTCATCTAATAGTTGGAGTGGTGTTTTGTATATAGAGAACATTCCATATGTATCAACCATCATCATCATCATCATTGTACATAGATCAGTTGTTCTGTAAGTCCCAAGTAACTTTTTACTTATAGAATGAAATACCAGAGTTTACAAAATATTCCTTTAAACAAATAGGACACATTGAAGATGATCCCTTGAATGTTCCTCCTACCTACTTGCATTGCAATATGCCCTCTTCACTGGGAGACAACAGGGAGCATGACCAAGACTTTGCTGGAAATGGTGCCTAACTGTCTGAAGATGAAAATGCATCATTCATGTGAATGCCACTCACCGTGTATGCTCAGGAGAGGCTGCGGATGCTAAGTGCCACTGCTTTTGACTATAAAACCTCTGGAGCCAAATTATGTAAATTCTCATGGAGCTCGGGAGAGCGTCCTGCCAACCAGTGGACATAAGAAATAGTGTTGATGTTGCAATGAGGATACTTAAGATTTTGATAAAATGGCTTCTTTCTAGGTGATCGCTGTGGGACCAAAAACTTTTCCTTGAAGGTGAAGAGGATTTATGCTTTTATCTATACTCATAAATTTAGTGGGAAAGAAAAAAAAACTAACTACCTGAGGCAAATGAAGACTCTTTTCTCAGAAGTAGGGGGCACTCACAGGCAGCAGCACGCCCTCTCAGCTCTGCGGCACCTGCTGGAAATCTTTTAATAAGAAACACTACTTATTGCACTGACGCCTCTCCCACCTTTTCTTTTGTTCTTTTTCTAAATAGTTATTAAGTAATGATGAGCTGGTAAAGTCTGAACACATATTAAGAACGTGACCACGGTTGGGAAGATAATCCGCTTTGTGTGCATATAACCTCAGGCCATAGATAAGAAGTGTCACCCACAGTAGTTTCCGCTGTGCTGTGCTGAGTAACCTACTCCCAATTCTCAGTGGCTTAACCAGAAGAGCTTATTTCCCACCCATGCAAACTCCACTCTAGCCTTGTAGCCCTTAAAGGCTGTTCTTTAAATGCTGACTCAGCGATACAGACCCCCAACATCTCCTTACACGCCCTCTAGAGGGAAAGACAGGGCCCATAGGACTCACACCCATTCTCTTATGCTTCCATTTGCTTAAGACAGGAGGCTAAAATTAGAAATAATCTCACCACAAGGAAAGTGGAAAAGTTTCAGGGGTAGGGAGAGTCACACTGATATTCAGTGAGCAATTGAGTCTTTACCAAAATATATTCTGAGAAATATTAGGGCTGTAAGATAGTCTGTGGGAAAATGCAAAAGGGCAGAGACATACGCTTAACCACAACACTATTGACAAGATGGCCTTTTACATCCCCCACTTGGAAATTCTCCAGGCACATTAGCTCATTGTCAGCTCTGAGAAAGCATTCTACAAATAAGCATGGTTATCTCTGCTTAATGCTGGTTTTTGGTGTGTGTGTGTGTGTGTGTGTGTGTGTGTGTGTGTGTGTGTGTGTTTGTTGTTTTCAAACTTGATGGACCGTAGAATAATTTGTTTTTTATTACACCCATGAACCTAATGTCTCATTGAACCACATTAGAAAAATATGGCATTAGGCATCTTGAAATATTGAGAAAAAAAAACAGATTGGGCACTTAGTAAATATTTATTGACAACATTAAATGAGTGAATTAGGGGTCATTTCTCAGACCCAGGGATACATGTTAAATCAAACATCGGGAACCAAAATTCTATATAACACCTGCACCAAAGTAGAAGTATAAAAATCCTAGGTCAAACAACCAGCTTTGGTTGCAAGGTGTTACCTACCAATTTTGATGGGATGTTCTGGTTGTTTCCCCCATGCTGACTTGAGTGACGTGGGCTGTTTTTTTAAATTTTTTTAAAAAATATTTTTTATTGATTTCAGAGAGGAAAAGAGAGGGAGACAGTAACATTAATGATAACAGAGAATCATTGATAGGCTGCATCCTGCCCCTTACTGGGGATCAAGCCCAAAACCCGGGCATGTGCCCTGACCGGGAATCAAATCCTGACCTCCTGGTTCATAGATCAGCACTCTACCACTGAGCCACACCAGCTAGGCTTAAATTTTTATTTATTAATTTTAAAGAGAGAGGAAGAAAGGGAGAGAGAAGGGGGAGAGAGAGAGAATTTGTTCCAGTTATTTATGCATTCATTAGTTGATTCTTGTATGTGCTGTGACCGGAATTGAACCTGAAATCTTGGCATATCGGGACAATGCTTTAACCAACTGAGCTAGCCAGCCAGGGACTTGAGTGGTTTGTTGATGTCATCAGCCACATCTCATCCACCTAAGATGTCATGGTGGGATCATCATCATCCTGTTCAGTGTGTACCATTTACCCTACACTTCCTTCTACACAGCAATTTAGGAATGGACAACAAACACCCCCTGGTGATGAAGAGAATCAGAATTATGTGTGGTAAAGCTATGCTCTAGTTCCATGCTAAAAACCTCCCTACCTCATTGTAGGAGCCTTGGCCACAGACAGAGGGCTGCTTGTGCATTCAGAATATTCTAGTTCAGTGAGGCCTGGAGCGGCAATCGGCACTGTAACCACAGCCAATGGCTTGCGGCGGGTCCTCGGAGTGGCTGGTTATTGGCAGCAAACCACACAACTGGGAGGAGAAAATAATATGGAAGTGATATTATTTCCCATCTAATTTCCACGATCCAGAAGGGTGGTTATGCTGAATGATACCCCACAGAGGAAAGATTAAATACAATAGCATAATGTGCATGTTCTGCACCAGAAGTTATTACGTTTGGCACGGTGGAGGCAGACGCCTGGCACTGGCCACTGCCAGGGGGTGTTAAGTGGGTAAGTGGTACTGAGGAATAGAGTCATCTGCGGGGAAAATGACAGTAATGAACTGCATGTAATGCTGTGCAAACTCAATGAATCTCATTAAACACAAATCGAAAAACCGTTTCCTGGGCAACCACTGGATGCCATCATTTCTGGGGAATGTGCTCTGTGCCGGCAACAAGTCAGACAGGGAAACCGCTGCCTCCGCCACCAATCTGTTCAGCATCTTCACAAAAGGAGTGATGGAAGGAGGTTCCAGAAGCCCGTCCTCGCCTCCTGCAGTCTGCAGGTCCGCGTGCTCAGCTGTCAACTGTGTAGAAAGGTTTTTAGAAGGTCAGCATAACAACAGTCATCTTGGCCCTGGGGAACAGATGTGTATAAGTGAGCGACCACACTCACTGTATTAGATTAAGGTGCATACAGTGCAGTTTATTTCATGGATAGAACAGGTGACAACAAAGCAGTAACGGAGTTGTTACATGTATGAAATATGCAGGCTCATGTCAAGAGTAGAAAGAGGTGAGCCTGGGGAGGGATTATAGATGAGGGCAGCATTCCACCGAGTTCTGGGACCCACGCTAATGTGCCGACCTGTCTTTATATGTGATCAACGCAGAAATCGATAATCATCATTTAAAAATGTTTCACGGTTTGACCATTCTGTTCGCTCTAACATTAAACAGTGCGCTTTGTAGTATTGGTGCCTTTTTTAAGTTTTATTTTTCTGGTCATTCATTTCCATTATACTTTCCAAAGTTCTGTGACAGATTGGGAATTTTACTGCAGACAGTTTGAAAATCAATACATTGGAGTTGTGCAGGCAGACTTAGTCTGCATTTCTTGCAAGATTTATGGCTTTAAGCAAATGACTAATCTATCTACATTTCAGTTTCTCAATATTTGATAAATATTAGATTATATCATTATTAAATAACTAGATACAAGAGGAACCACTCACATCCACTATTGAATAATTACTAAAATATTTAGATCATCCATGCCTACTCATTTGAACAGTGCACAAGTCAATTGATCAATTATATTCAATATTGTGGGAGAGTGAGCAATGACATAACACACAGATTTGCTTCAGTCCTGTATTCAGTCCATGCAACAAATACTTTTTTAGAAATTGCCTTGCTCCAGAGTTCCAACTACTAAGGATGTGCAGGTGGATAAAAATTGCAACTATTCCTGCCGACGGGGAGTTTATATTTTTAACATGTGCTACAATTGACACAGAATAGATATAACTAATAAGTAAACTCTATAATCTATTTGAGATTGAAAATTGCTATAGAAAAAAAAGAGATACATAGCAAGGTAAGGGAAGTATATTTTCAATGTGGCGGTCCAAGTGAGCCTTTAACAAAGATAGGAAGGAGGTGAAGTTAGCCACGTGGATACCCAGAGAAGTGATGTTCTAAGTAGAGGTCATAGAGGTCATAGCCAGTGCAATGGTCCTGCATGGGCAGGCATCTATAATAATAAAAGTGTAATATGCTACTTAGACCGGACAGCCAAACAACCTCCTGGATGTCCTTTTGGATGAAGCTGCAGTTGAGGGGGGGGGGGGGGG
>NW_005370500.1:1648960-1650533 GCF_000412655.1 Myotis brandtii | reverse complement strand
CCAGGTACAAGATGCTGCTGGATGATAACAATGGAGAAGGAGAGAAGCGGTCTGATTCTGGGTATATTTATAAGGCAGAATCAACAGGACTTGCTGACGTATTGGGAATAAGGTATGAGACTGAGAGAGAGAGGGAGGTAAATCAAGGAAAATTTCAAGGTTCTGGGCCTGAGCAATTGAAAGGGTCCTGTCATCCAGGCTGGTACAAGCTGTGGGTGGAGCAGATTACATGTTGGTGGGGAAAGCAGGAGTTGTTTGGGACATGTTAAGTCATACAGTCTGTTAGACATTTAAGTGCCTGAAGATGTCAACTATGTAGTCAGAGTCCAGAGTTTGTAGGAAATATAAACTTGGGAATAGCTGGAAATGAACACATTTAAAGCTATGAACCTGGATGAGGTTAGAAGAAGAGAGAATGAGAGAGAAGAGGACTAGTCTGAGATCTTCAACCTTGAGACCTGAAGACATTATAGGGAAGAGGAGGGATTGACAATGGACACTGAGATGGAGTGACCAATGGGATGGGGGCATCAGGAGAGGGTGGGAGTTGAGAAGCCATGTGAAGAAGGTGCTCCTGGGAGGAAGAACTCATCACCTATGTCAAACACTGCTGAAGGTGTCACAAGATGAGGAACGAGACCTTTGCATTTAGTTGGAGCTCATCGATGACCATGGAAAGGTGTAATTAGTGGTTTGTGGAATGTCAAGACAAAAGGCACATGGATGACTGGTGATGAATTAGTGACAGGGAGCAAAAGCAAGTTTTTTCAGGAGTTTAGAGCACAAAGGAGCAAATACATATTGGGAGCAATTGCTAGTAAGAGAAGTGGGGTCGAGAGAGAAGTTCATGTTCTTCTGGGGAAACATCCAGTAAGTGATAAAAAGGTTGTAGAGAGAGAAGACACCCTGAGATGCTACTCAGACCACAAATTTGGGAGACCAAGTGGTGGAGCTGTTGGGAGTGAAAATCTCAGCAGGGGAAGCCTCCAGAGTGAGACTAGGAGCCTCTGCCTGAACTGCCTGTCTGGTCCCAAGGCTACCCTTGTTAAATTCAGTGAGTGATGCTCACCAGGCTAATTGCACAGGTATTTGTTTGCAAATGCGGACTTTTTGTGATCATCACTGAGCAATTCATACAATCACACATTTCTTCAAACAAGTAATTAATACTGATACTAAATACAATATTGATAGGCTTTCTTGTTCTGCTGCTCACAAGCCGTTCACACCGCGCTGTGATTAAGGGCCAGCAGAGCAGTTCCCTAAGGTACTGGGTGCCCGGCAGCTGCTGCAGTTTCACATGCATGTGTATGAACTGAAGGTGGAAGTAAAGCAAAGATGCTCTTTCTCCTTCAGAACTTTTTCTCCTAATGAAGGAAAATAAAAATATATCATACACAAATGAGGCAAAAGTACAGTTGGGAGTACATGTAACAGTTTATTCTTATATTGTTATTTATTAATTATTGTATTATTTTCCATAGGAACAACAATACTAGTAAACCTACTTTTACTCACCCCTGTATATGTGTGCATGTATATATTTATATATAAACATAAAATGTAAATATTA
>NW_005370500.1:1645311-1648737 GCF_000412655.1 Myotis brandtii | reverse complement strand
CATATAGTATTTATATATTTATACATATACATATATACATCAATATATAAATAATATAAATATAGAATATAAATATTCATACATATATATATATACACACACACACAAATATCTTTGGCAAAGTATATATACATATAGTTTGTATATTAATATATTTACAAATATTTTATATTTTACAATATTTTTGTATTTTTGTTTTGTAAACATGTTTTGTTATAATTTTTAAAAATATTTTTATTAATTTCAGAGAGGAAGGGAGAGAGAGAGAGAGAGAGAAACATCAATGATGAGAGAGACATCTTCTTCTTAACTATGGCCTGAAGTGCCTTATTTCACTTCTACTCACCTGCTGCTGGTGTGAAGTAGTCAAATGGTGCCTTTCAGGTGCAAGGAGGCCTGGGGAATGCAGCTAAGTCTACGGAGTCAGTCCCTTCCAACAGAACTCTATACTATGTCTGGAAACAATGCCACCTCGCTGGTCAGCCAGCTCCCTGCTGCAGGAAATAGACATTTCAAGGTCAAAGGCAATTGTTTCAATATTTGATGCTCTTTGTCTAGGTGATTTGTGAAAGAATCTAGAGTCCTTCAACAGAAAAAAGCAAAGGGAAGACAAGAATGCTCTCATATGACTTAATCTTTGATAAATTAGAGACCTCTGAATATCAATTAAGGTCAGAAAGTTTTCAATTCCTTGGTTTTGTAGAATTTATCAGCCTGGAAATCTGAAAATGAACCATGAATCTTGTCTTAAACTACACCTCAGAGCTAGCATCAATTATGTGTTTGGACCACATGGCATTTATCGCTTTCTTATTTACAAGATCATATTAGTGACTAGTGGCAATGATAGAGAGCAGTTGACATCAATGCCATTTCAAAGAATAATAACAGGAAAAATAATGTCCTATGATAGCAACTAAAATCAGACTTGGATTGAAGTCTAGGGAAATGACCATTCCTCATTATAATTGTGGTCCTATAAAATATTCAATGTTTTCTTCATTTTTGCATTTTAATCACATCACACTCCTCCTACACACATATTTCTTTGAATGATTTTGTGACTTCTTTAGTTCATTAATCCATAGAAATATATATTATAAAATACATAAAATATTTTAAACTATTAAATAAAAATTTTCATTTTTCATTTACAGCGACTTAACTGACATGCCCCAGGGAAAGGAACTTCAGTGAAAGTCTTAAGTTTTGTGGCCCACAACCTAAATATATACAATTTTTGTTTGTCAATCAACCTCAACAGACCTGGGGGTGGAAGAATCTGGGCTCTCAGCAGCCCAATTGCTCATTCACTTACCCCGCTCTTGTCAAAGGCATATTTTCATAAGCAGAGTCACACAGTCTATCTACATCTTGAAGGAGCAGAATATTAACGGGCCTTATTTTTTTCTAATCACTGGTTCATTTAACATGAAAAAGTAAACGACATCCTGGCTTATTTCATTTATTTTTTATATTGCCTTTTCACTAAAACTGTAAAGAAAAAGGCCTTAGGTACCCTGGCATGCGAGCATGAATGATGAGCTGGGGCAAGTACTCAGTTAATCATAAGAAACACCATTTCTGGGTTTACATGCCTTCTTTATAGTGGTAATAAAGACTGGGCGATATTTGGGCATTAATTTTTCACATAAAATGTTAATGAGAGGCACAATTGATGACTATTCTTTCATTTCTGGGTTTTAAAAGATAGTTCATGCTGTAGTTCTATTTACCCCAAGGAGGATTTCTTACATCGCAGAATCCTAAAGACTTGCTAACAGCTGTTTTCATGTTTCTGAGAAATTTTTGTTTAATATGTGGCTAAGAAAACATCATAAAACAACTCAATAGCTGAAATATAATAATTTATAAGTGCATAGGGCTCCGTATTTTGCAAAGCACGGGGGGTATATTACCTCAGGACTGGCTCCCTGGCAGACAGATTCTGAGATGCATCTGAGCAGGGAAGAAGATATCACATGTGTGTAGTCTCCAGAAGGAAGAGGTGGGAGCTGATCCATAACTTGCCTGGGTGGGTCTGTTAAGTATGCCTCTCTGAGGTGTGGCTGCTGATGGCTGCTCTTTTAAAAACTTTTGATTTTGCTTTCAATTCTGACTTCCCAGGGGTCCCCTCTGTCTGTACAGATGAGGGTCAGCCAATGACCTCACAGGGGTCATGGGTACGCCACCTTGAGTCAGTGTGGCTTCTGTCTCCATAAGCAGATCTGTGTGTAGCAGGAAGCACAGTCAGGTTCAAAGGTTTTCAATTCTACCCCAGAGTCTACTTTCTGCTGGGCCCTTTCACTTCTTCTAGGCAATTCATGCAGACTCTGGGCTAACTAGGAGGGCGGGGCTGCCCAGAGCCCTCTCCAGACTGCACTGTGGATGTGTGCAGTCTCAACTGGAATAGACCCTCATTGTGCAACCTCAGGCCCATGTCTCCACTGGCCCTCCCCACCTGACTGACTCCTAGACAGTCACTCTTAACAGGAAGGCTGCTGGGTGTAGCCATCACCCACTGCTCCAATTTGAGTGAGCACCTTCAACCAGAGCAGGGATGCTGTCAGTCTCCATGGACTGCCCCAACTGCATGCCTACCAAACTGGGGTTGACTGAGAGCAGGTCCATCCCAGAATGGCACAGATTCACACTCTTCTTATCCAGAGTTGAGCATGTTTTTCAAGAACAAATGCTTCTCAGGTTGTTACATGCTGTTGGTCGATTTCCTCAGCACTTGAGTGGTTGTTTATTTGTCCATCTCTGTAGTTGCTCTTTGGGAAGATAATTTGCTCATTTCCTTGCTTGAGTGTGATTCACCTTTCAGAGACTTCTTTTAGAATCTTGGAGCTATCTAATAATCTTTCAAAAATTAGGTTAGAGCCAGTCTTGGTAGCTTAAAAGCAGAGAATCCTGATGAAAAAAACTAGATTTGGGGACTTGATTTATAAATCAGCATTCAGCTTTGCTTTGCTTATTTCATAATACAAGTGGCCTGTGCATGAAGTCGTGCACATTGAAAGGAAATTAGTTAGAAGAAATATGTTAATATTGCTATTTACCCTTTCTCTATAATAGAAGTGTCAACCAAATTCATGATCAACAATGACAGATTGAAACACATGCGAGTGATTGGCACCAGCGAGAGCTTTATATATATAGATAAACTTGCTTAATTAGACCTGTTTTCTGTTGTAGTTAAACTTTTCCCAGCCCAGTGAAGCACCCTAACTTCTCTTTCAGGTAATTGTCAGCAACACAGCAGTAAATATCAACACGAAGCAGATTATTATTATAGATCATGCAGGGAGGACAAAGGGTAAAATATTTAACTGCAGCAGTGTTTGACTATATTCTGTGCAGTGAGAAAAGAAGTCATTTTTTTCAAGTTCCACCATTTCTTACTTCTTTTCAGTAGGGTCAAGT
>NW_005370500.1:1472500-1645046 GCF_000412655.1 Myotis brandtii | reverse complement strand
GCACCCACAGCCACCATTTCTGAGCTGGGCTGGGCTGGGTTGTGGGCCGCATTTTGTGCCATGGGGTCTCGGCAGCATCGGCTGCGATTTGGTGGGCTGTCTCTCTGGGGTGGTGGCAGGGCCTGTGTCCCACGTGGGGGAAGCTGAGTGTTGCTTTGTGGGTGCTAGGTCTGTGGTGCCCTTTCTCTGTAATGGCCAGTGCACATCACAGCAGCTCCTGCATTGAGAATCTTCCCCCTGGTGGTCAATGCGTGTCATAGCAACCAGTCAATCAGACACAGCATATTAGCCTTTTATCTATATTTCATAATATTACATAGAACTTTATACAAATAAATTGTGCTATCTTTTAATATATATTACCTTTTTTCCTGTGTGGGTATGCTCTTGAATCAAGAAATCAGGAAAATCCCAAGTGAAACCCTGGAGTGATATTAAGTAACTGCTTCCTTTTGCCCATGTGCTGGTTAACTCAGAGCTCATTCTCTATCTGAGAACTCTTGTACTGCAGCTATGTGGAGCTTGGTTAAAGACTGAAAGTAAAGAATTGCTAACCAGGCACCAATCCCAGGCCACATGTAATATTTCAAGACCTATTTGAAAGGCTAATTTATGAGAATGCTTAATGCTTGAAGCAAAAAAAAAAAATAGTTGGAACTGTAGGGAGCGGCTATAGGGTTAAGCCTCCGACTGACCTGTTGGCAAAGCCACAAACAAGTCCCAGCTTAGAGGGCACAGCCCTCTTAGCATAATTAGGCTTGACCTTATGATGTTCCCCAGATCTTATCTGGGTAGCTAATGAGCTGAGGGAAAAGTAGCAAGTGCTGCCAAAACAAGTGAAACTTACAAGAACATTGTAACTATGGTAATCACTACCTTATTGGATCCGGCCCGTTTGGAATGAATAAAACTAAAAAAAAAAAAAAACGAACCCTTTTATTTAATGATGTTTACTTTGAATTTATATTAGTTCATACAAACACTCCATCCATGTTTTTGTTCCGGCCCTCCGGTCCAGTTTAAGAACCCATTGTGGCCCTCGAGTCAAAAAGTTTGCCCACCCCTGACCTAGACCCAGCTTATTGTCTTTGTCTGTCTTTTCTTCATCCTTCACCGCCCTCCCTCAGGCTTGCGAACCCTTCGCTGAGCTGGCTCGGCACATGTGGCGCCCAACTTGGGGCCTGAGTTTGGGGGAACTTCAGTTGTCAGGTGAAAGGATGCTCCAGTGAAGCACGTGCAGAAAACAAGAAGGAAGGTAAGGAGCGAAGTTCAGTGATATAACTAGGTGTAAAACATGGGAAATTCAGGATCGTATATACGTATCCATGCTTAAGGCTATGCTCCAAGCACGGGGCTGTTCTGTGAGGTATCAACAGCTTTTTGATTTGTTGGATTTTGTAAGTAAAACCTTCCCATGGTTTCCTGAGGAAGAAAAGGTAAATGTAGAGGCATGGGAGAAGGTAGGAAAACAACTTAGAGATCATTATATAGTTGAAGGTCCAGGGAAAATTCCTCTTTCTACTTTCAGTCTGTGGTCCCTGATTTGGGACTGCCTAGAGCCCACTCCCGAAAGGAAATGGATGAATGTGGCAGGGGAACTAAGATGGATAGTGGAAGGTTACCAGAGGCTTAATATTGTTGCAAAGTTTTGTCTCTCACCTGGAGATATTTGTGTTTGTGCTGACATTGGACCAGCCTACGTTCAGGGAACAGTATTAGCTGCTGCATTAAAGGAGATGTTACTCTCTGGTCTAACATGGCCACTATGCCCACACTGCCAGAGACGCAGGAGAGCATCAAGGAGGAGATCAGAAGATAGGATTTTCTTTTGAATTGTTTACATCGAGATCTGCAGGGTGGGATAAAGGATTTATCTAAAGAAGAAAGATTATGGGAAGTACAAAGAATTTTGACAGCCCTCAAAAGAAAACTGAGAGAAACTAAAAGACAAGAGTGTGAAACCAAGATTGCACAAGAGATAGCCAGTCTTTCAAAAGAGGATGTTTCCAAAGAAGAAATGAATGAAAATGAAGAAGTTATAAATATTCTCCTTGCCCAGGAGAATGAGATCCTGACTGAACAGGAGGAGATTCTAGCCATAAAGCAGTTTCTCCACCAACAGATTGCCTCCGAGAAAGAAGAGATCGAGCACCTTAGAGTTGAGATTGCCAAAATTCAGAGTCGTCAGCAGCACGGCCAGAGTGAGACGAAGGAGTATTCCTCTGAGAGTGAGATCGAAAGTGAAGATGAGGATGAGCTTCAGATCATTTTGGAAGATTTACAGAGACAGAATGAAGACCTAGAAATAAAGAACAATCATTTGAATCAAGCAATCCATGAAGAGTGAGAGGCCATCATCGAATTGCCCATGCAGCTCCTCCTGCTCCAGCTGCAACGAGCCAAGTCCAAGAAGCTCCTTGTCCCATCGTTCAAAAGACTGAGAGTTGTGCCAATGACAGCAAAGTGAAAAAAGAAGAAACGAAGGCTAGGCAAGGGACTGAGGTGCCAACATGAGGTCAGCTGAAGAAGTTAACTGAGGCCCAGCAGATGGTAGAAAAGCAAGATGTGGAAGCTACTCCCTCAATCATGTTTCTGGCTATGCTAGCATTGGTTAGCTGCCAGTCTTCTGCAAAGTCATGCACAGCCAAGTCCAAGGACTCTGAGTAAATGAGCAAAAGAAACTTTCATTTAGTAGAAAAATGTTACTGTAGTTTGATTTCTCACTTATTGGTGTTTTGCATTGGCATTGTTTTGTTATTGTTTTAATAGTCAGAGTTTTGTTCTTGATGTTTACGTTCTACTTTCATTATAGTAGCTTAAAAATAAAAGAAGGATGAGATGTAGGGAGTGGCTATAGGGTTAAGCCTCTGACTGACCTGTTGGTAAAGTCACAAACAAGTCCCAGCTTAGAGGGCACAGCCCTCTTAGCATAATTAGGCTTGACCTTATGATGTTCCCCAGATCTTATCTGGGTAGCTAGTGGGCTGAGGGAAAAGTAGCAAGTGCTGCCAAAACAAGTGAAACTCACAAGAACATTGTAACTATGGTGACCACTACCTTGTTTACCTCTGGCTATAAAATAAAGGCTCAGCTTGCTGTCTGGATCTCTCTCTCTGTGGCCTCAGTCAGTCACAGGAAGATCCAGCTTATTCTCTTTGCCTATCTTTTATTCATCCTTCACCTCCCTCCCTCAGGTTTTTGAACCCTTGGCTGAGCTGGCTCGTCACAGGAAACTTTTCCATAACTACTTTACTTTTCATGAGAAGGAAGCAGATATCATTCTGAAAAGCAACCCGGGAAGATGTCAGGTCAGTTTCCACAGATTATCCAAAGCAGGGCTGAGATGTTGATCTGAGACTTGACAAAGGCTCAAGCTGGGATGTGGGCAGATGCCTGATAACAGAAGAAAGCCAGCCACCTGCACGTCAGATCGGATCTCCAACTAGCCATCACTGTGTTGCTAACAGCTGGGAGGCAAGATGGACTTGGAGCAGATTGAAACAGCTATGGCCTTTCAGCAGAACATCACCTCCACTTACCAGGGCATTCAGAAGGTGAGCGGGAAGGATCTAAAATGATCTCACCTGAGAGTTTTCTTTTCTCTTAGCAAATTAAGCACAAGTCTGTGTGTAGACATGATGAAAACATCGTTTCTTGGGTTGTTATCAGAGCCCGATGTCCTTGAAAGTCAACCAGAAGTTCCTTTTCTTTGCTATAAAGGTCAACATGTGTAGAAGAATCACTTTTTAATGGTTTTGATGAGAAAAGTGAGTGGTTAAGCTCTGAAGCTAAACAAGAGTCTTCTGCTGAATAATAATTGTTGAGAGGTCAGAACATTTCCCGCCTGCCTTTTAATAATCCATAGGAGAGGACTCTTCAAAGAAACCTCTCTCAGCAACCGGGCTTCGATTGGCTTTCTCCTTTTTCAGAAAAGTTAATGGATGTGGTCCTCGTGCCCCAACATGCTTCCAGCTTTCCAAGGAAAGCTAGCTTTTGTTGGCATGCTCACATTCTTGAATTTAATAGCTGCTTGGGCTTGAGGATGGGCTGCTCTGTAATGGTGATAAATATCTCTTTTGATTCTATCTTTCCTCCCAGATATCAACTTTTTTCTATATGTTCATAATATCTGCAGATTAAATTTTAGCCCTCAGTCTTCCCAGTTTATGAATGAAAAATACTTCCTGTGAGTATTGTATAAAGAATGAAAATAGTTCCATCTTAAAAATTGGTGTTGGAGGCAGTTTATTTTTATTCTTATGGGTATGTGTGTGCATGTGTATGTGTGTGTGCATGTGTGTGTATGTGTATGTAAGGAGATGGTTGAGTTCTAGTCAGTAGATAAAGCAAACATACTAGTACTATACAATCAAATTTACCTTTAAAATGTATCTTAGAACACCCAGCAGAGCCAGTTTTTCTTCCAGTGTTGAAACAGTTGCTATTTTTTAGGTTGGACACCAGATGAAATAGGTGATTTGTGTTTAGGTACCAAAACAGGTGCCTTAAACATTAGAATCATACGCACACAATGAGAGGGATATAAGATTGAAACCAGGGTAGGAAAAACCAGATTCCTGTTTCCCATTCCTGCTCACTTCAAGACTCTGAGGAGCAAAAGAGCCAACAGTATTTCAATTAGCACCTGATCTCATTTTCATCCGTATTTTTATTTTATTTTATTTTATTGCTTTTTAAAATATATTTTATTATTTTATATTTACATATTCTTTCCAATTGTTTATTATTATTATTTGAATTTATCTTTATTGTTGAAAGCATTACAGCTGCTCCCCTCCCCCTTTTTTATCTCCATTGACTCCCTCTACCCTGCCCCTGCCCCTTCCAGGCCTTCACCACTCTATTGTCTGTGTCCATTAATTCTTATTCTTAAATAAGCTGTTAAGCACATAGAGATGAGTTGCATTTATTTAAATATGTGTGTTGTACCTACTTGATATATGTATAAGCAGACACATACACCACAAACAGTGGTAACACATGATATTTTTCACATTCTCCTGAAGTTACTTTTCGCCATGCACTATGGCAAAAAACAGACAAAACAAAAACACACACAAAACAACAAAAACTGAACTGAGATATCCAATGTCTTTGTTGTTGTTGTTGTTATTGTTAAACACACAACTGTCAACTTCTCCAGTAAAACAAGTTCAATGAGGAGATGTTTTCAAGAGTCTTTTCACCGGTTAGGCTACCTTGTACCTTGAGTTATTCTGTTTATTTGGGTCGTTTGATTTTCAAGATTTATAATTAGGCATATGAAGAAAGAAAGGGCAGGCAGGAACACACTGGGAGAAAGCGGGGAAAACTTTCAGATGCCACATAAAAAGCCAGGATAGATTCCCTCAGGTAACCAACCACTCAGCTTTGTTTGGAACACAATTGATCTTGTCAGGACATTGATATCAACAAAGAAGAATTAGAAAATTTCTTAATTAGTGTTCCATTTAATCTTCCATTGTCAAGGTTAACACTTTGATTAATGGCAGTAGTATTCAGGAGTAGCTACAAACTGATTTGAATTTCCATTAAAGTATTTAACGTTCCTACCATTCACCATCTCAATGTTGCCTTCCTGAGACTTGCTGTGATGGAAGGAGTTTAAGCAAAGCAAATGAGGGTTGTTGTTCTTTTGCCAAGATATGAATTCTGAGGAGCAGATTGTCAACCTTTGTCTTTTGCTGAAAACACAGATGAATTCATCAACCATTTCCAAGCTGCCCTGTTTCCAGGGTCAGCCTGCAGTGAGTGTGATGTCTACTCTAGTGATCACACAATTTAGTCTACTGAAGGGTCCCTGGGGAGTGTAATAAAATGAACATTCCTGGGCTCTACTCTCAGATCTTAATTCAGTAATTGGTTGGTGGTAGGATTTGGGTATTGATTTCTTATCAGTCTCCCCAGGGATTCTAAAGCAGAAATGCTACCAGTGACCTTTTCTCCCTTCCTATCTGAAATCAATAAAAAAGATATTTTAAAGAAAAAAAAGTGTGTATTTCTTTATACATTCACCAACACCAGGAAATAAAAGTTTTAATCTCTTCCTCTCATCAAACCAGGGACATCAGTATTATATATAAATTTTTTTTTCCTAGTGAGATTCCTCTTTTCACCATATTAAGAATTTAACATATTTCTTATATTTAGAATTGCCAGTTCCTTGATTATGATGCCTTTCAAATATTTGGGTGCCTATCATTTTCTTATTGATTTTTAATAATGCTTTATATATTAATGTGTTCCTTTGTTGATAATAAAAATTCAAATCACAAGCATTATTATTTATTGAGCTCAGCTTTTCATGTGATATTTAATTTTCCTACTTTAATACTGTGAAGTATTATCACACTTTTCTCTTAGCCATATACTGTGCAAGATAGTCACCTAACAAAGAGCGAGATAGCAACTGAGATAGAGGAACCTGTCTGAGATCACACAGCAAGTCAAGGATGGAGCTGGAAGGTAAGGCCAGGTCCGCTTCAGCCCAAGCCCGTGTGTGAGCATGATGCGAAGGCCCATGGAGTACTATTTCCTCTCTACCTCCTAGGTTAGGGGGCAGCAAACTGCATTTCACAGGCCACACCTGGAGTGTCACTTGAGTCTGTAAATGAAGTTTTATTGTAACATGGCCACGCCCATTCATCTCCTGCTACTCTCAACTGCAAGGGCAGACTTCCAGGGTTGTGACAGAGACCTGATGGCCTGCAGAGCCCTAAGGCATTTGCTGCCTGGCCCTTTACAGAGAAAGTGTGCTGACCCTTGAGGAGCTTGTCATTCCTGGAGACCATGCAGATACTGGCTCTCCTGGGTCCGTCCTTTCTCTCTGTATATCTTACTGTTCCCTCCACATTTCTACCTAGAATTAAGTAAACACTCTTACCATGCAGTCATGTTAGCTGTACACTATCCAAGAATATGCTTCCTTTTAATTAAAAAACTAACTTTTTTTATTTCCGAAATACCCTATTCTCAGTCCTTCTTATTTCTTAGTATACTGTCTTGTTTTAATGACACACTATCTTCTTGAATGTCCTTAACTAACTTTTTAAAGATGTTATTTTGAATAAGAGCTCTTTTGTTTGTAAGTTGTTTCTGTTTTTTGGTCCACTGTTCCTATGAAGATCTGAATTTGTCATTTCTGGAAGTTGCTGTGGAGGCCTCTCAACAAAGATGTGGGTCCCACTGAAAAACTCAGACAGACTTTCCTTCCACGGCGTCCCAGCTCACTGCTGCACACAGGTGAATTCAGCATCTGTTCATGAGCCTGGCCCTGGATATTATTGTAGGAAAATGGATTGTGTGTGTGTTTGTGTGTGTCTGATTGTGTGCCTGTCTGCGCCCATACACATTGTTATTCTACACTCAAAGTGCTCCTGGCCCTCACCCTCTCTGATGTGGCTGAAATCCCCCTGGGTCTTCCCTGCCATGAGAATTCAGTGTACTTGGTAGCTAGAGAGACCTGTTTCTTTTCAGCTGGTCATAGTGGAATTTATTCCAGCAAATAGTCTTAGGTGTTTGGTAGTATGGCGTTGGGCCCTTCCTATATACCAGGGCAGGTAAAGCTCTTTCTTTGTTTTTTCCTCTTTGTGTTTGATAGGGATGAGGCTGTGAGATCATGTGAGCTGGAAGAATACATTAGACAAGAACTGATTGTTCTTAATAGCACTCAGTATTTTAGCTGAAACTCAATAGACATGTCAGTAAGACTCATTTGCTAAACAAGCTTAAAGCAACCAACAGGCTGCAGGATGGAACGTGTTGTACAGTCAGTAATAACCAAGGCCCAGCGTGCAGCATGCAGCGTGCTGCTCGGAGCCCACTGAGAACATCCGTGCCCCGTCTGGGCATCAGCTCCTCTCCATCCAAAACATTCCAACCAGAATAGAAAGGAGTCTGGAAATAATGTCACCTTGTTGAAGATGCGCTTAAGATTTTCACTTGGCTTCCAAATGAAACAGAGAACAATATGATGGGTGGCTTTCACCAATGGAAAAAATATATTAATGATGAGAAGTTATAAGGAGTCATTGCTTGGTTTAAAGGATGAAATGGCATTCTGATAATTAGAGATATCTCAAAGATAGATAGGTCCTGCTCCAAAAATATTAGATCATTTTAGTGAAAAGCTTCATTTTGAGATGAAAATAAACCCCCCTTTGAATCACTAACTCTGTGATCTGTGGTAAATTACTGAACTTCATTAAGCCACTAGTTCTTAATCTTCAAAGTGATATTAACAGTAATCATATTTAAAGTAGAATTATAAAAATACAATTATATTATAATGAGATGTTCTTAGAACATCACACACTCAATAAATACAGTGATGCTGCCCTTGATGAGTGGTGAGCTCCCCATTTTCCAGGTGCGTTAAGGGGAAGCCTGGATATTCTCCTCCCTAGAATAGTGTATGGGGTGTACAGTCAGTAATAGCCAAGACCCGTCGTGAATTCCATTAACTGGGGGGTTGAGTTCGATTGTTTAGTCCAGTAAGATTGTTGGTCATCACCAATGAACTGACTTTGATTTTCATATTCTCTCCAGCACTTGTCGTTTGTTGATTTGTTGATGCTAACCATTCTGACAGGTGTAACAAATATTTATTGACTACCTGTGATGCACCAGGACAAAACTAGTGCTATAATTCCAACTGATAAGAAGATAAGATAAACTCTTGGTTTCATGGAGCTTATATTACAAGTGGTAGAAGAGATAAGAACTAAATCTTAAAAAGAAGAAAAAAAAACCTAGTGATAAACTCTCAACTTAAAATTAAAGGAGGATAATGTAACAGATTGTGACTGGGAAATCTTCTCTGAAGAGATGGCATTTGCCAAGATCAAGAGACCATCTTTGTGAGGAACATAGGTATGAACACTCTTCTAGGATGTGGCATTTGCTCTAATCATTCTTTGCTTATGGAATGCTCTATTGATTTGCACCATAGAAGACCTAGTGCAAGGATTCCTAAGATAGAAATAAGCTTGGAATGTTCCCAAAATAAAAAGATCAGTGGGATTGAAACATAGAGGAGAAGCAGGTATGATGTCCACCAAGACCCATTTCTCCTCTTCTGGGCACACAGAGATGCCACTCTGCATGGTTGGACAGAGGCATTGAAATTTTTCTGTCCAATGAAGTGTAAAAACAATGATGAGTGTTCTTCCTCCATGGAGCAGGAAAAAGGCACTTTGATTCCTCAGTCTTGCTCTTTCTTTCCCTGTAGGCATGAATGTGAAAGGCTTTGTGTGGAGATGGCTTATTCATCAAATGGAGAGTGGATGTTTCAGAAAGAAACTCTATAAACAAGAAACAAATGTCTCATGTTAAGCCACTGAGAGGTAGAGTTGTTTGTTAAAGCAGCACAACCTAACTTATCCTGACTAATTCAGGGAAGGACTTGTAGTAGAGGATTTGTGAACAAATGTAATAAACATTCCTTGGACAGCAGGCAAGTTATGTGATCTATCAGCTACTGATTCACTACATTGCCACAACTGTCCAACTCTCAACCCCAAATCTCTCAAAATTTGCCTGACCTGTTGAAGCCATGCCTCCTCACCCTACATCAACTACATGATGGCATAAGAAATTCAACTACATATACTTTGTGGACTTGAGGTCAAAAGGAAAAGAAAAGAAAAGAACAGACAGATGCCATAAGTCTTCTAAGGAAATCTTTCTTTATACTCTTCACCTCCTTGTTTTTTCTCTACTCTAGTCATTTTTTTCTAATTTGTTTTGTTTTGTCTTTTCACTTTTGCAAAGTATTTTGCCAAAAGTTATTTATCAAATAAAGAACTAATTTATAAATATTTGTTATAATTTTCTTTTTCTGTATTTGGATTTCATTTTAAAGAAGGAGATTGCCAAGTTCCAAATATAATTAAATGCACACCTGTCTAAGTTCTAAATCAGAGTCATAATTAACAGTATTTTAAAAGGAAATAAAGCAAATACCATATTCCTTTTTCCTCAACAATCAAATCAAATTTGACATCAGGTATAGAAGTCAGTGATTGCATGACCACATTCAATATTATTTTTTTAAAATATTTTTGTTATGCTGGTATCATTGCCTAAACTTCACAGTGGATTTAGAACTGATATATATTAGTCAGAGTTCTAAGCACTATATATACTACCTCATTTAATTTTCATGATGATACTGTGAGGTGCATTGCATTATTAGGCTATTTCATATATGAGGATACTGAAGCAGAAGAAAAGTTGAACAACTTGTCGAAGGTCATACAACTCATAAAAGTGGCTGAGCTAAAACTGAGTCAGGCAATTTGACCAAGGATCCTACATTTTTAGTTATTATAAAAAACTGTGTGACAACATAAGAAAGCCAATGAGAGAAGCATGTACCTGAAGCCAAGAGGATAATGTACTTGTAGAGTGACCACTGTGATTTGGGGAAGGTGTGTGATGACACTTTCTCTGTCCTGAGATGGAAAGTTAGCCATTGGTATTGAAAATGGCTGTGTTACACAGAATAGGTTATTGAATCTCTTTGAACCTCAATTTTCTTCTCTGCAAAATAGAAATTACAAAACCTGCCATAGAGATTCATGATGAAGATTAAAGGAGAGCATGTTGATAGGACAAATAGCAGGCATTCAATAAATACCAGTTTTCTGATTGAATAAGCTCTTTATTTCCTTCCTACCCCTCCTTGACACCTTGGGGACTGGTGGTATCTATTTGTAAGTTGTCTTACAGTCCAGGGATACAAGCCACTGCATATATACAATATGGTCACTCTTTCTAGAATCAAGAAAGATTTTTTAAATGTCCTCTGATTTACTGTCTCCACACACACACACAAATGTGATGTGCACTGAAGGTAAATTAGGCAAGACAGGCATTACTATCTACATGGTAATGGCGGTTTCCTGAGGTCAAGCTGACTGCCCACATTCACAGTGCTAGTAACTAACAGGGGCCAGACTACAAGCCACACTCTTGCCTCCTTTTCCAGAAGCTTTCCTACCACGTCCCTCTAAAAAGATACTAATTTATTATTTGGTTTCTCTCAGCTACAAATCACCTTATTTTTCCATTTCCCCCTAAATCATTTTAATGGACACCAAGCTACGGAGAAATTCTGTGTATCACTGTCAAATCGCCTTTTGCTCAAGATCACCCTGCCATGTTACTGACTAAATGAATCTGCCACATTGACCAGAGAAAAATATATATAAAGCAGAAGTCCTTAGTGATCATTCAGGGACGATGTTGGCTGGAGGGCGCCATGGGAGCTGGCTTCACCTGGGCCACTGGGGACAATTAGGAGATGCTGCCCAACGCCTCTCTGTGTTCCTGGGCACCTCTGCACTCACTTAACAGGGCAATGCTGCTTTGTCTCTGCCCCAGCTTTAATTTCACTCCTGCAAACCTTGGCAAACGTTGTTCACAGCCATGGCAAACCTTGAACACAATTTGATATCATATGTGTGGACAGTGTCTGTGGCATCTTGACCTTGACCTGGAGGCTCTTACTTCTACATGTGGGAGACAGCCAAGCTATTGTGTACTTATATGAAATAAAAGGACTTTGGGAGCTATTTTCATGATTTCTTGAAAGTCAAGGGAAGGAGCTGGAGTTGAGATGTTTGAAATTATTGCTATACCTGATTTCAAATTACTCTGTAAAATATTAATTAAAAAAAAGTTTACCTCATAACATCTAGTCACACAGTCTTTGGTGAGCTGGGATGTCCAGGGTTTACCAGGAATGTGAGGGAATGGAGTTGTCAGATGATGCTGCAAGAGCATCTGATGGGAGGGCTGGAACTTATTTCCAGTACATGTCTGCAAGCTTTATTTTATTTCAGGTACTTTATCTCAGAAAGTTCACATGTTTGTGTGCCTCTGCCTGAAAAAATTACATCAGGATCCAAATGATAAAACAAAGGAGAGGGCAAAAAAATAGGGTGTTTTCTGAAAATATTTTGAGTCACAATTTGGTATCCAGCCATAGGCACCATCCTCTAGAGATAGGTTTTGACTTGAAAGATAAATAGGGAAATCTATCACAAATATGGAAGTAGTAAAGCGAAGATTTCTGCTCTATAGAAAAAATAAAAAAGGGGTGGGGGGTCCACTACTAGAGTGAATTTGGATTGATTTTCAAAGAAGTTGGTCTAGGACCTTCTTAAGACTGTCAGTCTAGAGATAGTGGTTCTTTCTCCACAAACTAATCTCATCTCCCATGGCCCCATACAGGTGAGGCTTTGAAAGGTTTTTAACAAAGTTCTTCAAGCTGGAAGGCAGGGAACTTGAGTCATATGTCATCCTAATGGTGTACTGTTTATCCTCTGTGCTAGCTTTATTTTTGTTGGCTGATTTTTTTTTAGTGTGTATAAAGTAAGATTCACTCTCTGGGGTAAAGTTTTATGGGTTTTGACAAATGCATAGAATGATGTTATCCACAACCGAAACCATGACACAGAAAATTTCCATTATTTAAAATTCATTTGTGTTTCTCCTTTGTAGTCAATTCTTCCCTTCATCATCATCAACCCATGCTAAATACTCATAGTTTTTTCCTTACAAATGTGTTAGATAGTTGGAATCATACAGATAGCCTTCTGACCTAGCATAAAGTCTTTGATAGTCACCTATGTTGGTGCATCTATCTGTAGTTTGATCATTTTATTACTAGATATTAATCCATTGTACAAGGAGCCACAGTTTTCTCTTCATTCCCCAGTTATGACAGTTTCCAGTTTTTAGAGATTATGAGTAACACCATCCTCAACATGTCTGCATAGGTTATGGTATAAGCATAAGTTTTCGTATCACTACAATAAATATCTAGGATGGGAAGTGCTGGGTTAAATAGTAAGTGTATGGTTAACATTATAAGAATCTGCCAACACGCTTTCCAAAGTGGATGTATCAGTACCATTTTGTTGTCCTACCAGCAGTGAGTCAGTGTTCCAAAGGCTCTGCATCTCAGAAATGTCAGGTTAACTGTTTTCATTTCCTTGTTCTTTTTCTATTGTGTTAGGTGTAGTGTAATATCTCATAGTAGATTTCATTAACATTTCTCTAATCCCTAATGATGCTGAGCAGCTTTACATGTGCTTATTAGCCATCCCTATATCTCCTTTAGTGAAACGTCTGCTAAGAATTGTATGCCCTGGCTGATGTGCTGATGTGGCTGAGTCGGTTGGGTGTCCTCCCGTGCACCAAAAGTTTGCCAGCTCCATTTCAGGTCAGGCACATACCTGGGTTCTGGGCCCTATCCCCAGTAGGGGGCATGTGGGGCACCCCATTGATGTTTCTCTCTCTCTCTCTCTCTCTCTCTCTCTCTCTCTCTCTCTCTCCTGTAAAATAAGAACTTTGCTCATTGTCAAATGAACTGTTTTCTTATTGTTGAAGTCTGAGAGTTCTGTATATATATTCTGTATAAAGTCCTTTGCCAGATATGAGTTTTGCAAATATTTTCTCATAGTCTGTGGCTTGCCTTTTCATGATTGTAACTTTTTTCTTCAAAGAGCAAAAGTTCTCCATTTTGGTGAAGTCCAATTTGTTAATTTTTTTAAAAAAATTTGGGAATCATGCTTTTGGTGTCATAGCTAAGAAATCTTTGCCTAACTCAAGGTCATAGAGATATTCCCTTGGGGTTTTCTTCCTAGAAGTGTTGTGCCTTTAGATTTCATAATTTTTAAGTCTATGATTCATTATGAGTTCATCTTTGCATAGGGTAAAAAGTACAGATCAAGGCTCAATTTTCCTGCATATTCTAGAAAAAATTTGTTGAAAAGACTATCCCGTCTTTCCTGAATTTCCTTTGCACCTTTTCAAAAATCAATCAACTGTAATGTGTGGGTCTAGTCCTGGACTTTCTAATCTGTTCTATTGATCTACTGTTGACTTTTATCCAATATCATGCTCTTTAGCCTTATCATTGAGCACTTTTCTGCATGTATATTGTATTTCACTGGAAAGTCAAATGCCATTATTTCCTTAAAAATCTATTCCTTTCACCATTTTCACTGCATGTAGTACTCTACTCTTTTTTGATAGTACTCTGCTCTCCATTTTCTCTAATACTTTCATTTTTATTTTTAAAATTCACAAGCCAACAAGTCTTAAAAATCTATATACTGTATGGTTCCATTTATCAGTGACTGGCAGAAGTTGGAGGGAGGAATGATGGAATAGTCATGATGTTTCTTAGGGAGGTTAAATTATTCTGTATGATGCCATAATGGTAGCTACATGATATTGTGTGCTTGTCAAAAAACCCACATAACTTTATTTGTAACACAAAGAGTTAATGTATGTAAGTTGAAATACAGCATTTAAGAGTTTGAGGAATCACAGGATGAAATATACCATGACAAAAGAATGTAACTGTATTACAAACAAATGAAGTAAACGCACTGAATAGGGTAGGAGAAAATGTTGCTAATCTAAGTAACTTTAGAAATGAGTCTGTATGATGCCATAATGGTAGCTACATGATATTGTGTGCTTGTCAAAAAACCCACATAACTTTATTTGTAACACAAAGAGTTAATGTATGTAAGTTGAAATACAGCATTTAAGAGTTTGAGGAATCACAGGATGAAATATACCATGACAAAAGAATGTAACTGTATTACAAACAAATGAAGTAAATGCACTGAATAGGGTAGGAGAAAATGTTGTTAATCTAAGTAACTTTAGAAATGAGTGGGTTTTTAACACTAAAGGAATTTCACATTAGCACAGTGCTTTATAAAGGTGTTTCCCACGGGGATGACACTTAATAATTCTGAAACGATTGTACAAGCAGGCTGGAACTGAACAACTAAGTAAATGAATAGCGGCTGAGGAGAACCAAGTTTCTCATTGGTGGAGTGGAAACTTACAATCAAGCAAGAAAGAATGTTAGAATGATCCATGTGGTAATAGAGTTGACTTAGAGTAATTAGCATAAACTCTGTTTAGCTCATTTTAGATACAGAAGAATATGTACAGAATTTGTATAGATATGTGCCTATACACAGAGTAGCATATACAAATTTATTAGAACAAAGTCTTTTATAGAAAAGATTTGTTATAAATATGCCAAGACTCCATGTTTGAAAACCATCAATTAAAGTGTCAACAAGTTATCATATCTACCTCAATGAGTTTGTTATTATTGTGTTATGATGAAAGGCAGTAGAAATGGAAAAATGAAGCTTAGAATGATTTCATAGCTATCTTTTCTTTCTGTGTTTTCTTAATAGGTGGGAAATGCAACCATGTGCAATTTACATCAGTAACTCAAGGAAAAAGGGGGTGGGGGTGAGGTATGGACATGAGCTCAGGAAGGAGCCATAAGCCAGCAAGGTGACAAATGTCTTCACCCTACCCCAGGTAAAGTCGAGGGTAAGCATAGCAGGAATGGTCCAGTTCAGTACAGCTGTGAAAAAGTCTTGCCATTGAAGTGGAAGCCCAGTTGCACCGTTCACCATATTTGTCACCTAAGGGTTTGAAGCTGTCAGAGAATCATTTCAAAAAATGTATGTATAATACTTGCCTTTGAGGCTTGAGGGTGGGGGTTAAACTATGATTAAGCTTTGAAAGTGCTTAGCAGAGTTTGGCCGGTACCAAGCAGTGGTAAACATTGGCTTCTAATTTTAGTCATAAGTTAGAAACAAACTAATCTGGAATCTCCCATCAGATTCTATGACCAGGTTTCTCCTTTCATCTTCTTCTCCAAGGGAAGACACCAGAGCTCACAGATGCAATTTCAGCTCATTGAGAAGGAACACATTTCCTCTGAGTCCTCTGCTTTTGGAAACCAGGATTCTGGGCAGAGCAGTGGTGTGAAGAAACATCTCCTGGGAAAGTGAGTTAAGGCAGTTGTGCCTCAGATTTTCGTCTGTAAAGTGGGATGATACAGTACCTACTCTATAAAGGCCAATATGAGGGTCAAAGTGCCTAAAACAATGCCTGGCACATAGAAAACATTCACTTTGTCATTATTATGTATTGAGTTATTATTAGTGTCAAAATTATCATGAGGCATATAACTGATACCTTAGCAGCCTGGTAGCCTTGCCATTAGTCTGTTCCCTAAATATTCTTTCTTCCAGAAAGTGTACCCAAATGTTAGAAGGTGAAACAATATTAATATGGCAATGGAGGCCACTCAATGTATCTTAGAGAGGCTATTGCTCTCGTTGTAATGTTTCCTAAGAATCACATGGAATGTTGGGTGAAATATTGAGATCTTGGCTAATAGGCCTCAAGGCATAAGCCTTGTTAGAGATTATGGAGAATGTTCCTGAAAGGGAAGAGGAGAGAGACCGGAAGGACCAAGAGGGGAGGGGAGATCTGAGAACGCAGTGTCAGATGGTGTGCAGCTGCAGCCTGGGAGCCCATGTGGCATGGATGGATGGCCCTGTGCTAAGAATCAACATGTTCACAGGTAACCTGTTTGCTTTGCGGAAAGCTCCTCCTGCCCAACAACCCACCCCCATCATGAGAAAGTCTATTTCACTCATGAATATGTTGGACCTGTGGGGACCTTTACGTGTAGACATTAAGAAGGTAATGGGTTGTGGGCAAAAATGGCACATGCATAGAAAAAGACACTCAGAGGCAGGAAAGCATTCAGCCTCGTCCCTTATTAAATGCAGAATCATAGGGGAAGTTTTGACTGTTTCCAATGTCTACAAGGCATGGATGTAAGACTCACCTTCATCTTTACTAGATCTTACCATTGTGTCTCTGTGCTGAGTCCAGGACCTGCAATATAAAAATGAATGAACAAATGAATGAATGAATTCACAGATGACATCTGGGTTACATATGTCTCAGGCATTGCATATGTAAGCAGTATTGGCTTTCAAACTATTCAGGCATCATTTGCAGTTTTCTAACTGGTCTTTGTAGCTGAATGAGAATGTGTGTTGAACCAGATTACTTGAAATACATTGTATCCAAACATTATTTATTCACTGTCTGTTTTCCTTTAATACATTTACCATGCACTGCTCCATTGATCCTTCATGTTAGGCAGATGAAACAGAATAGACACATATAACAGAATAATGTCACATAGTGCTATGGAGAATATTGAAGAGGGTGTCAAATGGCTTTTGGGTTGATGCATGAATGATTTAGTCATTGAATAACTTGGAGGTAAAACCATCTAATGGAGGCGCACTGGGCCAAGGATGAGGCTGATGAGATAAAAGGAGGGTAAGTGCATGGATTGGATGGGCTACAAGAAGATTAGTACAAGGTGAGTGGAGAGCTGTAGAGAGATATCAAGGAAGAGTTCGTTTTTTATTCTGAGCACAATGGGAAGCCTTGGAAGGGTTTGAAACAGGAGAACATGATCTCATTACAAGAGTGTTTGTTTTCCAATAAACACTGTTCATCTCCTCTGTATCTCATTTGTCCATCACCACAAACCTGGAGTCAGCTTTTACTGCTGCCTCTTCCGAAGATGCAGCCAGGGCTCAGAGCAGATCATTGCTTTATCCAAGGTCATGTGGGTAAATGGAAAAATTGAGGACTTTATAGCAGGGCAAGTGAGAGTGGCCGCCTCTCAGCTGGAGCTCTGTATTTAATAGTTGATGGAAGGGGAAGGAGACCTTTCTAAAGTCTCTGCTAAAAGACACAATGTGGTACCATGACTTTTTCAATGCTCTCTGCAAAGTAAGCTAAAACTCATCTTTCAAAGAAGCAGGAGTGAAATGCTTTTTCTTCCAAGTCTATCTTTTACTCTTGTCTTTGCTGAGTCTGCATATGCACCATCCCTGCTGACTTCTAAGGCAGTTAGCTGGTGACCTGCAGGCTGGGGAAAAAGGTCAAGAGAGAGATTAGAGCTGAGGGAGTGTGAGGGAATGTAGGACTTAGAAGAAAGGGGTGGTCCACACAGCGGGCTTCAGACAGCCTGCGCCAGAGGGGTCTACAAAGGAATTTGTGGTGTTTACATTTTTGTGAAATTAAGTAATGTACCTTGCTGCAACATTTACTAGTTTCTAGAACAGTCCAAGTCAATAGTTTGAAAGTTAGCTTCCATATGACTGATTGATATTTTTTGTTTATGTAAATTTTATTTCTGTGATGATATTATAGGATATGTTTAAAATATTTTATTAAATTTCATGCTATGAAACATGTATGAACTCTGAAAACAAACCTTTATTTAATTTATTTTATTAAGCATCTTTGATCTTTATAATTCAGAGTTGGTAATTTATTCCAAAACTTATACTAAAAGCAAACACAAGAAAAACACTCTTTAAAACCTGGTAGCATTAAAACACTAACTATATAAAATATATAGAATAAAGCTAAGTGAGATAAGGAAAATACTGTATTCTGTCTTATTCTTATTCACACCCCCCTCCCATTTCATTTATTCAACTTTCAGTGAACTAATATGTGTTAAGTTTCTTCTAGGTACCAAACAATATGGTCAGTGGTGTGTAGACAATGGTGAGTAAAACAGACATTGACCCTATGAAGACAAAGAGCATGTAATATGCTAATTAGGCCGGACATCCTTCCGGACAACCTTCTGGATGAAGCCGGGGCTGCCCGGGTTCTGGGTGCCTGCCGGTGGCCGGAGGGAAGCCCAGGTTCTGGGTGCCAGAGGGAAGCCAGTGCCAGCAGCCACGGGAAGGAAGGCCTACTCTTGCACGAATTTTGTGCATCAGGCCTCTAGTAGATAATAAACAGAGACTTATAAATAAATGAATGAATACAGGATTATAAGTTGTGAATGCTAGGGTGCAGTAACAGAAACAGTGGTACCAGCCTGAGGGGCAGCATGCTGTCAAACTGATCATTGCCTCTTTACTATCCCAATGTTCCCTATTTTGTTTTTTTTAGCAATAAAACTATAATTTTTGCTGTTGTCGGTGGAGTTTCAGGGTTTATTATAAAGGTGGCATGGTGACAGTATGCCCTACTTAGAAGAACTACTTTTCCTAGAATCCTTTTCAACTAGACTGGCCCTGTAGCAGAGATCTGGCCAATCAGAGAAAAGGAGACACTGCTTCCAAAGGGGACTGTGGTCTCAGGAGGTACCTTCTTTCCATCAGGAATGTGGATGAAATTCTAGAGTGGAGAGTGGTCATCTTGAGGCTGTGAGGCAAGAAGCATGAGGGAAAAGACAAAAGGAATCTGGGGTCCCACCCATAGACTTCTTGTTACGGGGCCAAATTTGTGCACAAAACTTACTTTAAAATGGGTATCAGTCAGGTTCTCAGGTAAATGTGAGTCCTAAGTAAGGTTGGGAACATGCTGTGATTCTGGAGTGGAGAATGGTCATCTTTGAGCTCAGAGGCTGAGAGCTAGCTTAGGAAAGGAGGCGGGTTGGAATAGAATTGAGCATGGGAGTACCAACTATTATCTGAAGTTGGTGGTTATGTCCATCTGTAGAAATAGATGCTTAACAAAAACAACTGAAATTAAAAAACACACATATACACAATCCCTACACTTTCACATTTTTAATAGAAATGGAACACACCCATATTCACATTGTTTTAGTCATCTACTTCTCCTAACATGAGTAGGCCTAAACATTTAATGAGCAGATGGAAATATCCATTCCTTAGGTTAAGGTTTCATTTCTACTCTTAACAAAAATAATAGTTCTCATCTTTGGTTTGCAATATTAGAGTATTTGGGGAGCTTTTGAATCAATAACCAGCTCTGGGCTCACTCCAGACCAAATGAACCTTAGAAATTCATTAAAAATGAAGCAGATTTAGTAGGTCTGGGTGCCTGGGCTGGGGCCAGGATATTGGGTTTTTTAAAAATATATTTTTATTGATTTCAGAGAGGAAGGGAGAGAGAGAGACAAACATCAATGATGAGAGAGAATCATTGATCGGCTGCCTCCTGCATGCCACACACTGGGGATTGAGCCCACACCCCAGGCATGTACCCTGATTGGGAATTGAACCATGACCTACTGATTCATGGGTCGACACTCAACCACTGAGCAACACCAGCTGGCGGTATTTATGTTTTTAGAAAAGCCCTCCAAGTGATACTATTTTGCAGGCAGGGTTGAGAATCACTGGCCTAGAGGAATGAACTTCAGGTGGGCCGTCCACATGCCGGAATCACCTGAGCAGGAAGGAGAGTGAGGTAGGATGACACAGCAGCAGAGAACATCCTTTATTCCAGCAGAGAAAACCTCACCTCCAGTTCTAGCTTCACTAGTAAATAATCGCCTGATCTTGGGAAAATGATGGAATCTTTCCAATCTGCCATTTCCTCCCTGATGACTAAACTTGATAATAAATGCCAGTTACTACCCACCAAATATCAAGAGCACGCCATATAGTTAAGATCTGCATACGTACCATTAAGTTTCTGCATCTGACAGGATCACACGAAAGTGACTGACTTGGCAATTTGGAGGATATTGGGGGGATGCTCTCATTTAACATGTAGGTGTTGTGAGATGCAAAAAAAAAAGCACTTTGGGACTCCCAGAGAGAAACTCTAAGAGAGCAGCAACCATCATAGCTGAAGCTGAGTGAATGCACCTGGAGGCATGTCATATTTATTATGACTGTATTTAAACATAAAAGGAAATTTTAAAGACCATGATCTCAAATCTGAGCCTCCATCAAAAGAATCCTAGGGCGGCCCCACCCAGTTGCTGGCTCTGATTTGCAAGCCCAGCTCCTCACGGGACAAGCCTGTGTCACTGTTGCACGTTGGGTCGCAGCAGGAATGTCATTTACTTAACCATGGATAATGGCTTTTCTGAGCAACCCCAGGGAAGCCAGAAAGCAAAAGCTTCTCATTAGGATAATAGTATCATCGCTGTAGAGTTAAAATAAACACTTAAAACCATCTACCCAGACCTGTTTATTTTAAAGACTTAAAATTCATAGCCCACAGGTTAAATGTCCAATTCTAGACATTGATGGAGGGCGGTTACGAGTCCCTACATTGGTGGATGCCAATTCTAGCACCTTTGCTATTCCTCTTATAACTGGCCTTCCAACACAGCAGCCCCAAGCCATGTGTGGCTCCTGAAGTCATGAAATGTGGCTAGTTAGAATTGAGCTGGATCAGTGGTTCTCAACCTTCTGGCCCTTTAAATGCAGTTCCTCATGTTGTGGTGATCCCCAACCATAAAATTATTTTCGTTGCTACTTCATAACTGTAATGTTGCTACTGTTATGAATCGTAATGTAAATATCTGATATGCAGGTTGGTCTTAGGCGACCCCTGTGAAAGGGTCGTTTGACCGCCAAAGGGGTTGCGACCCACAGGTTGAGAACCGCTGATGGATGGTCTCAGTCCGCCTGGGCTGCAATAACAAAGCACCATAGGCTGCGGGGCTTCTAAACAACAGAGGTTTGCTTCTCACAGTTTTGGAGGCTGGGAAGTCTACCGTCAGGCTGTGGCACGGTTCTCAGGAGGACCCTCCTCTGGGTTGTGGGCTGCTGACTTCTCACTGTGCCCTCACATGGCAAAGGAGGATGAGAGAGCTCTTCGGCTCCTTTTGATAAGGGCACTGAGCCCATTCACACAGGTTTCACCCTCATGATCTAACCCCCTCCCAAAGCCCACCTCCTAATCCTATCACCCTGGGAATTAGAATTTCAGCATGTGAACGTGGGAGAACACAAACATTCAGTCCATTGCAGTTGCTGTAAGTGAAACATAGACATCAGATTTTGAAGGCAGCATGAAAAAAATGAAGCACAATAATATTCATTCTTATGCTGCTGACAGGCTGAAAGGATGATTTGGGGGACATGCTAGATTAAATAAAATATATTCCTACATCTATTTTGTCTTTATATTACATATATAAATGTAGCTATCAAACATCTAAAATTACATATGTGGTTCACATTATATTTATATTGTGCATCTCTGCCTCAGAGTCTCTGCACTGGAGTAAGTGAAAGGAACCAGAAAGCACAATTAAAAAGATTCACAGCCACTTAAAAGTTGCAAGGACATGGGCACAGAATAAAGGAGCTCAGATCTGTGTAGTCAGGTGTGAAATTCTAGATGGTTTCCCGGAGGGCTGTCTTCTAGAAACATGGAAAAGTCACTCAGTGAAAGAAAATATTAGGACTCAGTCAGTGTTTTGGAGCAAAACTTATCAACATTTAGAGGCTACCAGCTTTTCTCCTTTCAATGTGTCTCCTTTTCTACAGGGAAATTTATTACAGCTAGAATCAAACTCTTGAGCCACATGCTTCTTAAGATAGTTACCAGCGTGGTTCATGGAGAAAATATTAGTAAAGATAAGTTGTTTTACTGGAAAAATGCCTAACAATTTATTTTCTTAAATTGTATTTCAGTAAAATTGACTTTTTTATATATATGTTTGTCATACACACTTTTGTAGCTAAGAGGAGTAGATTTGGTCATTGTGATAATAGAGATTAGCTGGTTTTCTCTTTCTTTTTTCTCCATGGAGATCCATTCCTGTCAGGTTTAAGATGGAAGTGCCAACTTGTACCATTATTCATTTGCATCCCAATAAATACACTTCATTACCAGAGGAAGTTTTCATTTATTTGTAGAAATACATTTCTTGATGATTAATTTCATCTTTCCTTCATTTTTAAACTGCAGAAGATGTGCTTCAAAACCCAAAGATCAGGTGTATTTCATTCTTTATTGAGCAAGTAACAAAAGAAAACACATTCATATTCTTCAGGAAGCAATCATGGAGCTACTTTACAGCTCATTTATACCAATATCAAACTAATCCAATGACAAGTCAAACATGCTACCCTTTAATCATGGGAAATGGTAAAGTATTTCAGCTGAGTAAATTAAGGGCAATTATCTAAAAATGAGCCACACACATAAAGCTCATTATTGTTGGGTTGAGGGATCCTTTTAATTTACTGGAATTGTTTCCCTCGATATGCCAGATGCCTGTTTTGCCCAACAAAAATCAAAACACCTCAAAGCACCCCATGTGTTAGGGAAACTTGACTTGTTAACTGACATTGGCTGAGGACTTTGTGTCTATTATCTTGGTGAAAAATGAGCATGCCTTGTCTAAAGGAAAGATGCAAGCTTAGAACTCCAGAAATTTCCAAAACAATGAAACAAACACAAATTGGATTCAATTGTATAATTCAGGGGTCCTCAAACTACGGCCCCCGGGCCACATGCAAATACAAATATTGTATTTGTTCCCATTTTGTTTTTTTACTTCAAAATAAGATATGTGCAGTGTGCATAGGAATTTGTTCATAGTGGTTTTTTTTTTAAACTACGGTCTGGCCCTCCAACGGTCTGAGGGACAGTGAACTGGCCCCCTGTTTAAAAAGTTTGAGGACTCCTGGATGTGGGAAAGTCAGCTAAGAAGAAGAAGAAAGAGATTTGGCCTTGGCCACAAATCCCTGGTAAAGGCACAAACAACATGTTAATTGACTTTTCTAAATATGGATGAGACAAAGAAAGATGTGCTTTGTAAAAATGCCTGTTTTGAGCACATATATGTCTGAATTTGTGCCATTTTTATTGAAATTTAAGAAAGTATGTAAATATTTAGCAACACTATCTTAGTATTCTGATGGTTCTGCCAACAATACTAAATGATGTGCCCATGTTAAAGGAAATTTAGTCAATTATGATTTATTTTTACCAGTGGATGCCATAAATGGGATCAATAGCATAAATTATCCAAAACAGTGGATGAATTTAAAAATAAGTTGGCTTCTAATGCACCAAGCTCTCTCACGCTTGGGGTTTAGGCGGTGTGCGTATGTATAGTCATTAGACTTTATATATATTCACATCAAAAGGTTTGCATTTCCTGAGAATGTGACAACTTTCATAATGACAAAAATCTCGAACTCATGTTGGGTGATTGACATCAATTTGCCATAAATTAAGTTTTTAAAAAATGATTGATTGAGCATCTTTTACCATTCTAGATATTCAGGGTATGCACATGATTAAAATATAGACCATGTAAATAAATAAATAAATAAATAAATAAATAATAAAATAAAATAAAATAAAATACAGACCATGTGTGTCTTCTATCCAGAAGGTATGGCAGATAATCTTATATCATAAAAGGCTAATATGCAAATCGACCAAATGGCAAAATGACCAGTCACTTTGATGTGCACTGACCACCAGGGGGCAGATGCTCAACACAGGAGCTGCCCGCTGGTGGTCAGTGTACTCACACAGGGGGAACACTGCTCAGCCAGAAGCCAGGATCATGGCTAGCGAGTGCAGCGGCAGTAGCGGGAGCCTCTCCTGTCTCCACGGCAGTGCTAAGGATGTACGACTGACGGCTCATCAGTCGTACATCCCTGAGGGCTCCCAGACTGCTAGAGAGCGCAGACCAGGCTGAGGGACCCCCCTCCCCCAGTTCACGAATTTTGTGCACCGGGTCTCTAGTGTTATAAATAAAAAACTAATGCTGTTATGTTAAGTTTCTGTTGAGTGAATGATGACGTGGACAGTGTAGGGTGGGGGCAGATTCCACCACAGTGGGATAGCCTCTCTTAGGAGGCAATTTTTATTTTCTTTAACTGTTTATTTTGAAAACCCATCAAATCTCCAGAAATGTTGAAAAAGATAATATAATTAACTCTGTATTTCCTTCCCTTTGCTTAAACAATGGTTAACACATTGCCACACTTGCTGTGTATCACTCTATATCTACCTGTATATTGTTTGGACCCAAGTAAGAGTTTCAGGCATCTTGACCCTTCACTTCTAAAGACTTTAGCATGTATCTTCTTAGAACAATTCCATTTTGGAAATCGCCATGAACCAATGTCATATTTAGGACATTTGACATTGATACAAAAGTAGAATCTAAACTATTGCCCCTATTTTGAAGTTGCCAATTGGCCCAGAACTATCTCTTCTAACATAAGAAAGTGACTAATAGCTAAATGATGAGCCAGAGACAGCCACATATGAGGGGCCATGGGAATAAAGATAGAAAGGTCAGACATTTATAAAAATTATCAGAAAATTACTTAAAAATTATTAAAAAGCTGGGTGTAGCCAATACTCTAGGGATTATAACAGTACTAAGTAAAATCTGGTTTTAAATATGCTAAAAATTGTGAATTTTTATGCAAACTGTGTAATAGCCATATTGTCAAAATCAATAGTCCCATGTTCTATTAGGTTTTGCTCTATTGTATCCACACACTCTTTACCTGCTCCTTGATATAGGCCACTGAAGTAATCAGCCAAGGAGCCCCAAGAATAGGATCTAAGGAAACTGTTTGCTGAAGAAGTTCAAATATGGATATGAGGCATTTGGAAACAATTTCTGATAAGAGAGTGCTATAAATTGCTACTCCAGGGTACATCTCTGGATATGAGGCATTTGGAAACAATTTCTGATAAGAGAAATTGCTACTCCAGGGTACATCTTGCACATTACCCAACCAAATGTTTTCTTTTAAACAAGATTCAGAGGGAGGAAGGAAGTATTAGCCACAGAACTTAACGGACTAAGTTTCCATTCCTTATTAAACAGGACAATTTATATGAAAGATGAACATTTAATGTTCACATGTAGAAAATGTGATTCATTTCATCTCATCTACACACACGGAAGATTCCAATTATAATGGATCTGGTGGTCCCCTCTTGCTCATTCCATTCGCTTGAGTACTGACTCTGGACTAATAAAAAGAGTCTATTTCCCCAAATGAACATAGACAGAAAGGCCAGCTGGCCCTCTCCCAAGCACAGAGATGCCCCTCCAGGACCTTCAGAGGAACGAAGGTCGGTTGGCCCTCATTGAGACCATGGAAAGTTTGTAGCATCTTTTATGTCCAGCGGAGGAGCAGATGGGAATGTCTGATTCTTTCTAACCTTTGAAAATCATAAAACAAATTCAAAGCCTCATAAACCATCTGTAACTTACAACTTGTTGTCCACAGAGAAGCCCAAGCAAAGGGCAGATGCGTTTCCCCCACTGGGAGAAAGTTCCGGTTACATTTTATTTCATTTCATTGGCCTGATCACTACCAAAGATGTAAAAACCCTTCAATACAGCCCCCTTCCTTCACTGTTGGCTTAATTGCTATTCTTAATATCTATATTTAATTTTATTTTTTAAAGTACTAAAATATATGCAAGAGTGATGGGAAGGCTAAACAAGAAAATGTCACATATATGTTTTTAAGTCTTATTGACATTTATAGCAGCATTGAGAAGGCCTAAAAATAGCCTGAAAGACCCGCAAGACTAGATGACTAAGCAAATTAACCTAATAAATATTAGCTACATTGGCCTAATTAAAAGGGGACGTGGATCACGTATACCTGTGCTAAAGGAGGGCTGTGGGCGATGTGAGGAAAGAACATGAAAAAACAAAGCAAAAACCAGAAACCTGATGTCAGGATTAGATTGAGAATAGTCTTGGGGGAAAAAAAGTCAGTAAGCACTGCGTATGGTTGTGTGATAGTAGATGTTTATTTGTTCCTGTGTGTATGTGTGTCTGTACCTGTGTGTGTATGTAGATTAAAGAGGTCTGTAGATTAAAGGGCTAAGCTGTTCATAATAGTTCTCGGTGAGATGCGGTGGTGAGACACGTCAGTGGTGGGGAGGGGGTGCCTTTTTACACTCACAGTCAGTGTTTTAGTCTTTTAAGTTGAGCCTACATATTGCCATTTAAAAACAAAGAATATAATCTAAGGAAGTGGAGATAAGTGGAAGCTTAGCAAATGTCCAAGTCTAACCCCATATTCTTTGAATATATCGCATATAAAACAGGCAAGTGAAAATGGAATGTAGCCCAAACTCCCCAAATCTTAAAGAAGGTAATTCGGGCAATTATTTGTTTAAACAAAATCAAACAAAACAACACCACCAACAGCCTACGTTACTTTTAAACATTGGGATATCTTATCACAGAGAATTTTGGATTATTTAAATAATTAATTTGCATGTCATAGGCAATTGAAAATGAGGTTATAATCATCATGGTATGAAGTTTAAGTTATTCAGAGCCATGGTTTTATAAGTTTTCATTTACTGATAATTCAAGAAAATTCTTAAAAGTTATCATAAAATAGATTTTCCTGGAACTAGTTTTAAGATGAGAGCTGGAGGATGACCTCATCGTTAGGTAGTTAGAGTGCATAGAAAATAGACAAAAAGACATGGGCTAGTTAGAAATATTACATTTATTTTTGTGCCTTTGTGTGTGTGTGTAGCCTTGTGAAGTTAAATATGATTTTTTGTTGTTGTTCTTATTGCTCCTGTTGCCTCCCTGTTGTTTTCCAAAGCTTAGAAAACAACAAGAGTCAAGTTCTCTCCCATCCTAAGTAAGAGCTCCACTTGCTGAGTGGGGTTGGCCAGGGGACTGTGCCCTGGAGGTCCTGCCAGCAGTAGTCCATTGCCCAGATGGCAGCTGTATAAGAGACCGCAGGTCCAGTATTTGAGGTTACTGGGGGGAGAATAGTAGCTGTGCTGTGTGTTCTATAACTGCACCTCACAATGGGAAACAAATAAGATGTGTCATTCTTACCTTTAGCCAAGTGAGAGGCAGATTTTTCAAAGAACCATTGGAGAACCAGACCTGTGTCTTAATTGAGCTCAGGATACATAGGAATCAGCGTTGGATGCTCAATAGAGGAGAGTTAAGAGGAAGGAGAGGCCAGCAGAGCAGAGAGAAGGGCTGTATTGCAAGCTGGCTGTGCCTTTATTGTGTGTATGACAAAGTTGTGTGCTTCTCATTGTCCAAACATTGGTGTGTCCAAAGGAGCTCTCCTGGAGTTGTCTTAAAAGAGACCCACCCAAGCAGTCATGCAGCTGACCAGTTGAAAGGCAGCTGGATGGATGCTCATAGGATAGAAGATAAAAAAAAGTTTCCATTTTTATAAACCAAAAAAGAAAGAGAGAGACCTGCCCAAGAAGACTCACAGATCCTGTGATGCTGCAAGAGGTGGACACCGGGAGGTCCAGTTGCTGAGAGAAAGCCACTTGCTGTTTTTAAGGAAACATATTTGGAGACTCCAAGCAGGAGAGGTCCACTGTTCCACTCAAGTAAAACCTTTTATTTCCCTACAGCTCCTCTCTCCCCCATTCCCCGAACCCTGTAGCAGTTGAATGTAGCAGCTGGTGAAGAGGAAGGGACAGCAAAGAGGAGGACAGAAGAAGCCAATCTGCTTATCCACGGTGAGAAAGATAAGCATACAGTGGTTGACTGACAGGAGATCTTGTATAGCGTGGATGGATATTTTTAATAACCAACATGACTGTTCTTCTCAGTGAAAGGCCATGAAAAAGCTATGTGTCTTGCTAAAGGCTTCATCCAGGGAAGCAATTTGAAGGAGCAGAGGGAGAAAGAATTTCTTTTTTTCCTGTTAACATTCTGCTAAGTCCAGCTTGTTCAATTCAGAGTTATCTATCCTGGCTTCATAGAGTTCCTAAACCCTGTTTTAAAATTTTTATTCTACTTCACACATTTCTGAAAACTGCTCTGAGGAAAATCTGCAGTTCTTTAAAGTATTTTGGAATCTTCCAGAAAAATGTCTTCTTCCTCGGTCCTTGGATGAACAATAATAGCTCCGTGTCATTGAAGGAGTCTTCTCAACAAGGGAAAGTCATATTAAGGAAGGGACTTAATCAGCAGAGATTCAGGCACTATTAAACCTATAATTTCTGCCACAATGAAGAGGAATTATGTGTGAACATCCAAAAAAAATGAGTTCTGCCTTGCATGCCATAATTTGCTATTAAGAGATACTGGACTTTAATTAAAACCATTGCACAGAGGCCATCCAACCATTCAGAGAGAGGAGCCCTGCTTTGGGCCATTCAGAAAACAGTTGGAGACGGTACTTGCTTTGTTTGAAAGAAGCCAGCAAAAGAGCAGACATTTCCTTTTGCATTTTAGTATAGAGTTTGTGTCCCTGAAACTAAGTCTCATACATAGGTGTGTGAGTTTGCAAACTCACAACCCAGGGCTCTGTGTGCTGCTAGCCCGTTGTGTATTTTTTAAAACATATATTGTTATTTTGTTGTTGTTGTTTTTTTTAAAAAAAAGCTTAATTGAAGTTTCACTGACATTCTATTCCAGAAATACTTTTAAAGTGTAATTTGATAGAATTTTGTGTGTTGTGTGTGTGTGTGTGTGTGTGTGTATATACATATACATCCACAAAACCATCACCATAATCAAAATAGTGAATGTATCCACCATCCTTAAATTCATACTCATGTCCTTCCCTCCTACCTTTCTGCCCTATTCATATCCCTATGCAATATCCAATAAGCTTCCTGTCATTGTGGATTGTGCTATACACTGAATGTTTAATGTATATGTTCCACCAAAATTCAGAGGCAAAACCCCACTGTAAAGGTATTAGGAGGTAAAGCCTTCGGAGGTGATTAGGTCATGAGGGTGGAGTCCTCATGAATGGGATTAGTGCCCTTATAAGAGTTCTCAGGGAGATCCTTCTCTCACCCCTTCTATCATGTGAGGACACAGCAAGAAAAAAAATATAGTCTATGAACTAGAAAGCAAGCTCTCGTCAGATACCAAATCTTTTTTCTCACACTTCTAGCCTTTAGAGCTGTGAGAAATAAGTTTCTATTGTTTATCAGCTACCCAGTTGATGGTAGTTATGTTACAGCAGCCCAGATGGACTAAAACATTAGTTTGCATTTTCTGGAGATCTATAAAAGGGTTATACAAAATATACCCTTTCTGTTTGTCTTCTTTCACAGAGCATAATTATTTCAAGATCCTTCATGTTGTATCATGTATTAATAGTGCATTCCGTTTGGTTGCAGAGTAGTATTCCATTGTATGGGTATACCACCATTTATTTATTCATACACATACTGATGGATATTTGGATTGTTTCCATATTTTGGCCAGTGCAGATAATGTTTATGTAAATACTTGTATATAAATCTTTGCATGGAAAATGCATTCTTCTCTCTTGGGTAAATACCTAGGAGTGGAATGCCTAGCTCATATGGTAAATATACACTGAGTGGCCAGATTATTATGACCAGCCAGATTATTATGACCATCCCATCAGTACAATGAAGTGAATTAGTTATGCAAATAATAATAAAACCTTGAGAGTATTTGCTTAGGAAGTTTGCAATATTCAGTATTTTTGGAAGTGTCAATGAAGTACTGATGGGGTGGTCATAATAATCTGGCTGGTCATAATAATCTGGCCACTCAGTGTATATTTAGCTTTTCAAGAACTTGCCAAATTATGTTTCTGAAGTGGTTGTAAACTTTTAATTCCAACATCAGGTTATTAACATTCTAATATCTTCGCTTGTTTACCATCACTTGGTATTGCCAGTCTTTTTAATTTATACCATTTCAATAAATTGTAATGGTATCTCACTGGAGTTTAAATTTGCCTTTCCCGGCCTAGTGACTAATAATGTTGAGTTTTTTTGATGTGTTCATTTTCCATCTGTCTATCTTCTTTAGTGAAGTCTGTGCAAATATTTTGCCTATATTTTATTGGGTTATTTGTTTTCTTATTAAATTTTGAGAGTTTTTTACATATTCTGGACACAAGTATTTTATGAGATATGTGCTTTGCAAACAATTTCTCTTAGTGTTTTTATTCTCTTAACGTTGTTTTTTTTAATCCTTACCTGAGGATATTTTTCCCATTGATCTTTTTAGAGAAAGAGTGGAAGGGAGGGAGGAAGGGAGAAAGAGATAGACAGAGAAAAACATTGATCTAAGAAAGACACATCAAGTGCTTGCCTCCCGAACTTGCCCCGGCCAGGGCCAGGGATCAAAACTTTGACTGAGAATCAAACCAGAGACCCTTTGGGCTGAGGGCCAAAGCTCTAACCATTGAAAAACCATCCAGGGCTTAACATTGTCTTTTTTTTGGGGGGGGGGAGTGTTTCATTTTGATAAAGTCACATTTATAATAATTTTTCTTTAATGCATTTTTTTAAAATATATTTTATTGATTTCAGAGAGGAAGGGAGAAGGAAAGAGAAATAGAAACATCAATGATGAGAAAGAATCATTGGTTGGCTGCCTCCTGCATGCCCCCTACTGGGGGTCGATCCCACAAGCCAGGCATATGCCCTTGGCCGGAATCGAACCTGGGACCTTTCAGTCCACAGGCCGATGTTCTATCCACTGAGCCAAATCAGCTAGGACTAATACATTTTCCTTATGTTTCCTATCTTGCTGGGATTGTTGTCTTTCATTACAGATTCAGTGGGTAGAAAACAATATTAATGATTACAAGGTAACTCAGTTTCCATATGCATCCAAATATAACCATATCTCTAGATCACAAATTAGATGGACAAAGGGGTTTAGTCATTCAATAAATAGCCATCCTTTACTATTAAATAAAAAGAATGCACGTCTGATTGAAACGGTGCAGTACTGTTCTTTTTATTTGCAAAGAAAGGGAGAAAGGGACATCTTAAAGCCTGTCTACCAGTCATTTTAACATATAACTGTCAGTTACATCAAGCATTCAACTCCTAAAGCAATGCTATGATTAATTCATTTAAATGCATATTTATAAGCACTCAGCTCCAATTGAGATGGAGGCCAAGAGTATGAAGATATCGTTCCTACCTGTTGGCCATCCTGGAAGACCCGGGGCCTTCCTGTGAGCTCCGTGGTCTGGGAGCTGACTAACTCACAAAAACTCTAATTACTCTTATCAGTGAGCACGTCCTGAGGGTGGCCAGATTAGACGAGTGAGACTTCACTCTAATCAGCACGCTGCAAGTATCCAGTTGCTTCAGAAACAGGTCGAGCCTCTGCATATGTGGAAAGAAATACCTTCTCCACTTTCCTTCCTGTGAGATGGTTTTGTAACTTCCCCAGATACGCTGTTCAGTCTAGTTATTGTGTCAGGACTGAGGAGAGGCCTAACATAGACCGAGTGACCCAGAAAGATCCCAGGCTCACAGTCTGGCAGAAGAGTGGGTGCCCGGGGGCCTGCTCCATGAAATAAACCTGAGAGGGTCTCAACTTCCCAGGCGCAAGCCCCCCATAGGTAACGGGCAGTGTTCTCTTCCCCATCAGACTGGGTAAGGAATGTAAAAGTGTTGTGTAGAATGAAAAATAACGTCAAGGGCAGGAAGCAGTCTATCATGCTGTGAAATGATAATATCGATAATAATAATGACAAGTAACTGTTATAGGCACCGGAAACAGCAGAAAAGCTGTTATCAGACAGCCCCTGAGTCGGAGGGAGAGGGCTGTCCCCTCCTCAGTTCTGGTCAGTCTCATAGGAAGGAATTCAAACAAGTGACCCCGCATGACTTCATCGTAGTGAAGCCTGAGAAGCGAGCCTGGTGGGGACCCAGGGGTGGTATACCCTTCTGTCTATAGGTTTTAAGGTTCCTCTGCTGGATATCTTGGGCACAGATTAGATTCAAGGTCCCCTTTTACTTTTTTGTGGCTTTTCCCAGAATTTATGAGGACATCTGGAGATCGCATCTTGGCAAGTCCCAAGACTGTTGACTTATTTGTTTAGTGGATGAGAAAAACTCTTCCTTTTCTCCTTCCTCCTTCCTCGCTCCTGCCTGACAGGCCCAGGGGGATGCAAGCTGTGTGTGCCCTGGTTAGGAAGAAGAGGCATTGAAACTCCCCCTCTTCTGCACTGTTTGGTTAGTGAGGAAAGGTATTGCCCTTTGTTCTCAAGTACCCTTGGTTGGAAAAGAGAAGATCTTGCTGCAAACTAGCTGAATGCTGCCCAAACTGTTTGGCTTTGCTTCATTCTCTTGCCTCAGTTTCCCTATTCCACTTGCTTAGGAATTTTCCTAGCTTCTCACTATCCAGTAACAAGAACCCTTATTGAGTGTTTATGATACGCAAAGCATTGCTCAAAACACCTCACCATTAGGAGTTCACGTAGCCTCACAGCAACTTTATGATACCAGCCACCGTGATGATCTCATTTTGCAGGTGGAAAAACTGAGCTGTGAAATGACTAAGGAACTCATCCAAAGTCTCGGCTGGAGGGTGGCAGAAATGGGACTGAGGCCACGCAGGAGTGTCTCCGAGTCCAAGTTCTTAATTACAACACTCTGCTCCTGCCCATAGGAGAGCTGGCTTGTCCAAAAAGAGAATTAGAAAAACAATTGTTTTAAAAGAAAAAATCAAGTTAGGCATTAAAAGGTTTTAGAATTCCATCTTAACCGAGATTTTTTTTTCCTTGTAGCAATTTTAATAACAAGATTTTCTTTATAGAACAAAACATCCAGAACAAAAGTAATTACATTGGATTTTAATTATCTGTTTAAAATTTTCTCCCAACAGCTCGGCCGCTGTGGCTCAAAGGTAGAGCATCAACCCAGGAAAAAAGAGGTCACTGGTTCAATTCCCGTTCAGGGCATATGCCTGGGTTGCGGGCTCCATCCCCAGTAGGGGGCATGCAGGAAGCAGTTGATCGATGATGTTTCTCTCTCTCTATCCCTCTCCCTTTTCTCTCTAAGCAAAAAAAATCAATAAAAATATATTTAAAATAATTAAATATTTTTTTCTCCCAACATACCATGATCATCTTTAAAACAATTTTTCTAATATGCAATTGTTTTTTAAAATTATTTCTAACTAATAAAGGTATGTTATTTTATTGGCTTGTTTTAATTACAGCTTTTTTCAATTACAATTTTATATAAGTTTCAGGTGTACAGTATAGTGGTTAGATAATCACATGTTTTACAATGTGTTCCTCCCAATATTTTCAGACCCACCTGCACCATGCATAGTTATTACAATTTTATTGACCTCAAGGGTCCCTATAGGGACTTCAAGAGTCCCTATTCTGTACTTTACATCCCCAGGTATTTTGAAATTGCCAATCTGTACTTCTTAATCTCTTCACCTTTCTCCCCCACTCCCCCAACTCCCTCCCCTCTGGCAACCATCAGTCTGTTCTATCTATGAGTTTCTTTCAAATTTTGTTCTTTAGATTCCACATATAAGTGAAATCATATGGTATTTCTAATAAGGGTATTTTAAGAAACTTTCATGCTCAGGTAATTTAAAGGACCCTGTAGGCACCATAAAAACTCAACATCATTTTGGCAGCACCAACGACAGAACCAGCTCCAACTGTTCTTCAGACGACTTCACGGGTCGCACACCCCTTGCCATGTTTCGTGTCAACTGCTCTTATATTAATGATGTGCAACAGACTTGCAAAACATAATTATCAAATGCTGTACCTGGACATTAGGAGGGAAAGGTGCAATATAAGTACATCTTTTGTCTAGTTTAAGATGACTCTAGTTAAACTACTTCTATCATTTAGCTTAACAAGCCATGCTCAGAATTGGCAAGTAGCCAAAGTATGCCCTGGTCATCACCTGGGTAACATTTGTCCGTCTCCATTTGAAAGCACGTTGTTCTGTTGTGATTTCTACAGCAGGGAAACCCCACCACTCACTCACCAAGCAAATGCCTCAGCAGCCAAACTGGGTAAAGCTGAGGACAAACATGTCAACAGTGTTTTGGGACCTAGATTTCCAGGGATTGTTGGCATGAAAGGAAGCCTAATTTCTGGCTCCTTTATATGCAGCACTGACACTAGATAGAGTGAAATGGGGCCAGGGCCATAGTGCAACATCTGGCAGCTGTTCCAGAGCCATGCTGTTAAAGATAAAAATGAGAAAATATGAGCAAAGGATGCAAACACGAAGAAAAATATTAAGTCACAGTAAACTAGGATGAATCTCTGTGGGCTTTTAGAGCTGAATGGGTTATCTTTACAGGCACAGAATTATGTAGGTAAAAGAGCCAATTTAACATCAATAGAGGTCTTGGCATTCAGTCTTGGCTTTGTTTCTCATGGCCAATAGCCCCTTCCATGTCCTACCATTTCATTTTCTACACAAGGGCAGGTCATTCTGGGCCTTGTAAGCAGGCTTAAGAGTTGAGCTTTACCCTAACACAATGGAAAGCCATGGATGGTAAAACATACCTCTGACCCAGTGAGATGTGGGTTTTGCATGTGTAAAAAGAGTGTAATCCTATAAAAAGGTCACTTATAAGCATTAAATAAGATAACTCCATGTCTCTGGCTCTATTTTGTTTGTCAGTTTATTTTGTTCATTAGATTCCACATATGAGTGAGATCATGTGATATTTGTCTTTTTCTGGCTGGCTTATTTTGCTTAGCATAGTGTTCTTCAGGTCCCTCCATGCTGTCTCAAAGGGTAATAGCTGCAGAGTATTCCATGGTGTAAATGTACAACATCTTTTTATCCACTCATCTACTGATGGGAACTTGGGCTATTTCCAGATCTTAGCTATTGTAAATAGTGCTGCTGTGAACATAGGGGTGTGTATTTTCTTTCTGATTGGTGTTTTAGGCTTCTTATGATAAATCCCTAGAAGTGGGACATATAAACAATAAGATAAAAATAAAGATAAAAATTCAACAATAAAGATAATAATTAAAAAATGAATAAGATAACTCATTAAAAACATAGCATATTTCTCATTTATGACCTTGACCCAGAAATTATCCCCATTTTCAATACATAAGCATCTATCTCTTTGTTTCTTTCATGTTTCACTCCTCCCCAAAACTACAGTTCCATGAGAAAAGGGGATACATCCATCTCAGTAGCCACGGAAATATCTGTGCCTTGTAGAGTAGGAAATGAGTCAGAAGCATCTAAATGAATGAGTGGATGGATAAATGGATATATGTGAACAAGAAAATACTCTTGCTGAAACTGTCTTTCATGCCATGTGAATATTTGATTTACATCTAGACCCTGCACTTGGTCTTGCCTCCATAAGGCAGCCATTGCATTGTCCTTGCACACCCATTGCTGTTGTCTCAACCCTCTTGCAGTCTCTTGTGTGCAGCCCTTAGATACAAGCATCTATATTTATAAAAGGCTAATATGCAAAGTGTCCCCTCAGGAGTTAAACCAGGAGACTGGGAATCCAATCTCTTGTTATGACGTGTACTGACCACCAGGGGGCGGCGTGGAACATGGCAGGCGACAAGTGGCAGCTACTGGGTGCTGAGGGAGGGAGGAGGCAGGGAAGTGGGGAGGCAGGGAACCTGATTGGCCCTGATCACAGGCCAGGCCTAGGGACCCTACCCATGCACAAATTTCATGCACCAAGCCTCTAGTTCATAAAATAAATGAGTCCCACTGTTAGAGCAGAGAATGTACATAGAGTCTTTTAAATGGCTATTAAATAGTTCTTGTGTATGTCAGCCTCCTCCTCCAGCATATACAGTGGGATCCATGTGTCTGTCCATCCCCCACCCCTCCAGTGCCCTGCAGAGAGTCTACAGCCTAGCAAATACCCCAAAGAAATTATTAAGCTGATGACATAGTTCCCAAAGCAATTGTAAGTCACATGCTCAATTAATTCCTCTTCAGGAAGAGTTTCAACAAGAACTAAAGTTCCACTGTCCAGTTAATTTGTGTTGTACTTTATTTACTTGGGAGAAAAAAGCCTGGGAAATCTGGAGGTTTAAAAAATGTTATCCCTTTTAAATTCATTCTTTGAACAATCTCAGGAGGCCTTTCCCTCCCCTTGGTATTAAATAAGGCCGATGATATTACCGAGCCAGCCGGAGGCTAGCCTGGCATGAATTATTCAGAGCAGCAGGCAAAGCAGCTGCTCATCCTCTCTGTCCCCAGTTTCGAAGGGTGGAGAATCAGAGGGCAGTGGTGACAACACCAGGAGGGAAGAAAAGATAAATTGTTGCCCTAAACTTCATAAGCGGTAACATCTGCAGCCTTGCTTTCAATTTGGCGGCAGAGTCCACGGTGCCTGCTGGGGGTAACCAAGGGAAATGTGAGGAAGCCTTTGAGTGCCTGTTTGAATAGGGACAGGGGAGGAACAGGGGGAGAGAGAGAGTGAGAAAGAGAAAGGGAGAAATGTCTGTTCATTTTAGAAGGCAGGAGGGCAGATTCCAATTGAGGAATAATATAGGGCTGGAAAAACTGTCTTCTTGTCCAGAAAATAACTCAAGAGAAATTTTTTAAAAAAATGTAGAAATGGGTATAGAGAACAAGATTTACAGATTAAAACATGTAATATTGTCAAAGTAAAGACTTTGTCATTCAACTGGAGACAGCCCTTGCCTTCTGGATAACCTCTACCTCTTTGTCCGGAGGCTATTTGGTAATACTTTTAATTTCTTGTGGTCCAGGAGGGTGACATATAGGAAAGTTCTATGAGAGAGGTGGGGTAGGGACATTGTGGTTATGAATATAGATAGTGGAATCCTAAAATCCAAGAATTTTAGAGCTGGGAAGCACCTTAGAGCTCCCACTATATGGTCTTGAGTTATAGAACTGGAGATACATCTAATTTTCTTCTGGATTGAAATGACTTCTAGATGATGGGTATGTCGATAGATGAGAAGCAATCTTGAATCTATAAAGTTTTATTGAAAATTTCCCTGAAGGTTTTCTGATCACATCAGCTTCTTCCTCGTGTTGCAAGTCAAGAGCGGATGAACTGAGTCAGCAATGGGAAGAGAGCCCAGCTTGCAATGGATGTTTTTTGGTGAAGGATGAGCAGATGATCAGTGTCAACACTGTTTGCGATTAAGAACTAAATGATGCCCATTCAGCCTTTTTAACAAGAAAATGTACAATAAAAATAAGTATTGCAAGGCATGAATCCTGTCACATTTCTTGAAAGGAACTCAAAAGCCACAAGCAAAATCACACCCTTCTTGACAAGCCATGTCCCACAAAATATACTTGGGGATGCCACAACCCCATATTTAAGTCTGAGTATTGCAAATATACTAACTCAATATGGTAACACTCCACACTGGGTTGTTGTTTATTTGTTTGTTTGTTTTTTCCTGAATGGAATAACAAAAAACATTGCTCCTATTGATGTAGACAAGACAAGCAAAACAATTTATTGATGTAGACAAAGTGTTTTATAACTTGTAGACGATCAACAATTATTTTTGAGGTTGTATTGGATAAAATGTTTTTTTTTTCCATATTTTATTGTGTTTCTCCAGCCTGTGTGTCTCTGTTTCTCCTGAACATCCACAATCTGCAGACACTTTTGCCAATACGACCAGATGAGGTGGCCCCTCCTTGTTTCCTATGGAGAAGACGTGCGTCCTCAGCAAGGTTACGCAGCCTTCCATTGCAGTCCGCAGTGGTGGTGTCCAAAGAAGACTGACTTTATAGCTGTATATGTTTCCTATGTTGTATAAAACACAATGTTAGTGAATTAAAATAACAATCATTTATCATCGCACAGTTTCTGTGCCTGGGTAGTTCAGGCCCAGCTTAGCTGGGTCCTCTGTTCTGGAATCTTGCCATGTTGCAATCCAGGCATCAGCCACAGCTGCAGTCTCATCCGAGACGTGACCAAGGAATGGCCCACTTCCAAGCTCCCCCAGGTTGGTGGCAGGATCCACTGCATTTTCTTCCTGGCCATCAGTCAAGGGCCACACTCAGACCTACAGTTTCTAGGGTCCAGCCACAATTTCTTGTCATGAGGCCTTTCTCAATGTGACTGCTCACTTGATCAAGTCAGTGGAGAGAACCTTTTGGTCCAGTCCGATAAAATAGATGCTTATATAATGTATTCTAATCAAAGGAATAATAGCCCATTACCTTACCTGTATTCAAGGGGAAGGAATTACACAAAGGTGTGATTCTAGGAAGGAAGGATCATTGGGAGTCCTCCTAGAGTCTGTCCATCACAGTGGTTGAAAGTCTTGGCTTTGCCTATCATGGACAATCCAGAGACTCAACCATTTGGGGTCATTTGATACTCATGTATAAAATGGGCAAAAACACAAAACCTAACTGATGGCACTCTAAAAAACAAAGCGAGAGCATATGTAGCACTATTGTAAAGTTTCATTTCTGTTATATTCCCTACACATTTAAAAGCTGAGATAATAAAATTCTAGGCTTATAGAATTAATGAAATTAATCCATTCCTCCATCTAATTATAAATCACAGGAAGATGGACTGCAGTGTTTTAAGAAACATCACTTTCAATATGCCGGTTGTTTCAGTCCTTATGAGAATCAACTACGTTGCTAGAGGAGCAGTGATTAAGACTGTGGGTTGTAGGACCTTCTATTATGCCCAAGAAGCTCCTCTAAGTCCAACTCTTCCTCAGATACCAACTATCCATCCTGGAGAAATAGAAACAGAACTAACAGAAGATACTGGAGAGCTGGCTGGAACTGGAGGGAAGTCACACCTGGGAGAAAGGAGTAGCATTGAGTGAGTTTCTCAATTTTTAGTGGCTTGTATCCTGAGGGCATACCCAGTCTACACTGTGCAGGACAGTTACAACTATGAGATAAAACTGCATTCCTGCTGGCTGGAATAACTAGAATATAGGGTATGAGGCAATCACAGCTGCTGAAAAGTGAAGTGAAAGAAATATCAGAAAAGAAAAAGGCAGATATAGAGGAAGCACCAAATGCTGTTTGTGAACTCTGACCAAGTCACTGGCTGACTCCACAGTCATTGATGCGTGGGGCAAGTTCAGACAGCCCATCTAAGTCTGGAAGGGCTGAACTGAAATATGAGTTACCACCTAAAGGAGGAGAGAGATTTCTGTGATTTGAGTTCAACCAAGTTAACTTCCTGCTTTAAAAAAAAATCAATATTCTTCAGGGGAGCGTAACTTAATCTAAAGTTTCTGTAGCATACTATTCACAATGCTGAGGCTATCATCTAACTCACTGGTTGGCAACCGGTGGTCCGCGGACCACTGGTGGTCCATGAGGTCCGAAAGGTTGGCAACCGCTGGATAACTTATTCATTATCCCAAGAGAAAGGTGAATCTCAAGAGAAAAGATAATCTATGAAGACCAAACCTGAGTTGACTCAGATATTAGAATTAGCAAACAAAGACTTTAAACAGCTTTTATAACTAGGCTGAAATATTTTTAAATGCTTGAAATAAAGTTTAGAAATCTCAACAGATAAAATCGTTTTTAAAATAAATATAAAAATTCTAAAATTTAAAAATCTGATATCTAAAATAAAAATTCACTCTAATGACATAAAGGAGGTAGAAAAGAAAAGAGACAATAAACTTGAAGATAGACAACAGGAATTATGCAATCTGAATAACAGAGAGAAGGGAAAATAGAAAAAAATTAAGTTTGGAGACATGTGGAACAGTATCAAGAGGTCTAATGTATGTGTAATTGGAGTCTCAGGAGAAGGAGGAAGAGGCAGAGGAGGAGGGAATAAAGAAGGAAGAAGGAGAAACAATGAAACAAAAAAAGAAATAATGGTCAAATATTTCCCAAATATGGTGAGAAACATCAATTCAGACATTTAAAAAAGTCAGTGAACACAACACAGAGTTGATACAAATAAAACCATTTCTAGACACATCAGAGTTAAGCTGATGAAAACCAAAGATAAAAAGAGAATCTTGAAAGCAGCCAGAAAAAAGTGATACATTCCAAACAGAGGAGCAGTCTTCTCACTTATCAGAAACAGGGGGACAACAGCTCTAATGTTTTGACAGTGTGGGTTGTAGGGCCAGACAACATGAGTTAAAATCTATCTCTACCACTTAGTATCTATGTAGCCTTGAACAAGCTGCCTGGTAGCTCCATATCTCAATGCAGTACCCTTTTAACTAGTAATATTAAAAATTCTCTATCTCATTGGGTTGTTGAGATTAAATGAGTTACAAATATATGTAAAATACTTAGCACCTAGTATGTAATACAAGCAAGATCAATCTTTGCTATTTATTATGAAACTTTAATAATTATGGTCAATTTAAATACTTCTACTTAACTCTAAATATTTATATGTAATTCTGCATGTATAAAGACAAAGAAACAGGTTTAAAAAATTTTTTAAGGAAATAAGAATAATTCATTCAAATTACCAATAGCAGCAGAAATCTGCCAAAGAAAGAATGAGTTTCAAAGGGACAATTATTCAGTCATCCTCTGAGGCTGGAGTTAAACACTTCCATAGCCAGAGAGACCTGTCTCTCCCAGAAGCTCATGGTCGATTCCAACAAAATCTCTCACTTTCTCCCCTCAGGCTTCTGTCTGTGCTTGTTCCCCAGGGTAGGTAATTAGCAATCAAATTCTTAATTACTCAATTAGTCCAGCCCACCAGGCAATCTGAATAAATCATTAAATGCACCTCTCATAGAAGAGCCCATATTTGCCATGTAACACTTATAATATTGTCCCAGCAAAGCAGCACTGAACATGCTGGCTCTGTGTTGGGTCATGATCCTCCCAGGCTGTGTGGAATCTACGCTGAGCTAGACAGACACAGAAGCAGGACTCTCAACCTACAGTTCTTTCCTTGTGCTTTTCTTCCATAAAAGGGTGACTTGAGTCAAAGCATGAGTGGCCTTCAGTCACCCAACCTTAGATACTCATTTTTAAATTTATTTTTAATCTTACCTTTTGAACAGCATGAATGGACCTGGCGAGTATTATACTAAGTGAAATAAGCCAGTCAGAAAAAGACAAATACCATATGACTTCACTCATATGTGGAATCTAATGACCAAAATAAACTAACGAAGAAAATAGAAACAGACTCATAGATATAGAGAACAGACTGACAGCTGTCAGAGGGGAAGGGTTAAGGGGCTGAGTGAAAAAGGTAAAGGAATTAAACAACAACAACAACAAAAACTCAGGAAGCGACAACAGTATGGTGATTACTGAGGAGAAAGAGTGGGGTGGAGGTAAGAAGGCTGTGGGGAGGTAGAAGAGGGTAAAGGGGGGATAAATGGAGATGGAAGGAGACTTGACTTGGATGGTGAACACACAATACAATATACAGGCGATGGAACAACAACAACAAAAACTCAGGAAGGGACAACAGTATGGTGATTACTGAGGGGAAAGAGTGGAGTGGAGGTAAGAAGGCTGCGGGGAGGTACAAGAGGGTAAAGGGGGGATAAATGGCGATGGAAGGAGACTTGACTTGGGATGGTGAACACACAATACAATATACAGATGATGGATTATAGAATTGCACACCTGAAACCTTTATAATTTTATTAGCGAATGTTATCTTTTATTTCATGTGTGCTTTTTGCCAGCTTCCCTGCTAGACCCTTTGGGATGCACACAGAAGCCTCTTTGACTGACGGTATATCTTAAGCTTCCCTACAACGAGAACGAAAGGAAACAGGGTCAAGGTTAGAAAATATGCTTACACCAAAGTCTATAACAGATTCTGTGATCGTCCACCCCTTTTAAGATTCTGTTGAAAACTCTGGACACTCTCCCAAGAAGCATGTGTGCATAGAACACACACTTAAAGGAGTTTACCCGAATACAGGGTGTGTATTTAGCTCTAAGGCCAATAAGTGAACATTTAGAACCAATATCCAATGGTGGCAGCTTTTGGAAAAATGCAACTTAAAAGATTTGCAATTCTATCCAGTGTCTTAGCATCATCATTGGGCCCCATAGTATTTACATAGCTCTTCATGCTGAGTGACCAAAACCAACTCAAACTAGCTTAGCAAAAGGAAACAAGAAGCTGGTATGTAAACGTACATTAATTTTAAACAAAGCTCTTAATATGATCTCAAATATCAGTCTCTCTCTTGGCTCTGTTCCCCCTGTCCCCATATTGGTCTCAAATTTAGGTTCCACTTGGAAGCCAGATGGTGTACAGAAGCTTCAAACCTGAATTCTCTCAGATTCAAGTTATCTTGAGGCGATAGTCCTGAATTTTGTTGAAAGTCTGCCCATCCTCCACTGGCTTCATATCTAAAGCTGACTCTATTCCCAGTCTCCAATGTGCACTGTTCCTCAGTTTTGGCTAATCTGAGATTTCTTTCTCTGGCCACACGGATTGATTTAGAGATAAGTGTGAGACCTATCAGAGCCATTGAGATGTCATGAGAACTTGCTGAGGCTTCCAAGAGAGAGCAGACACTCTTTCCCTCTGATGAGACTAGGAGAGGATGTAAGGGCTGGAGCTGCTACAGCCACTGTGCAACTATGAGGAAAGAATCTGAGTTAGGAATGAACATATGAAAGTGTGAGGAAAAGGCCACAAAAAGTGAGAGGGAGGAGGAATATATTAGTGGCATAATTTGAACTCTTGATCAAGCTGTGCCTGAAGCTTATAGTTCTGAGCACTTTAGTTACATGACCTACTAGACTTAATCTCCTTTTGGTTGAGACAGAAGACTTGTAAATGGAAGATGAGTAGGTGGCACTCATTGCCTGCCATGCATTGTCAAAAATATTCTCACGTTTACCAATGTTCCAGAATAAGTGATTTCAAGACCCCTACCAGCACTGAACATTTTTGCAACACAGGCGGCAAAATGTCTTTTTAAAGTTGCAAGTGCCCCAAGGATTAGCCCCATAATTTAGTGGAAACCGTGGTCCTCAAAGTCTACCTGAACAAATATATCAGAAAGTGACCGAGACCTTTAAGACCCTTATCTATGATTTGTTCGGACCCCCTAATTTCAGACTCTCAGTTTTAATTTGTAGGCTAAAGCTATTTCAAAGCTTGACTTCTTTTATAGTCTTTATAGGATGCTCATTGGAGATCAATTTCTATTGCTTTTGCTTTTTTATTTTTAAAAATTATTTATGTAGCGCACACAATTAATTCACGATGCTTTGATATTGATTTGCAGGGAGCTGAAAAGCATCCAAGTTCATAGACCTTGAAACCATAAAATAAAATACGAATCAATTAGAGATTTAGACAACACATTAGCTCGGGAAGAGTTCGACCAGGTGTGTCACAGGGAGGTGAGCGTGAATTTGGGGTCTGGAATCCACAGGAAGTTCCGTAGGCAGTTAGGTTCGCAGTGGGATTTAGCCTAATTTCTTCGACAAGTGAGTAACTGACAGATAAAACGAGGTGAAAAGCGCCGAGGTGAAAGACTACCAGCTGCTGCCACCCACCCCCCACTCATATCCAGTTCCTAGGAAATAATCACTTCTTTTACTCTGACCTATGGCACTCAGACATTTTTCTCAACAATTTTCCTGTTAATGTAATCTGATTAAATTTCCTTATTTATGTTTTACGTCTCCCGAGTTTAAAAGTCATTTAAAGATTTGCATGCCTTATCTCCATTGGCTGAGCACGTTTCCTTAGACACGGTGTATTTCAGCAATCACAAATCTATTTCCTGTGGCCTGGCCGGAGGGGGCCGTGATATTGCCCTTGTAATGGAAGGGAGGCAGAGCAACCAGCATGCCTGGGCACCGGTCCCTGACTTGGCTATGAATTGACCATGTGACTCTTACCCCTCAGGCCTCAGTTTCCTCTCCCATAGCTGAGAAACTTGAGTTCAAGCACACTTACCTCACAGAAATGCTGAATGAAAACTAAACGCACCTTCGTGTGTAGCGAGCCTGTAAAACTCCAGACAGGACTATGAGGTGTCATTATTCACACACATGGAGACAATACGGGTGTGAGAGAAGGAGAGTAGAGTCTGCCCGGCCCCTTGTCTACTTTATTTGGGCTGTTTCTAATGAAGTTCAAGGTGGAAAACAAGTCGTCCATCCCGGGAATTTTGCCCCATTATTTATACATTTGTTTAAATAGACTTTGTATCTAATTCTAGAGCTTTTTCCAGTTGCTAAGTTCCATGTATAAGTTCCCATCTGATTTTATACAAACCTCAGAATGCGCCAATCACATTTCAAGTTGAAATTAAGAGGCCATGGAAGCTTATGGGGCGCCTGCTGGCTGCCCTCTGAGCTGCTCAGCCTCCTCTTAATCACGTTGCCTTCCTGGGAGAGACGTGGGGGAAGATTACTTCTTCTAGAATCACGGTGTCCTCTTATCAGACCCCCTCTCCTCACAGAGCCAGGCGGGCATCTCCACTTAATTCGGTCACGGGGACAGAGACTGTGGATGGGACAGTGGACACGATTGACAAGGAAGAAAGAATGTTGAGGGCTGCACATAGATGCCTTGATGTGAAAGATATAGCAAGTCCCGATGTGCCTCACGTTTGAGACATGCCGTAAACAGTCTTATTTGGTACGTTTCTAACAAGGGGAGGTGCCTGGCCTCACAGCAGAGTTCTTTTTCTTAAGGATGTTCCTGAACTTTTCTCTGATGTTTCGGGGCAGAGCTAAAGCTTGAGCTTAGGGAGTTTGGATATTGCACTTACTCCGCTGTCCCAGTTTTCAAAATTCCTGCCTCTTTACAAGCTAATCAATCATGTATCACCCTTGCCTCTGGTTCATAACTATTTCCTGCTTTGGCCATTTTTAAGGCCAATACTTAAGACAAAGGGGTTGATGACTTTCATAATCCATTTAATGTTATTACTCAAAATATTGGAAGCAATACATTTAAAAATGCTTCTTTTAGTTACTGCTGCATTGGAAAAGAATGTTACCAGCCTCCTGTGCTGTCCATGGCCTTCTAAAAGGCGCACGTGTGTGTGTGTGTGTGTGTGTGTGTGTGTGTGTGTGTGTTGATAAACACAATAGAGATGCCTTAGCTCTTGCCACTCTAATCCATCCGCGGGAACATATCTTTTTAAAAATAATTCTCTAGTTTTCTTTTTAATTGAATTGATTCTAGACAACAGGCTTACAAATTTGTATAAGCCTCCCTGATATGCCTTCTCCCGGAGCCCCATCCGGGTTTGTAGAAAGAGTAAAGCTGTTCAGGGAGAGGGTGTTCCAATCTCCCCCAGTCTGTCTACACCTTTTGTCTAGACAGCTTACAGGAAAGGGTGGCTCCTGCTCCCTGCTCATCAATGCGGTCCCTTCCTTTGGCTCTGTTACCCCACCCCCACTGGCTGCAAATAGTCACAGAATGGGACTTTCTCTACTTGCCCTTAACTACATTAAAATGATTTCAGAGAAACAAAGTACACACTTGGATTTGACTAACTGGACATAGTCACAGAATAAGATGTCTAGGGTTACATTTCTTATGTGGCATTTTATCTCACCACATAAGACCAGTGCAAATAGCATGTACACTGAAACAAGGATCCATCCTGTTCATGGCTGGCTGGCCTGCGCTCTCCTGATTTTCTCTACAAAGAATCTTTCAGGAAGGCGAACATGGCACCTTTGTTAATTTCCTTTGGGGCACTGCTTAGCTATTGAGACATTTGCAGGGAATGATGTAGCTGAGACCTGAGAGCGTGCGCGGAGCTCCTGCACACGGCGTGTTCGGGAACAATGCCTTTGCACACGCCGCCTGCGCTGGGCCGCCACTGCTGGTCAAGACGCGTGAATTGTGCATCGCCCTCTCCTTCCAAGCTGTGAAATGTTCCAGTTCCCGAGTCAGGGTTTCATTTTGTTTTATTTTATTTGAAGGAAGGACATTTTGCAGATTTCTCTTTGTTCCACGACAGTAATTTTCGGCGCTCTCTTCATCCCTTATTAAGTCATCCTGCGCCTTGTCTCCAGCACAGTGTGACTGGAGCCTTAATTAGCCTTCCGAGAGCTCAGGCATGCTTCTCCCAGCAAAGATCTGACATCCGGGGACCGTCAGTCACTTGGAGTTACCCTGAATAAAATATTCATACTGTACATTCCATCGGGGAGTTTGTGTGCAGTGGAGAAAGGGTGGGAATTGAGAGGGTAGGAGGGAGTCGGTATCACTCATTTTATAGATTAGACAAGACGGGGTAAATGACGATTGGAATTAATGAAGCATATAATCGTAATTCCAGGGCTGGTTCATCACCTACCTCCCAAATCGTGCCTGAAGCCAGCTGACACGTGTGCCCATGTAGCTTAGAGTGAGGCTCAAGACCTTCACGGTCATTGTCAATAACAGGCTGGTCCTCTGGCATAAAATAAACCGAGCCCTGACCAATGAGGTGGCAGCGGGATTGAGTAAAAAATAGATGCATCTTCTGCTCATACATTCTTTTCTCTCTCAACAGACTTCACAGATTTGGGGAGGTGGGGTGACGTGGAGAAAGGTTAATGTCATAGAAGCATGGAGCCCCCCACTGTGGTCTTCCTCCCAGCTCAAAGCATTGGGAAAATGCCAACGAAGGAAACGAGTGTTTATGAAACAGCTTCCAGGTACCAGAGCTGCCATGTATGCTGTCTTATTTGTACAATAGGAAAACAGGTATTTCACACAGTAAAGATGCGCAATAAATCAATCAATCTGTAATTAAAACATGTATTTATACTTGGGTATACATATATATAATATATATAGACATATATATTATACATACATATATATACATATATGCACATATATATACATACATATATACATATATTCATATATATATATACATACATATATATACATATATTCATATATATATATTGTTTTTTTTAATATGTCTGGCCCTGGCCAAATGGCTCGGTAGGTTGGATTGTCGTCCCATACACCAAATGATTGTGGGTTCAATTCCTGGTCAGAACACATACCTAAGTTTGGGTTAGATTCTGTTTGGGGCACATATGGGAGGCAACCAATCAGGGGTGTAAATGGATACAGACAGAGAACATGGTCCATCGTCCTGGTGAATGTGGGAGGAGACACATGGCAGATCACTGCCAGCCATATGATGTCTCTCTCTCTCTCTCTCTCTCTCTTTCTCTCCCTTTCTCTCTATCTAAAATTAATAAAGACATATCCTCTGGTGAGAATTTTTAAAAATGTGTCTGGAAGTCTAGAATAGGAAAGCATGACATTTCCTATTCACTGGACTTGGCCCATATCAAGGCACCACATAATTAAATACATAGAACTACGATGACCTCCTCACAACTTTTTCTTCCATTTTATTACTGTTGACATTCTCCTCACTGTGTCATAACTTGGACTCCACTCTAAGAATCCTCAGGAAGAAGATGTTGTGGTTTCCCTGAGAAAGCTGTGTGTGAGCACGGGCTCCCATGTTCGGATCCTGTGGATCACCGTGTGTTTTGATCTTTGGCCTAGACCCCTAGGAGATAGCGGCCATTTGCTCTGCCCATGAAAGGGAAGTTTGGCACCAGCAGCTAAGGTGACCTATGGGTGCCATCCAGGGCCTTGCTCCAGGCATAGAAGCCCAGTCAGCAGAGCCGGCAGTGATATGCCGTGTGCCCCTCCCACATTCACCAGGATGATGGACCATGTTCTCTGTCGGTATCCACCAACACCCCTGATTGATGTGGCAGTTGGGGTTCTGAATATCTCAGTGTTGCACAGACTGGAGAAAAGAATTTGTACTGCAGTGGGCGAGAGGAAAAGTAATCGTCCAGTAGGGAATCAGCACTTGGAAACCCCATAACACATAATCTAGCACCTTATGTTACTTTAAAAGGTTATGTATTTGAAGCGTTGCTTTTAAATTAGTTTCAACAGCATACCTCCTAAGACAGCTTTTGAAGTCACTGTTTAAATTCCTAAAATAGCTACATGTAACTGAAATCTGACTGAGCAGGCACTCTGAATCATTACTGCTGGTATGAATCCTCATTACACACCTAACCTACCATTGTAGGGCACTTAGCCCTTTATATTGTGAATTATTTTGCTTACTTCACATCTTCTCTACCAGAATTTAATCTTCATAAGAACATGTGCTAGAAGGAATTTTTATAGTTGCAAGTGACAGAAACCCCAAATTCCACTGATTTCATCAAACAAGGAATATACTGACTCACATCACTGGAATGCCAGGCATAGATTTTGCTTCGGGTAGGACTCGACCCAGAAGCTCAGATGAGGAAAATATTAACTTGTTTCTCTCCATCTCAGATCTGCTTTCATTGTGGTTCACTTAAACCCCAGGTAGCCTTTCTCCACGTATGGTGAGAAGGTCAGTTATCACCCCAGGTTTACATTCTACCAGCTTATCAACCAAAAGAAATAGTGCTTTCCTGGTTTCAATGAATGTCTCCAGTAGGTCATTGGCTCAGCTTGGGTCATAGTGTCATCTTTGAATCAAACACTGTGGCTTCTTAATGTGATGCTTTGATGCTCTGAATGGCTCCACTGGAAGCACATAGAGTGAGAATGGAACTAAGTAAATGTCTGCAATCGAGGAAAGGAGTCCTCTCCTAGAAGAAAAAGGGATGTGTTTGGAGCAGACAAAAAACATGTCTATTACAGAGCAGGGCTTTGCTTGTTATCAACAAGCCTCATACTGTATCCCTCACCTCTTTAATATTCTACTATTAAAACCTAACTGATTATTTATGATTTTTAAGAGAAATAGATGAAAAATATATGTAAATCACAAAGTCCAGGTTTTCTTGTTTTCAAAAACAAGAAAGATTAGCAGCATACTCTCCACTAAAATGTTGGTTCATTAGCATTAGAATTATCATTTAAATTTATTTTTTTGAAGTTTAGTATTTTGCCATTAAAACCTAATTAGGTATATGATTACATAATGCAATTTAATATCTATCAATTTAGGTTCAAATATATAAAATAATCTTTAAATCAACATCTGTGGTTTTATAAAATGAAAATAAATAGTATTACTTAAAGAAATTTTACACTTGATCTATTTTCTTACAAAAATATTTGCTTCCTTAAATGTTAGAAATGGATTGATAATTTTGTCACTTGATATGAGGGTATAAATGAGGGAGAAAAACAATTATATTTTATACTTTGAGACAAATATTTTACTCTTCCCATTTCTGACTCAAGAGATAATATCATGGTAGAGTTACTATTTGTATACATAATATTAAAAAAGAATATTAAATCTGTTGCCTCCAATCCCTTTTTCCTTTATATCTCCCCATATTTCCCCAGAGGTGTCAACTATGATATGTTTTGCTATTACAACAACCCCCAAAATTTCAAAGGCTCAGCCTGCTGATCCAGGGAAGCTACCTGTTGACAATATTTTTGTTATTTGAGGAGCTAGCATAGGCCTATACACAACTATGATTCTTCAATAGTTGACTTGATATTAAACGTCTTCATGCATAGCTTTTGTTTTTGTATACTGACAAAAAATGAGATTACAGAGTGTCGTTCAGCTATGGACTGGCAAATAATAATCATATGTCCCGCAACAGTACTTTGCTCTGTCTTCCCTCATCAAATTTGTTCAGGTAGGTGATAAGGAAACAAAAGCTGTGTCTGGACCACACCAAATCCCATCTCTTTGCAGGGTTTGGAAGAACCAAGGATAGAAAAGAAACACACGCGCGCACACACACACACCACAAAAACAGGGTATTTTGAAAAAGGCTAACATGTATGTTTCTTGTAAAAACCAGCTGGACCTTCAAACAGGAGACAACAAAGAGCCAAGTCAATGCTGTCATCACACATAGAGGTGGCCCAGGACAGTGTCACAGGAAAAGCCCCTGAGGGTGAGTCAGTCTTATCTTAAGTAACCCCCATACATCTCCTAGCTTTGTCTATTTCAGTGATTTTTATTTTTTTCCTTTATGTAAATCTTCTTTGATCAAAGTTTTTTAAGTTTTTTTTTATTTATCTTTATTGTTGAAAGTATTACAAATGACCCCCCTTCGTACACCCCCTCTACCCCACCCCACCCCAGTCCTTCATGCCACTATTGTCTGTCCATGGGTTATGCATATGTGCATATAAGTTCTTTGGTTAATCTCTTCCCACCCCGCCCCTTCCCTCTGAGATTCATCAGTCTGTTTCATGCTTCTATGTCTCTGGATCTATTTTGTTCATCAGTTTATTTTGTTCGTAAGATTCCACATATCAGTGAGATCGTGTGATATTTGTCTTTCTCTGACTGGCTTATTTCACTTAACATAACACTCTCCAGGTCTCAAAGGGTAAGAGATTCTTCTTTTTTACAGCTGCATAGTATTCCATTGTGCAAACATTTCCACTAACAGGTCTCTAAGAACAAACTTATAGCCCCAAACATGTGGTGACTAGCCCAAAGTGACGACATATCCTTGAAAATTTTAGGTTGCTGTCTTGTTTTTGAGAGATGCTGTTGACTGTTTTATTTTTAATTAATTATTTAATTATAGTTGACATATTATTAGTTTCAGGTGTACAGCATAGTGATTAGACATTTGCATACCTTACAAAGTGATCCCCTCAGTAAGTCTAGTGACCGTCTGTCATCATACGCAGTTATCACTGACCCTGTCCTCAATGCTGCACATCACATTCCCCTGACTTCTCACTGGTTTATACATTTTAGTCCCCTTCACCTTTTTCTCTCATCCTCCACCTCTGAGCTTTATGTTTTATCTGAAAAGCAACGTAACTGTACACCTTGAATGTGTACATTTTTATTTATCAATTATACCTCAATAAAACTTTGTCTCATACAATAGAATAAATTATGCTTCCTTTAATATAAAATTTTGTAAAAATATTATTTCAAGTTGATTCCCACTTAAGTGACTCCCACCAAATCTTTAAGTAAAAAATTTTGCAGCAGCTAGATTTTTGTCACTGTTTCCTAGATGTCCATGTCCCACCACTGTATATCCTATAAACACCAAGAGACCTGGGACTGGGACTCCTTGTGGCTGATTCCCTGGGGCCCAGGCAGTACCTGGCACACTTGGTAAATGTCTGTTGAGTGAATGATACAATCAAGCAATTAATATGCCATGTTTATCATTTGGCTTCCATTTCCTCGGCACACAACCCCCCAAGGATGTTCTCTTGCCTTGAAAAGCACACTCAATAGGATGCAAATTGAAGCCACGACTGGGAATTCACCGAGACAAATTAATGAAACAATTTTCTCTTCACTCCTGTGATTTTATTAGGTGAATTATGGGCGCGGCTGATTTCATGGATCAAATGACAGCATCTGCTAGGTCTGTGGACTCTGGACTCAGCAATTACCCAGTTAATGTGATTAATGGAGACAGTAACAGTGAGCGTCAGCAAGGCCGAGGGGTCTCATGTTTCTGAGACTGGAAACCACATCAGATTCGTGGATGAAATGTTCTTCTGAAGGGATTGGGCTCTGGAGAGTCCCTTGTTCCTCTCCATTGCCTCCATATGTCTTCTGCCCTCTCGTTCCCCCTCGTGTCCTGGGGCCGATCGATATTTTTGCACACCTTCCTTTCTGGTCATATGGCACAGATGTCGTCAGTCTGAATTGCCTCTAACTTCTGGAGCTTCAGAAAGACGAGCTAAGATTGCTACTCAAACATGATGACAAAGTACTGACTAAACAGAGAGTGCAATGACCCAGGGTCATAGTGGGAGGAAAAGAATTGCTGATTTAAATATTCTTTCTATGCAGAAATACTCACTTTTAAATGAGAAGTCGCCTTAAAGAACGTCAATGCCAGAATAAAATAACAGCTAAGGGAGTTTGGGCTTTCTTTTGTTGAACACATGGTAGATACTTGGTGATTAATAACATTTACCTAATTATCCTTGACCATGACCTTGGGGCGGGTGGCATCTTGTCCTTTGCACTGAAGACAGGACAGGGAGGAAGGAAAGGTCAAGACTCTTGCTCTACATCCCAGGTGAACCTATGACAGGTAAACCTTTGCCAGAAGAAAGGACCAAAACAGATCTGTCTGGCTCTAAAGCCTGAATTCAATCACCTTGTTTTACTCACTGGAGGAGAAGACTTGGAACCAGTATGAGCACCGTTTAATGTGAAAACTCCGTCTGGCACATTCAGATACAGGTGGCCAGATGTAAATGGCCATGAATGGTGCTAGAAACCAGGTAAATAATTCCAACAGAACAGAGTGCTGCCAGTGTTGCCACCTTAAACATCTTGGTTGGGTTTTAATATCTCCAAACACCACAGCTAGCCTCTCACTGTACTAGAATAGCTTGTTGTTGAAATAATGTGATGTGAAGGCCTCAGTTAGAAGCCCCTCCTGCAAGTACCCCATCAACATGACTGATTCGTCAGCGTGGGTGAAACTCCCCAGTGGGCTGAGACTCATTCTCATTCTAAATCTCTCTTTACAATGCAAACATTCCCATGACAGGCAATACTTATTTCTTTAATCACCCTGTTCCCACTTGAACCCAGGCCTTTGGGGTAATGCCAAGAGTCCTGATTTATTTATACAACAACCTCAAGTGGGTAAAACCATCTCGGTCGGTGGAAAAGTAAGAAGCTTTCCCCAAGCACACAGACAGGATGTAACAGAGCTTGGGTGTTCCCTCGGGTCCTCAGCTCTTTCCATTATGAACTGGGATGTCATCTAAGATACGGAATTTAGAAGTGAGTGCCCCATAGAGTCTTAAGAAATGGGGACACAGAATGGCAAGACTTATCAGTAGAAGGAAGGAACAAACCAGTGTTTTCAACACAGGCTCAACTTTCCATTGAGACAGGAAAGTTGGCCAAACACCCTGATAGAAAACTAATCACAACTAGGAAAAATTGTAATTAAAAAAAGAGGAGCTATCTTTCAAGTTCTAGATAAATGAGAACTCTATTTCAGCAACCCTCCCGTTGAACATGGATATGCTCTGACTTCAAATGAAAACTCACATTTTCTTAAGCACATCACCTTGCCAAAGCCATCTGCAGGGGATGGAGCCATTATGTTTGTCCTAAATATGATTAAGAGGCATCTCCCCAGGCAATGGACACCTGCTCCACTTGGTCACTTTCTCTCTCTGTTCACTGCTACCTTCTCCTGGCTTTCTGCAGACACAGAACTTCCGTTCACTTGATCTCTCCAAAGGCCCAATTTTATTTCTCAGCAGCTTCTCTTTCTGAGGAGGTGAAGTTCCCTCTCAGAGCTGCTATTCAGGCTGCACTTGACCGTTATTATTGCAGCTCTCAGCTCCAGGTCAACCTTGAAGGCAGCCTGCACTTTTGGAGGAAAAATCAGGCTGTGGCAAGGCGAATTTACTGTGCAGATGCCACGGTCCACATGGAGCCCCCGGTACTTTTTTTCCCCATGGGGTCAATGTCCACAGTTTCTTCCTGGGCTCTTAGGAGTTCAAATTACAGAGAGAGACAAAGGCATAAACAGAGGTCCCAAAAAGGATGTGACTGTTGGGCATTATTTTATCTCTTTCTCCTCTTGACGATTTCCCCCTTCTCTTCCTTCCTCCTCTAAAATTTGCCCTGAAATTGAACTTGGTGGATGATGGAGAGTTAGTGATTCATCATTCTCTGGCAAAAGAACATTCTTCCTTTCAGATGTATGCCTTTAGAAGTTTCATTTTAATGTCCACAGGTGCCCCACAGCTAGATTGAGACAAAGGATGTCTGCAAAGGGCCTGTGAGACAATTTTGTGAGTGTGATCAAAGAAATTCAAAGGCAAATTGGGGACCATAGGAAAGGGACAGGGGAAGTGAGGCAGACCAAATCTGTCCTACTCAACCAAGTGGAGGACAGAGGCTTTGAGGATCAGGGATAGGAGGAAGAGACCTGGAAATAAAGACATCAGCTCATGGTTGCTTTCCCTTACTCTCTATTAATGAACTGGAAACTCTTGGTTAAATGGATGATATTCTCAGAAAATATAAATTTCCAAAACTTATCTAAGGAAAGATATATAGTAAAAAAAAAACAAATAGAAAACAAATGGGAAGTAAGGAAGTTGTAAGATGAACAAGTACATCTCTAGAGGGATTTGTGACTAATTTATACCAATTCCCAAAGCTGTACAATCTGCTCTGAAGCAGAGCAAAAGAAAAAATATTCCTAGTTCATTTTATGAAGCATAACTTTGAAATCAAAATGAACCAGGCTTTATATGAGAACATACAAGATATCAATCAAATGTGTTAATATTGATACAAAAGTTAAATGCTAGTCAGTTCATTCCATCATTACATAAGAAGAATTTTAACTTATTTATTTTTGTATTTATTTTTGTGTTAGTTTCAAGTGTATAGTATAGCAACTAGACAATCATATACTTTACAAAATGGTCCCCCGATATTTCCAGTACCCACCTGACACCATGCAAAGTTATTGCAATATCAGTGAGTATATTCCGTATGCTGTACTTTACATCCCCATGACTGTTTTGTGATTACCAATTTATACTTCTTCACTTTAATCTCTTTACCTTTTTTACCAGGTCCCCTAACCCTCCTCCCCTCTGGCTACCATCAGTCTGTTCTCTGTATCAATGAGTTTGTCTCAATTTTGCTTGTTTATTTTGTTCTTTAGATTCCACAGATAAGTGAAATCATATGGTATTTGTCTTTCTCTGACTGACTAATTTTACTTAGCATAATACCTCTAGGTCCGTCTATGCTGTAGCAAATGCTAAGATTTCATTATTTTTTATGGTTGAGTAATATTCCATTGTAAATATTTACCACCACTTTTTTTATCCACCTGCCTACTAATGAGCACTTGGGTTGCTTCCATATCTTGGCTATGGTAAACAACACTGCAATAAGCATAGGGGTTCCTATATCTTTTTGAGTTAGTGTTTTTGTTTTCTATGAATAAATACCAAGAAGTGGAATCACTGGATCATAAGGTAGTTCCATTTTTATTTTATTGAGGTAACTCCATACTGTTTTCCATAGTGGCTGCACCAATCTGAATTCTCACCAACAGCGCACAAGGGTTCCCTTTTCTCTGCATCCTTGCCAGCACTTGTTTGTTGATTTGTTGATGATAGCCATTCTGACAGGTGTGAGGTTATATCTCATTGTAGCTTTAATTTGCATTTCTCTGATGATCAGTGATGTTGAGCATCTCTTCATGTCTATTGGCTATCTATATGTCCTCTTTAGATAAGTGTCTATTCAGGTCCTCTGCCCATTTCTTTAAAAAAAAAAAAAAAATATATTTTTTTTTTTATTGATTTCAGAGAGAAAGGAAGAGGGAAAGAGAGATAGAAACATCAATGATGAGAGAGAATCATTGATCAGCTGCCTCCTGCACGCCCCCTGCTGAGGATCCAGCCCTCAACTCGGGCATGTGCCCTTGGCCAGAATCAAACCTGGGACCCTTCAGTCTGCAGGTTGATGCTCTATCCACTGAGCCAAACTGGCTAGGGCCTCTGCCCTTTTCTTAATTGGTTGTTTGTCTTCCTTTTGTTGAGTTATATGAATTCTTTATATATTTTGGACATTAACTCCTTAACAGATGTATCATTGGCAAATATCTTTCTCTATTCAGTAGGATATCTTTTTGTGTTGTTGATGGTTTCCTTTGTTATACAAAAACTTTTCTGTTTGATATATTTATAAGAAACATTTTGTATCATGAAGTATGGTTGATATAAAAAATGTTAAGTTTGAATGTTATATATCTTAAACTAATTGATTGATTGGTTTGTTACAGAATTTACCAGATGACCAGAAAATATATACACAGGAGTACTCGGAGATACAGGAAAAACCCATTTATTTCCAGATGTACTAGTACCGTGACTCCGGGGACCCTGTTTCCAAATCCGCCAACCAATAATATGGAGGAAGCTTTCTCTTTATACCCTTTGGTTTCTTTGTCCCCCAAATAAGGATCAGACTTCCGGACCTTTTTCAGGCTTTGCAAAAAGCCCTGTGTGTTGGGATGGGGGTCATGAGACCACACCTAAAGGCCTGGCCTGGTGCCAGCGCTGATAACCCCCTCCAGGGGTTGTGTATTGTTCATGGTTTATGGCCTCCGTAAAATGTGAGTATTTAGGTAAACAGGTCTTGCAAGACCAGATAATTAAGGAAGAGGCAGTGACTAGACTATAGGCTAACAGGAATGTGCACATTAGGGATACATTAACTAGGTCAGAGTCTCCCCCCCCACAAAAAAATCTTATTTTCCTCATCAGGTTGACTAATTAATATGCTGAAAAAGACACATTAAAATGTGGGGAAACCTCTTTTACAGCCGAGGACTTCAATGATGCCATCAAAGGCTGAGAAATTGTGAGGAGTTTCTGTCAGGGAAGTCATAGGAAGAACTAGAAATAAAGAAGGGATACCCACCAACCATGGTGAGCAAGAGCTACTCTTTTTAACACTACAACACATCCTGGGAACAAAAGTGTGTGGAGCAAAAGGAGGGATGAGGGGGGAGACAGAATTAAATCTACTGATGCACAAAAGGCCTTTGGTGTAATTTATTATCATTATCATTTAAAAAATAGAAATAGAGATTTTGTTGACAGGATAAGCACTGTCAGAGTCAAAGTTGAACATTTCAGCATTATCCATGAAATTTGAAGCAAACCAAGGGACCACTATTAGATAGCATTGGTCTGGAAGTTCCAGTCAAGAAAATAAGACAAGGTGCTGAATGGGCCTTTCTGATATGCTGGCTACTGCTATCACTGTGTGTAATTAACTGGTTTTGTGACTGACCCAGGAGTCTCACATCTTCTGGTCACAAACTGACTTCCAAACTGGCTGTGCAATTTTGTATTCCAGCAGCAATGAATGAGCTTCTATTGCTCCACATCCTTGCCAGCCTGGTGTTGTCAGTGATCGGGAGTTTAGCCATTCTACTGGGTATGTGGTTGTGGCTCATCGTTTTTCCAGTTTGCATTTTCCGGATGACCTATGATGTGGAGTATTTTTTACATACTTTTTTTTTGCCATTTCTATATCTTCTTTGGTGAAATCTGCCAAGGTCTTTGGCCCATTTTTTAACCAGGTTGTTGATTTTCCTATTGTTGAGATTTGGTTTTTATCAGATACGTCTTTTGCAAATATTGTCCCTGAGTCTGTGCTTTGCCTCGCCATTCTCTTAACAGTGTCGTTCTCAGAGCAAAAGTTTCTAATTTTAATGAAATCCGGCTTATCAAGTCTTTCTTTCATGGGTCATGCTTTCAATGTCACATCTAAAAAGTCATTGTTTAAAACAAGGTCACCTAGAGTTTCTCCCATGTTACCTTCTAGGATTTTTATAGTTTTTGTTTTCCATTTAGGGCTGTGATTCATTTTGAATAAACCTTGTGAGGTATAAGGTCTATGAATAAATTCATTTTTTGGCATGTGGATTTCTGGCTTTTCCCAATCGTACAATTTAACAACAACAACAAAAATAACACATACCTACATAAATATCATCTAGATTTTACATATGTTAACATGTTGCCCTAAGAGCATTCTCTCTCTCTCAACATTACTCATACACTAATAGATCCATTTCTTTATAACTTCGCCTTCATTTCTCTCCCTTCGGAAACAAAACAATCTTCTCTTTTGTGTTTAACACTCTTTTGCATTTTTCACTTTTCCTACATATGTACATATCCACAAACATTATCCAATTTTCTTTTGTATGTTTACAAAATTTACATAATAATATCCTTGTAAACTCTCTTCTTGCAGTTTGCCTTCTGTTGGACAACATTATGCTTTTGAGAGTTACCCAGGTTGATACCTGTAGATCTGGTTCATTCATTTTACCTACAGGAAAGTACCTTATGAATAGATTACAATCTGCTTCCCACCTTCCCTTCAAGGGGCAGTTGGGTTGCTTCCACAAATACTGGTGTAATTTTCCAAATGGAGAAAATTGGGCTCAGACATGAAACAGTAGTAAGGAAATTTCTATTTTGCACTTTTCAGACTAAGAATGAGCTCATTTGGATTGACAACAGGGGTTAACTATGTCTGTGCCTTTTCCACAACAAAGTGAATTTACCTCCTAGTTATCATCTCCCTAGGAAGTTAATAAAGGGTCAATTACACCACAACAGTGCAATTGATGGAAGTTGGCAGTGTTCAAACATTTCTTTTTCTTTTTTTACGTTAAACTGTGTTGTTTCCTTTGTGAGATTTAAACATTTTGCCAAAGCCAGTTTCTGTCTATTCTCCCTGGTGTCCTTACACATTTAGGAAAAGGGAGATGATTTCTTCTGGCCCCAACCATAAAGTACTGAGTGAAGATAGGCACACATTGGAGTTTTCTGATTATTTCACTTACCATGAATATTATCAATTAATTTAAAGCAGCAGTTGTTAGCTGTGGAGAAATTTTGCCCCCCTCCCCCCTCTCCTCCCCCCCTTTTTTACTCCCCCCCCCAAAAAAAAACAACATTTAGCAATGTCTGGAGACAATTTTGATTGTCATGACGGGTGGGGAGGCTGCTACCACCATCCAGTGAGTAAAAACCAGGGATGCTGCTAAACATCATATAGTGTGTAGCACGGCCCCCATACAGAGAACCATCTGCCCCAAGTGTCACTAATGCTGAGGTTGAGCAATTCTGATTTAAAGAAACAGGAAACAAAATCACACACTTCTGTCTGTATTTGAAGAGAACGCCTGGGCTGAGGCCTGACATGACAATGAATCTGGGGGAGGAAATATATTGTACAAAGCAGATGGAATATTCTTTCTGTCATCTTCCTGCCCCTGCCCATTTACCCCTCAATTCCTCTCTTTCTTCCCTCTTAAGAACTTCCCACTGCCTTTGAAAACTCCCCAGTTCCAAGCCTGTCAATCCTTCAGAGTTGAAGCACAGTTGGCTTCCTGCAGGTGCACAAATCAGCACATTTTACCTTTCTGAGTTATTCTTGGCCCCCCTCCCTCTGCCATTGGCCTACCCTCCAGGCAGCAGCAGCAAGTGCCTGAGGGAACGGGTGAGCAGGACGGACCTCTTGCCATGTTGTGAGAGTCCAGGGTGACCTCACCAAGTCAGAGAGAGGGACAGTCTGTTCAAGTTTGGCCCAGCTTGATTGGATCCAACTTTCTGAGAAGGTGACATCAGAGCTGGTGTCTTTGATTGCAATCCCAGACACATGGGGCCACCTTGTAGAGGGGGTAAGGGAAGACCTCTCTGAAGAGTCTATTGCAAGGCAGAACTTGAACAGTGAGACAGGATGGTGGTGCCCTCACCCCCGGAAGTTTATTCTGGCCAGAAGGAATGACAACAGCCAGAGCCCTGAGATGGCAGCAAACCCTCAAAGGCCAGAGAAGAGAAAGAACTATGAGGCAAGGATGGGGTGAGTATGGGGAGCAACCTAGGAGATGAGTGTGAGGGTAAGCAGGACTGTGAAGGGAGGATGAGTTGAGTATGGGGAGCATCCTAGGATATAAGTGTGAGAGTGAGCAGGGCTGTGAGGTGAGGATGGGTGAGGATGAGGAGCAGCCTAAGAGATGAGTGTGAGGGTGAGCTGGGCTGTCACTGTGCAGGTCCTTTTAGGCCATGGGACAGATTTGGGTTTTCCTTTTTTCTCTTCTTTACTTTTTCAGACTAGGCAATCTTTTTATTTTTAAGCTCTTTTCCAAGTGACCTATTTTCTTTCCCTTTAACCACTCTTATTCTTCTTCTCCCTTTATTATTTGGTGGATAAAACAAAATACTTAAACTTTAACAAGCTCCTGACACTTGTAAATATGTTGAAAGAATTTATTTCCAGCTCTTACCCAGCAGAATTCTATTAAACCAGCCTAAACTTAATTAGCTCCCCCTCCCACAGTGGGATAGAGATGTAATTGACATACCATTCTTTATAGATTTAAGGTGTACAGAATAACGATTTGGCTTACCTGCATTACAAAATGATTACTGCAATAATTTAGCTAACATACATCATCTTATATAGATACAGAAAAAGAAAAAATGCATTTTCTTTGTGATCAGAGCTACTTGCAATGGGATCTACTCTCTAATCAGCTTTCCTATACATCACACAGTGTTAACTATAGCCACCCCTAGTGCTTATCCTATACATCACACTGTGTTAACTATAGCCACCCCTAGTACTTACCCTATACATCACACAGCAGTGTTCACTATAGCCACCCCTAGTACTTATCCTATACATCACACAGCAGTGTTCACTATAGCCACCCCTAGTACTTATTCTATATATCACACACAGTGTCACTATAGCCACTCCTAGTACTTACCCTATACATGCAGTGTTCACTATAGCCACCCTTAATACTTATCCTATACATCACACCCAGTGTTAACTATAGTCATTCCTAATTCATATATATATATATCCCAAATATGCAAATAGACTGAATGGCAGAACAACCGAACGACCGAATAACCAGTCGCTATGATGTGCACTGACCACCAGGGGGTGAGTGCTGAACATGGCGGGCGTCGGCCATGGCAGATGGTGGAGCAGGTGAGCGGGGGCACCAGACCAAGACGGGGTGCTGTTCACTGTCATCAGGGCGAGCCTCTGGTGGTTACTGAAAATTCTTTGCTCCAGTGTGCTATGGTCCTGCCTGGCACTCACACCTTGCACCTGCTGCCGGCACCTAGCGCTGGTTCCGATCACTCGGTGCCATCAGCGGGTGTGAATGGTGGTTGCTGGCCTCAGTGGCCCCTGAGGGCTTCTCCACCTCCCCGTGCTCCTGAGGGGAGATGGGGCTGGCAGCCACAGCTTGCACTCACTGCCAGTGCCAGAGCCACTGCTTGCACCCACTGCTGGCACCGGTGCCGGCCTCGCTTGCATCTGCTGCTGGCACCAGCACCAATCCCTCCACACGGTCAGCAGGTGCGAGCGGGGCTGGTACTGTCAGCTCATGGGAGCAGCAGTGGCAGAAGTGGGGTTGCTGGCAGAAAGAGGACCAGGGGGCTGTGGCAGGAGGGGCCAGGTGGAGGCACCGAGGATGGGCCTAGACCCACCCCTGTGCCCACCACAGCCTCGTGGCTCACAGTTCCTTTTAAGGTGCACAAATTCGTGCACTGGGCCCCTAGTTTATGTTAACTGGGAATTTGTACACTTTCATCCAATTCCCCTCCTATCCCCTTCCCACCTCTGCTAGACACAAATCTGACCTCTTTTCCTATGAGTTTGGTTTTCTTAAGCAAGGAAATGATGTGATCTGACTTTCTTTGTGTTGTTTTGTTTTAGATCTGGTAGCTGGGTGCTGAGGATATAAGGCCTCTCGAGGGCAGCAGTCAGCACACAGGACATGAGGGTTCATTCAATGAGGGGTAGCAGTAAAAATGCAGAGGAGTGGAGGAATGGAGCTCCATTTGGGGAGTAAGGATGAGAGCACTACAATTTGGGAGGAGGACAGAGGAACAGAGAAGGATACGGAAGATGCCACAGTTTCTTACTTGAAAGCTAAGTCAGTATTAACTAAGAGGTGGGAATGCTGGAAAGATGCAGGTTTGGTCCAATCTCCAACTTGCTGAGCTTGAGAAAGATGCCTAATAAATGTCTTTGTGGCTATGTCCCGAAGGTAAGGTGTTGAATAGAAATGTCTGGAACCCAGAAGCGAGCTCAGGACTCCAGACAGAACTGGGGGAGTCGTCAGAACAGGGAAAGCATGGCAGGCCCAGAAGAGAATTCCTAAAACAAGAAAACTCTAGGAAGTGCATTGCAACCTGTAGACTCACCAGGCTTTTCCATCAGCTGCAACTCCTAGACGATGGGCTGTGTGTTGCCAGAGAGAAAGGACTCCTTCTTTCTCCATAAGTCCGTTCCCTCAAGCAAGAGCCAAAGCGGAGTCTGTCCGGTGCCATTGCGGCATCAGGACGCCTGTGCTTTCACTAACTAAGACTTCCTGGGCTTAGCATTTGTTGTGAATGGAGCCCTAAAATTTTATCACCTTCCATAAACATTTATTGTTTTTCTGGTTTCCGACTCCAGGAAGAAAGTGCTAGTTAGCACTCAATCCTATATTCCTTGAAGTCTGTCACCGTCAAAGATACGGAGTACATTCAGCACGCGAGTGCGGTATGCAGGTCTCCAGAGAAAGGAGCTTAGATCAAGAGGCCTGAGCCATTGTTCCAGTGACTCCCACCACTCGACCGGGGAACTTGTCACCATCCTTATTGCATTTTTCTATTCAGCTCTGACCAGCTTTGCAGACCACGTGGTTAATACAAATTCCAGCAGCCTATTTCACTCCTTTTATCATCCAACTCAAACCTCATTACTTGTTCATTGTATTGCAGTGGGGATTTCGATTCTTATAACAGTTTTCTCAAGTTCTGGGCACGTTATAAATTTATGACTTTTATTACCAATCAATAAGTTTTTTCCACCTATTATCCTGCAGGGGACATACCTTACTGAATAAACTATGCCAATGCCATTAACTTTTCAATCCAGGGGAAATTTTTAAATAAAAAAAAATTCCCACCATATAAGGCAGGAATGAGGAGCCAGAGAATGAGGAGGTGGGTTTCAGGAATCAAGTGGACAGAGTCCAGGGCATGACTAGGTTTTGCTTTTCCTCAGTAATACTTCAAATCACATGAATCAGTTGGGCTCTCCATTCCTTTCAAAAATTATTGAAATGGTTGGTTTAGGACAATGGTTTTCAATAGGAGATGATTTTCTTCTGTCACCCCTCCCTCCTGGGGACTTTGGGAAATATCTATAAACTTGTTTGGTTGTCATAACTGGGGAGACTTTTCTAGGGGCCTCTAGTAGGAATAGACCAGGGGTGCTGCGAAACACCCTGCAGTGCACAGGATGGCCCCCAGCAGAGAACTGTCCAGCCCCAAATGTCAAGAGTGCTGACACTGAGAAACCAAAACCGTGCTTAATGATTTTTTGCCCCTGTTAACACCCTTAAAAGGAGGTTTAAGATTTTTATGTATATTTTTATTTTTTTTCAAAGTTAAAACACATGATTAAAGATGCCTTGGATATAGTTGCAAAAGAGCTAAAATATTACCCAACTCTAGGGGACTATGAATTTAAATTGATTTCTTTATAAACAAACTAGAGAACCAGTGCACAAATTTGTGCACAGGTGGGGTGGCCAATCTGGGGTGGGGCTGGATCGGGGGAGGGGCTGCAGGTAGTTGGCTGGCTGGCCCTGCCCCTGATCAGGGTGGGGTGGTGGTGATCAAGGGTGGGGCCAGCTGGGGGTAGGGGCTGTGGGCCATTCGAGGTGGTGGGGCCCATCAGAGGTGGGGCTGGCCAGGGGGAGGGGCCACAGAAGGTTGGCCTGTCAGCCCCACCCCCTGATCAGGCCTGTTCGTTGGCTGTAGTGGGTGGCATAGCAACCGGTCATTCTGATCATTACTGTGTTATGGTCACTGGCCATATATATATATATGATTAGCTGGTTAACCAGCAAAGGGTTTTCTTAGATTAACAAAAGAAATGGAAAGAGGTTCATTTATTCACTGTTTTTAAATTATAAACCTTCCAGTTTTATTTAACTGGGCCAAGCACCTACCTACATATCATTTTAGGACAATTACCTACTACTTCCGCTTTACAAATACATATAATAGTTTCTGTTTTATTTATTTCATTAATGCCTAGCTCTTATGCTAATTTTAGGAAGTAAAGAGTTTGCCTCAAGCAGATGTTATTATAAGAGTAAACTCTTCCAACTTTCTTCAATAATAGGGAGAACTTAAGTGATTGGAGGTATAAGAGTACAAATCAGTGGTACCCAACATAGATGCTAAGAAATCCTGGTGTCATCAGAGCATCCAAAAGAGGTCATCAATATACCCACCTCATCATCAACCATTTAATCATCATAACAAATTGATTATCACTAATATTAGTGAGCAACAATTATGTCCTAAGAGCCTTAAATGCATCAAGTCATTTAACCTTTATAACATTGCCAGTAGCCTGACTGTATTCTAACCCCATCCTGAAGACAAGGAACCATTAGACTTGCTGAGGAGGCCTAATAACTTACTCCAGGTTACATAGCTACCAAGAAGCAAAGTGAGTCTGCCTATCCCAACCCTAAGCTCTTCACCACTCTGCTATGCATAGCGTTTGCAATGATTAAAAATACAAATTTGAAAAGCATCCCTGAGCATAGAGTGCTCTTTCTGTCACTATGACCTTTCTCAAGGTGTTGAAAAATAAGACTGTGTACCGAGTTTTAACTTTATAAAGACTGAGAGCCTTGATAATAAATCTTCTCTCCTGGAATTTATTTGTGCTTATCAATTATTCATGCAGCATGTGGTGGTTGATGAGATCTTCAATTCATACAAGCACATTGAGTTCCTTAATCATTGATCATGAAACAGCACACGACTAGTCTACCCTTGTCTCCAGCTCTAACTTTCCACTTCAATTAATGCCGTTTCCAGACATACCACTGTACCTATTAAAAAATAAGTAATTGTTTTTTTGCAGGGCTGTGTAATTTAATTGAACCAGGATATGTTTCTCCTTTACAGACTAATTAGTTCCTCAGCTGCTCTACTGTGTGATGAGAATATTAGGACTCCAAATAGATACAAATCCATCAGCGTGGCTGGCTATGTAGGCTGGGTGAGCAGCAGGATGCTTGCCCATTGTTCGGAGCTGGAACTTGGCAGTAGGAGATGGAACGGACATATTTCCAGTGTTGGAATCTCTCATAATACTTGTGCTATGTGGCCATTCATTTCCAAAGGGCTAGTGCAGGGGTGGGCAAACTTTTTGACTCGAGGGCCACAATGGGTTCTTAAACTGGACCGGAGGGCCAGAACAAAAGCATGGATGGAGTGTTTGTGTGAACTAATATAAATTCAAAGTAAACATCATTACATAAAAGGGTACGGTCTTTTTTTTTTTTTTAGTTTTATTCATTTCAAACGGGCCGGATTTGGCCCACGGGCCATAGTTTGCCCACGGCTGGAATCACTTCATCTCCTACCTAGGCATTTGTTTCATCTTCAGGCTACTTTAACTTCTGGTCGTCCAAACATTGAGCTGAAATCTGACACATGAACTATTTACTCTTTGGCTATAATAAGCCCAACAAAAGCAACCTGATTAGACTGGGATTAAGTGATTTATTCATTTCTGCCCCAGACTTTGAGCTGACCCAGCTGGCATCAAATGACTCAGAGGTGAGCGTTCCCTCTGGAACCCTACCCCGTTGCAGAGGTTTGAGCAAAGAAAGTTGTCTTTGATTTAAGCCACTAAGTTTTGGGGTGGTTTGTTATACAGCAACAACTAACTAAAACAAAGTAACATAATTTTTATCATTCATTTTGTCATCCATTCAGTAATTATTTATCAAGCATCTACTACATGTCAGAGCTGTTCTAGTTGCTGGGTATTTAGCTGTAAAGAAGATTATATTGTAGCGATTATATTATAGTAGGGTGATAACACATAAACAGAAAGAGATTATAAATATTGGCCACTAATGATGGAAAGAACATAGAGATTGACAGAGGTGGGGAGGGATGCTACTTTATCTGGAACAAAGACCTCAATGAAATCAATGAGCAAATCAAGTTGATATCTGGGGCCTGAGTGCTCTAGGCACAAAGAAAGCAAATACAAATGTCCTGAGACAGGCATAGGTCTGGTGTATCCCAGGGAAAGCAAGGGAGCCGAGGTAACTGCAGTGCATGGGGCAGAAGGAAGAATGAGAATAGATTGATTTTGTCAGAATGGATGCTAGAAGCCAGGTTGCATAGGGCCTTGAGGAGTCTGCATTGCCTTGTGAGTGAGATGGGAAGCCATGGGGGGGGGGGCGGGGATGAAGTAAGTAGTGACTTGGAATGACTTACTTTAGACAGAGACTGATGAGGACCAAGGGTGGAGTCAGGAAGACACAGTAGGAGGTCACTACCAACAGTGGAGGGGTGAGTGGATGGTTGCCCTGGGAGGCTAGCAGCAGGTGAGCTATAAGAAGTTATCAAGTTGCTATGATTGTGGAATAATTTTGTTTTTGTTGGAAATGTACATTCACATACACTATACAGTCAAACCTCCCAGCATTCCTCAGAAGAGTTACTGTCATTAGTGTGGTTAATGAACATTCTTTGAGTAAGAAGATGAAGAAATGGAAACTCAGAAAACCAAGGACAGGCCCCAGTCACACTATGTAGTATTTCTTTTTGTCTCTTCCTACTAAGTAAGGTTAGGATTCAAATCTAGACTTCCCAACTTCACGTCTGCTATATTTTATTAGGTAAGTAGATAATATTGTTCCTCTCTATTTTCTTTTTTATTAATTTACTAGAGGCCCGGTACACAAAATTCATGTGGGGGGTGGGGGCTGTGTGTCCCTCAGTTCAGCCTGCACCCTCTCCAATCTGGAACCCCTCAAGGGATGTCCAACTGCCCATTTAGGCCCGATCCAAGTCAAACATCCCTCTCACAATCCAGGACTGCTGGCTCTCAACTGCTCGCCTGCCTGCCTGCCTGATTGCCCCTAACCACTTCTGCCTGCCAGCCTAATCACCCCTTAACCACTCCTGTGCCAGCCTGATCGACACCTAACTGCTCCCCTGCCAGCCCACTTGCCCCCAAGTGCCCTCCCCTGCAGGCCTGGTCCCCCCCAACTGCCTTCCCCTGCTGGCCTGGTCCCCCCCAACTGTCCTCCCCTGAGGCCTTGTCCCAAACAACTGCCCTCCCCTGCAGGTCTGGCCACCCATAACTGCCCTCCCCTGCTGGCCTGGTCCCCCAAACTGCCCTTCCCTGCAGGCCTGGTCCACCCCAACTGCCCTCCCTTGCTGGCCTGGTCCCCCAAACTGCCCTCCCCTGTGGCCTTTTCCCAAACAACTGCCCTCTCTTGCAGGCCTGGTCACCCCCAACTGCCCTCCTCTGCCAGACCTGTCACCCCTAACTACCCTCTCCAGTTGGCCACATTGTGGCAGCCATCTTGTGTCCACATTGTGGCAGCCATCTTTGACCACATGGGGGTGGCCATCCTGTGTGTTGGAGTGATGGTCAATTTGCATATTACTCTTTTAATAGATTAGATTGTTGTTGCATTTATTGGGGTGGCATTGGTTAATAAAATTATATATAGGTTTTAGGTATATAACTTGACAATGCATCATCTATATCTTGTACTGCTTGTTTACCACCCAAGATATACAGAAAGAGCACTTGATAAAATCCAGCACCCATTTGTAATATTGCTTTTCTGATTTAAAATTCATGTTTGGTGCATTATCAGTAGAGAAATGAACAAAAAAGAAAATTAAATAATTAATCCTATCTAATGAACAAAAAAGAAAATTAAATAATTCTTAATCCTATCTATAATAATAAAAGTATAATACCCACGAAGCCAGGGCTGTGAGGGAAGCCTGGGTCCCAGGTGCCAGAGGGAAGCCAGTGCCAGCAGCCGGGGGAAGGAAGGCCTACTCTTGCACGAATTTCATGCGTAGTTACTCTATAATATCATTGTTGGCATTTTAGTGTGAACTCACACTATATTTTTACTTTTACATATTATGTACTATATTATATAACTGCTCAATAAGCAATGTTTTCATATAACAATGTTTCACAATATTTCTTCATGAGTTTGGAATTATTCTGTAATATGGTTAAGAGTGTCTGCAAGGTCCCCTTGTACTATTATTCACTTAACTAAGCCTCCATATTAGAGATTTGAAAAAAAACAACAAGTAATGTTTGCTTCCATAAGTAATCTAAGATGAACACAAGTCAAAATTTTGCTGTTACAAGCAATTCTATCTTTGACGATAGATTCCTAGAAATGAAATACTTGGATCAAAGATTGACACGAAGGTTTCTTTTAAAAAAACACTAACATCACACTCTACAACAGTTATAATATTGAGTTCCTACCACCAGGAGTTTGAAAGTGTCTCATGCTCTGGAATGGCATTAATACTGAACATTACATTCATCTCTGCCAATGGGAGAGAAAAAATGGTTCATCAAAGCATTAGTTACAACAGCAAAAATCAGACAAGCCAAACCCTCTACATATTGGACAGTAGGAAATTAATTCTATTAATTGTGGGATATTCAAGTAATATAATGTTATCCTGACACATCTGAGGTAGGCATGCCCAAGAGCTTTACCCCATTTTACTGTCATGTCAATTATGATGTAAACAAGTGTTTCTCAAAGTGCAGGGTAGATACAGCCCTGGTGGTCCTGAGATGGTTTCTGGTGCTACAAGGTGACTGTGTCATTCATATAAAGTTAAATCAAATAGTGAGAAGTTTGGCCCCTTTCAATTCCCTTTCAATTTCTGTGGTGCTAACTTTCAGTCTTTTCTAATGCCAATAAGCTCCCTTTTGATTAAAAAGAGAGGGCTTATTATTAATAATTATTAATTTTGAATAGTAAGAAAATAGTTAAAACCAACAAAACAAAGTACTATATGTTTGGCATTGTTCCCAATGTTTTACCTTATTTAACATGTTTATAATCTTCACAACCGTGTCCAATAACCTATACAAGTGTAAAACTGTTGTTCTATTGCATTGTAAATTTTTGTGCAGTCACAGTCTACATATAGCAGATGATACTTCTATTTAGTTTTCAATAAATATATTTAGGTTTAAAATGAATTGATTAAAAGAACATCAATTAAATAATAGTACCTGGTTATCTAGAGATCATGCAAGTGATAGGCAAAAAATAGAAGTCTGAGAACCAGGGCTCTAGACTTCCCAAAATTTAATATGCATTCTATTCACCTAAAAACTTGTTAAAATACAAAGCCTGACCCAGTAGGTGTGGGGTGGGCCAAGGTTCTGCATGTTTAACTAGCTCCCAGGTGTGCCATGTCACTGGTCTGTGGACCCAACTTTGGAAGACTGAGGGTCCAAGAGCTATTGTCCAAAGCTGTCCAATAGGTGAGGACAATGAGGGGAGGAGAGAGTTGAACCCTGGTTACTTGCCCTCTGGTGTAATATTCATTGCATATAAGGCTAACTCATCTGCTAATACTGATGCAAAATAGCCATCACTAATTTATCTGAAGAAACTCACGAGACTCCTGTATTTTCCCACTGATGCTCAAGCAGGAAAATTTTAAAAACACTTTTGTTTAGTCCTCAATTCATCTCCATAGATTTTTAGAGAAAGTGGAAGGGGGAGAGAGGGAGAGGGAAAGAGAGAGAGAGAGAGAGAGAGAGAGAGAGAAACATTGATGTGAGATTGAACCTGCAACCCAGGTACATGCCCTTGACTGGTAATTGAACCTGTGACCCTTCAGTGCACAGGCCAATGTTCTAACCACTTACCCACACTGGCAAGGGCTAACACCACTTTTAAAACCACAGATCCTCAAAAACAAATATAATTTATATCAGCTCCAAACAATTATTTTCCTTCTATTGAATGGAACAGATTTCTTCCGTCAGAACCTGCAACATATCATTTGAGTTAATGCAAGGAAGTCAGATTACCCTCCCCCTTTTAAGAGAGTAATTAGGGCAGTCATTTCTTAATTACTTTTTAGTCGAATCTCTTCATTCCTTACTCACCTTAGTGAGTCAGATGCCTTCAGATTGTAATAAAAACTCCTATTTCCCTGTTAGACAATCAGACCCACCCCCCCCCTTCGGCACTGAACTTGTCAGCTACAACCAGGTGACATTACACCACTCCCTACAGTCAAAGTCAAGCAGCTATTCGTGTCCCGCAGCCACCATGTCTCCTTTATAAAATATTCATTCACACTCTGGCATCCTTTATTCAGCTGCCGAAAATGAGATGAGAAACCTTCGAGTCATCAGCATGCAGTCGCTGCCCATAGGAGCACATATGTCAGTGCATCTACAATTCATCTGGAGGGGAGCAGGGACGGGGCCCTCATACTTTTGTCAATCATTGGAAAAATGATTAGGAAAACATCGCCTGGCAATACCTTCAGACCATCTTGGCTTTCTTTCATTCAGCCACAGTTGAGAGAATGAGATCATAGACTTTGGAAAGAAACATTTTTTTTTGGTAGAAAAATAAATAACATCCATAAGCATTTTAGGCTGGGCTGGGCTGGGCTGCGCAGCTCTGTGGCAGGCTGCCACCTCCAGAGGGGACCAGGATTTACTGAGGTCTGGGTGACTCTTTCCATGTGCTGCCCAGCCTTCCTGGAGCAATGGTCTGTGGCAGGGACAGACACACCAGACGCGTGCAAGCCTCAGACCTGCCAGGACTCTTCCCAAGGGACATTGGCCAAGGCAAGTAGCCACCAAGTCAAAGGTGAGAACAATGGCAAGGTGACAGGTGCCTGGGAGAGAGGCAGCAGGGCCATTCCTTCGACCAACCACCTTCACTACCGTTTCTGCCCATTCTCTTGTGCGTCCACTGCGGAGACTGAGTGTGAACTCCATACCCATGCAGTCTAGGCTAAGGATGGTCAGGTGTCCTGTTTTCTCCTCTTTTGTGGACATTCTTCCTTCTGTGCTTTAGGGCATTTTTTTCTGGCCTAACATCATAAGCACTGACATTATTCTCAAATTCAAATCATTACTGACTCCAATATAATATAGAAAATATTAAACTGGTGCAGAGAAGTGAGTGCATTCCTTCTTCTTTCTTTGAGAACTTTTCCTGGAAGCAAATGCTGTCCATACGGCAGTGTCTAGTCTCCAGTGAGTGCCCAGGGATCTTCTAAATGGTGAACGCGTCAGCTAAGATGTGCAGGGAAGTCCACGTGCAACTCATTTTTCATGCAGAATGCACAGCTTTAGAACAAGGCAGATAAATTCTTCCAGTTCCCCCAGGCTCAGGACCTGTGTTTAGAATGTGCTGCTTTTGCAGAACTTACATTAATAGGCATGACCTTCCAATGACTTGCCCCCATTCTCATAAATTCATTCTGTTTGCTAATAGTGCCCCAGTGAGAGACATTCTGGAAGTTTCTGACATGAAAACCCACAAACTTGGCATGATTTTATCATTCTAGGGCATCTATTAAAAATAACATAAACAGGGACTGAAACTGGCCAGGATGCCTTTGTGTTTTGATGGTGTTTGGGAGTTACCCATAAAGTATGTTTTAGAGTTAAAATCCCCCTTCCTTCCCCAAGCGAATTCTTTGGTGGGGATGTAACCCACAGACACACCCTGACAAGGTGCCGGAGGCTTCCTGCCTACTCAGCTCTGGGCAGCACGGCTGCTGGGCAACAGGACGCCCCGATGCCTCTCGGAGCTCACACTGTGTTCAGTTCTTTTTTTTTTTTTTATCATGCATGGCATTGGAGGTGTAGCAGCAGGAACTGGATAGGGAGGGACTATTTCAAACACAGACAGAATGGCTCTCTCCCCTCTAACACGTCAGCTCATCTGTGAGAACCTGTCGGCCACTGGCGTCAGCCCTCACCTTTGGGGTTCACAGCTGTGTTCACGCTTCCTAAAATAAAGTGAATGCGCTCCGTACGCAGCGTGTTAAATTCCACTGGTGGCACCTGGTTGAGCTACATTATCTGGTGAAGCTTCCCTCCCTGGAATGCAAGCCACCTGTCTTCAGGGACCCTGACTGTTTTCTTCATTCGATGCCCAGTATTTTGTGCATTGCAGATACTCAAAAATATTCTTTGGATAAGTAAATGAGAGTTGGCTACACTCCTCCACGTCCATTGTGCAATTGGCTTAGCCTGTTGAGAAAGCTTCTTAGCCACGTGATGAGTCACTGACTGTGTTTTAGCTCTTTGGTGAGTGTTCAGGGCATTGCACATCCTAGCTAGCCAATCCCGCAGCCACCGTGTGCTCGGACCTACTCTATGGAAATAGTCCAGGGTAGCAGTAAGGGTCAGTGGGGTGTCCTGGTTCAAATCACAGCTCCACTTACCTGAGCTGTGCTGGTTTAAGAAAGTTATGCAGCATCTCTCATCCTCACTTTCTTCATCTGTTAGAGAAAATTGTAGAAAAACTTGGTTCTTGAGAGTATTGAATGTATTCACACCTGCACAACTACTATGTTGAACAGATGTGAATGTGGTCATAATCAGAATCCCATGTTATTTTGTTTCCTGTTGTCCTTTAGAATTTACTCTCTGGGAATAATCTTCCCTTGCTCCTTATTAAAAGAGGAAAGTCGGTCCCTATCTTCAAGACAATCAGAGTTTATGCTGAGAAAGAGATACAAGGCTGGAGGGAAGGATAGCAGACCCAGCTTCTGCCTCCCAACTACGAGGAATCCATCCCAGCATTTGCTCCTGTGTCCTCACTGAGCACCCCTCACTGAGCTTGGGCAGGGGGTACCTCACCATCATTCTCTTCACAAAATTATCTCTGTAATCGCCTTAATTTCTACGTTGGAGAAGGGGTGTGAAGCAGGTTCTTGACCCTTTCCTTTCAAAATCTCCGTAAGCACCTCACACTCATTATAGTATCTGATATCTACTCTACTGACAACTTAGATAAAACTAAAGCAGAAAGAGTCTTATTATATACCCGTTCCAGCTGTAAAGCTCTTTTCATAATAGTCACAAAGCATTGAAGGGTGTGTGTGGAGCTAAGAATGAATCCTTAATAACTTAATAACTGACACAGAAGGCAAGATTCCATGGATTGGAGACTCAATCCCAACTGGTTTTCTAATTGAGTAGGAAAAAAGCAGCGGAGGTTAGACCCTTGGCCTCGCCTCTGTACCTCACCTGACTTTAGGAATATGATCCCATCGCTCCATCACTGACCTCCCTTCCACTGCACTAAAGCCACGTCTGCCTTTGCCTCTCCCCTCTGGCTGACAGCCAGGTTGGTCAGCAAGTATCTGAGGTGTGATCTAAGGTGAAAAGATAACCAGAAAAACATAGTCACACAGCCATGCTCCTGCCAGGGCAAAACTGCCCATGGTTACAGACAGACAGACCCTCGATGCCTCATGGATGATATAAGTGTGGGGCAACGAGCTCTTCAATGCTATTTTAGTGCCTAGTTTCCTGTGTGTGTGTTTGTGTGTGTGTGTGTGTGTAGGGGTGTGTGTGTGTGTGTGTGTGTGTGTGTGTAACAAGATATGAAAATCCATAGCAATAAAAATAACTATATAAGCCTACAGAGTAAAAAATATACTTTTGTAAATCCTCTTTCCTTTTTTGGTATAGTGTAATTATGCAACAATACTGGCAAAAATTTGGAGGCTAAAATGGCATTTTCAACCTTCAAAGCCAGGCTGGGTTCAGGTTTGGGAAATAATGAATCAGTTGTGTTTAAGAGGCCACAGAACATAGTCATTGAGAGCATGGGCTTCAAAGACAGACCAGGTGGGAGAAAGTTACCTAAGGTCGCCATGCCTCCGTTTTCTCACATGTAAAATGAGGTCAGTCATCGTAGAGCTTTCGACAAGACTGAATGAGTGTGGAGAACTGCGAACGGGATCCGAGACACGGCTGATGCTTGATCAGGTCAGCCAGCGTCCCCTGTGGGGAAGCACTTCCTTTCCCAGGTGCGCTGTTCTGTATTCTCTCCCATCCACATTCTAAATGAAAGCAATGATAGTGCTAACACTAATGAATTCATAACAGCAGCACATGCAAACTGCACTGCGTATGTTATTCACTATGTTTGGTGTTTTTATATAGCTTCTGTCTTAATTTTTAGTCTAAGGGGAGAAATCATTAGTTCAGAGTCTAACTTTTTACAACAAAGAAAACTATGATTCTTGGGCAGTGTACCAAAAGGCAAGTAGCAGATCTGAGCTGTGAAGACTGGTTCCTCTGATTCCAAATATTCTATTTTTAATCCCTATGCTCCATTGCCTAAATCTTCAATTGTAGATCATTTTCTAAAAGTAATTTATAGTATATCCACACAAGGACTGCACAGTTATAAAAAGTGGTGTTACAGAAGTATGATTAGTTATATGAACAGAGACACAAGATATAATCTTTGAAAAAGAAACAGGTTGTAACATAGAACATATACTATGATCACATTTTCCTTAAAAAATGCAAATGTGTGTATACTCCGAAAAAAATGAACCTCTATAGAAAAGTGAATAATGATTATTTATGAATGAAGAATTGGGGTATTATATTTTAAAGAGCTTTTTTTTACTTTATAAAAACATGAATTTGCATTGGAAATCCTTTTTCCTTTTAATCACTTTATTTTGTATGTTGCAGTATGGAAATGCACATAGCCATTTAGAAGCATGGGTCAACAAAATATTTCATAAAATGGGGAAATGTTATAAACATGCACTTCATGGTGATACCAGTTTTGGTAATTAAAAATAAGCAGTGTTATAAATATTACTAAAGCAAAATATTATGTGGTGGAAATCTCTGAATAGAAATTCAGAGTGATTTTTATTTTTCTCATGCTCTCTGATAGTTTTCTAATTTTCCGAAATTAGAAAAATGTGATTAGAGTGTTCATTCTAATTTGCAACCTGTTGCTGCAATAACCTACCTAAATGAGGTATATGTTGCCTCCAAAATCCAAATTGGCATTGTGCCTTTTTCTGGGTCACAGGAGGAGCCAGATGCAACAACTTAACCTCTACCTTAGAAGGGATATCTTGACACGTCCCACACACTGGATCCCTAGAAATTTCACACAGGTGGAGGCCTCCTGGGTATTAGATTTATTCCCAACATTTGACACTCAAATGTCTACCAATAGGTCTAAAGTGGGTGCTACTTTTTGCTCACTGTGTCCAATCAGCACGTTGTCATCAATGCAACAGACCAGTGTGATTTCTAGTGGAAGGGAAAATGTCAGTCAAGATTCCTGCAAATTCAATTATGACACAGGGCTGAAGAGCTGACAGACCTCTCAGGTAGGAGGGTGAAGGTATATTGCTGGCCTTGCCAGCTGAAAGCAAACTGTGTCCAGTGGGCCTTCTGGACAGGTCTGCAGGAAACAGTGTTGGCCAGATCAATATCTGTATGCCAGGTAGCAGGGGATGTGTTCATTTGCTCGAGCAATGAAATCACATCTAATCTAGCAGCTGCAACTGGAGTCACCACCTGGTTAAGCTTATGATAATCCACTGCCATTCTCCAAGGTCCATTTGGCTTCTGCATGGGCCAAATAAGAGACTTGAATAGGGCTGTGTTGGGAATACTTCAAGTTCTTGATTGTATTGCTAATGCCTCCAGGGATGCAGTATTACTTTTGATTTACTGTTTTCCTAGAGTAGAGACAGTTCTGGTGGCTTCCACATGGGCTTTCCCACCATTGTTGCCCTTAGTCCATAGGCAGGAAACCAATGTGGGCGTCTTCCAGCTGCTATTTCTATTCCAATTATGCATTCTGGAACTGAGGTAATCAACACAGGATGGACCAAGGGACCCACTGGTTCCACACTGAGCTGGATCTGAGCTGAAATTTCATTGACTCTGAAGAGCTGCAGTCTCAATAATCCCCCAAATGTCTGTTTCCTTTGTCCTGGGCGCTGCTACCCTGGTTGAAGGCTCTTGGTCTCTTTGGGGAAGGCTGAGAGAAAGATTAATAGTATCTATCTATCTATCTATCTATCTATCTATCTATCTATCATCTATCTATCTATCATTTCACTGGTCTAAGGGTTGCCCAGATGGCTATAAAGCAGCGCTGTGGGTTGCGACCCCTTTGGGGGTCGAACGACCCTTTCACAGGAGTCGCCTAAGACCATCGGAAACACATATATAATTACATATTGTTTTTGTGATTAATCACTATGCTTTAATTATGTTCAATTTGTAACAATGAAATTGGGGGTCACCACAACATAAGGAACTGTATTAAAGGGTCACAGCATTAGAAAGGTTGAGAACCACTGCAAAGCATTGTTCTGGGTTGTCTATGATGGTGTTTCTAGAAAAGATTAGCATTTGAATCAGTAGACTGAGTGCAATGGGCATCACTCAATCTATTGAGAGCCTGAATAGAATTAAAAGGTAGAGGAAGGGGGAATTCACTCTCTCCACTTGAGTGATGAAATTCAGCTCTTCTTGCCCTTGGCCATTGGAACTCCTGGTTCTTGGGCTTTCAGACCCAGACTAGGACTGTTCCCTGATTCTCAGTCCTTTGGACTCAGACTGAATTACACCACTGGCCTACCTGGTCATCCAGTTTACAGATGGCAGATTATGGGACTTCTCAGCTTCCATAACTGAGTGAGCCATCTCCTAAAAAATAAAAAAAAATCTTCTTATATATTCACAGATATCCTATTGGTTCTGTTGCTCTGGATGACCCTGATTTTACACAGAGGCTGGGAAGCCTAAGGTCAAGGCACCTTCAGAACCAGTGTTTTGTGAGAGCCCATTTCCTGGCTTGTAGATGGCTATCTTTTCATTGTATCTTCCCCTGGCAGAATGCAGAGAGCAAAAGCAAGCTCTTCTTATAAGGGCACTAATCCCATTCATGAGGGCTCCATCCTCATGTTCTAATTACCTCCCATTGGCTCCATGTCAAAATAATATGCCATTGGGGTTCAGATTACAACATATGAATTTTGAGGAAACACAAACATTCAGTACCTAGCAGGAGGTAAGAGGGGGAAGTTAAGCTCTAGACAGATTTCTGATGAAAATGGGTAATGGAAGATGTTGTGCATCTGTCTGTACAGTTAGTACACCCCCAAATGAACTTCAGATGGCAAGTCTGCTTTGGGGAATAGGTGAACCTGGGCTGAAATATGTAAATCTACTTTGAAACATACCGGTTAACAACTACACATATATATCTACTTGACTGACAATATCATTTTATTGGGATGTGCGTTTCATAATCTATACATATTGTTGAGTGGTGATAAATTTTAGATGAACTCTGACAAGCACCATCTACAGCATTTCTCTAGTTAGTAAGCTGAAGAGTTGCCTATCCAGGAAATGCATTCTATTCTCCCTTCAAAGGAGAACAATTTAATGAGTGGCAGAGGACTTGTTTATGTGTGGAAAACACTTAGGTTGATTTGCCTGCCACACCTTAATTTCAATCCAGATTGTGTGTTATTTTAAAATTGTTTCAAAACCACACAGGTGCCATTTCTCAAAATGAGTTGGAACATAATTAATTACTCATCAATGACTAAGAAAACTTTTCTTAGTCTTCCTTCCTCTACATAAAGGTTGACATTCATTTTAGTACAGCACAATTTCGAGGCTTGGTTTTTAAGCTTCCTAATGGCATTTGGAAATAAATGTTATGCTTTCTATAACTGAATAATGGAAATGGAAGAGGTTGGTTTATCTTCAAATAAGATAAACATTATCATTGTTCTCCTATTTCCCTGAAAAGCATAGTGACAAAGAAAATGTTGGATTGAGAAGAGGCAGGATAAATATTTTACAATTCTAACTGGCCTAGATTGTAGATGAGAATTTTCCAATCTGTACCATTCTTTGCAGATCTCAAAGTCCTTACATCATTTGGGCCTTACATCACCTTCAAAACCAGAAAAAGTGTTTTTTATATCCATGATTTATAGAAGTTTTTTATATCCATGATTTATAGAAGTGACATTCTGAGTGACTAAGGGGCAGGCTCAAGGTCACACAGTTAAGAGAGTTGAATGTGGGTATGCTGATTCAATTGAATCTAAAAATGTTTAATTTACAATATTTTTATAAATCTTTGAAATGTTAAAAGTGGGCCTGTAGAAAGTTAATTTTGTTCTAGCACTGAGTCTCCCACTTTAACTGGGTAGTTGCAATAATAAACCAGACTCCTCTAATTACAAACGACAGGAAAAAACCCCACAAACTCAAACCTGGCTTAAGCCCAAATGAGAATCACTCAATTAAGTAATGTTAGATCCGCTGGTGACACTGCCCTAAGACCGGACTTGATCAAGAGGCAGAAATGCTATCTATTTCTCTCCATCTCAGATTTGTCTTCTACATTGTCAACTTTAGTTTCAGATTCCAAGTGGAGACACCTCACCATTACAGGGCCAAAGAGAGAACACACTTCCCAAATATTAGCATAAAGGCCAGGACTGATTGAGATTGGATGACTTGGATCATGTGCCCACCCCTGGACCAATCATATTGGACAGAGAGGTAAAATTATACTTACTAGCTAAATCTATGTCTCCATCCAAACCATGTGAATTGAAAATGGAGAAGAGGTTTCCCCAAAAGGTTTAGGGTGCCCTTACGAAGAGAAGGATGATGAATAATAGATCCAAAAAACAGGAGATTATCTACTACAAAGTTATGATAGTGAGACAATCTTGCTTGATCTCCCAGAAGGTCTTTTCTTTTTTCTTTTCTTTCATTTTTTTAACTAAAACACATGGTTAAGCAGCGATTAAGTTGCAACATAAAAATTTATAATTGATCAATCAGTTAATAAATCTGTACTCTTTCCGATTAAATGCCATTCATTGGTGGTGCTTGACTGTTTCCTTCTCTCTAGCAGGCTTCTGGAAGGGAAGCAGCTGATTTGGGTTCAAATCACAGCTCTGCCACTTTCCTTGACTTTGACAAATTACTCGACTTCTCTAAGCCATAGTTCCTTTCTTTCATCTGTAAAGTGGAGATGAAAAAGAATACTCACTTCATGGAATTGTTGGAAGAATTACAGAGAATGCATAGCAATTGGCATGTGTACCTGCTCAATAAATAGTTGATGTGGTTATTCTGATGTTATATAATTATTATTGTTATCAATATGCCTAGCTGACTGGCACAGATCCTGGCACTTAGTAAAGCATCAATAAATTAATGACCAATGAATTTCTTTGTTTTTCCCCCTCCCCCAGACTTCTTTTTACCTAGCATTCTCCCAAGACCTAAAATGGAGAGATTCAAATATTCTCTTTTACATGGCATTCAGGTCAATAAGCATGAAATGAAGTCTCTATAGGTTGGTGTGAGTGAAGCCCACATATATGGCTATTTGATCACAGTTCTAATTGATCACTATAATGCTTTTAGAAAATAATTACTTTCTTTCAAACAAACTTTGAACTTGTCATAAAGAAAAACCGATCTTGTATTCTGAATGGCTGAGCTCGCGCCAATATAAAGAACAATGTTCAGAATGAAAACAAACATATAAACAACAGCAACAGAAAACACAGGAACTCAGGTACAGGTATGCCATTGCTGGATCTCTGGGAAATTAGTAAGATAGCCTCTTTTAATTTAATATCCTATTCACTCTAAAGATCAGCTTCATCTGCTTTGTTCTTAAGAAAAATTTAAGTTACATCCAGAATTAAGTTTCCTGATACGTGTGTGAATGTGATCCTTGTCCCTGCTCTTACTAGCAACTGTAAATTTAGTCATAAATACTTAGATACAAATCTATAATAATAAAAGCTTAATAAGCTAATTAGACCGGACAGCCAAACGACCTTCCAGACGACCTTCCAAACTAAGCCGAGGCAAGCCACTGCGGCTGCGAAGGCCGAGCCCCTTGCACCAATTTCGTGCATCAGGTCTCTAGTGTTTAACAAATGCCCCAGGGGGGAGAAGAGGCAAGGGAAGTTGACTCTGGCTGTCTAAGTAAGTCATATTGATGACCAGCTTGGGATCATATCGTTGACCTTTGAAAATCCCCATTGACTGTACCACCAGGCACCTCCAATTAAGCCAGGTTTTGTGTAGCTGTAGTTGAATGTCAAGTGGATAAACAGACTGAAAGCAGGAATTGATACTGCATGCTCCCATACTAATGTGACAATATCACAATTATTTTAGTATTGTTCTTAATACTAGAGTCGACATGTACATAGAACTTCAAGAAAGAATTAAATTTGACCAGGTGATTCACTCTTTAAAATAACCCATTAAAGTCATTTTCTGTGTTCATTTTCTTGGAGATGGAAATAGTAATTCAGTGAGGTTGAATTATATAAGTTTGCTTGGCTTCTAAGAAGTAAGGAAGCCAGGCAAACGCAAATATGGAGTCAGTTTAGTCTCATGGTTCATGGGATGAGGTTGAGAGCTGGACTCCACCAGTGTGGTCTGGAGAATGTTACTTAACATTATAAGCCCCAGTTTCCATCTCCATTAATGATTAAAAGGAGGCCTGCCAAGGATTCAATAAAGTTAGCATGTGTAGGGCATTGAACCCTGTGCCTAGTTCCCAATAGTGATAACTGTAAAAGCACTGCAATAAGCAGTAGCCTTTGTTATCAGTTATTATTTTCATTCTCACTCCAGAATTTTTGTGCAATGCATTTTTTCCGCAGCCAACAGCATGTGTGTAGTCCCTGGCATGAGCATTTTCTATAGAGAAATCCAAACCATCTTTCTTATTTCTCCAGCAAAAAAATAGAGCCTGTTAAATTAGTTCATGATAATAGACAAATGACAGGGAAAATCTGTTGCACTCACATAACTACTGCATTGGAGACCAGGTTTTCTGGGGTGATAGGTGGAGATTGTTGCTTAAGCTCCATTGGAAAAAAAAATTTCCTTTCAGGAAGTGCATGTTCAAAATAGCCAAAGAAATGCATGTGGAGCCTCCTAGATTATTGACTTGGAAAAAATCTTTTAAATGTCAAATATCCTCCCGAAAGCTCTCCGACAAGTTAAGTTTTTCACAACACAGTTTGGCCTCTGAAACCATCAGTTGCAAAATGTCAGTCAGGAGGGATGATTCACGACCTCTGCACCTGTTCTGAGGTGGAGCGAACCAACCGTGGGCAGCAATTACCCCAAATCAGACATGTGGGCGCTTCCTCCTTCTTGGCCACTTAACTCTAAAAATGCACGTTCAAAACAGCCAAAGAAATGCGTGTGGAACCTCTTAAATTATTGACTTGGAAAAAAATCTTTTAAATGTCGAATAATCCATCCTTGAATTTGTGGGGAGAAAGATTTGGGTGTAACTCTTGAAAATTCATAGATTGACATACATGGGTCCATATTGAAATGTTCTGATCATTAGGTTAGGAGCTGGACGAGAGAGAGAGAGAGAGAGAGAGAGAGAGAGAGAGAGAGAGAGAGAAATACCATAGATAAATTGGCTTTTAAAAGCTGGCCATTTTTTAACAGTCATCTCGTTACTTACAGGGTTGTTTATCAAATATGGCACATAGCTCATCTTTATGAAAACACCCAAGGCACTTAACATCAATTCAGATCCCAGGGTCTTGTCTCCAACGTCCTAAATGAATCTCAGGGCACAGGACCCTGAAGTTCTCATCTCTGAAAAGAACCCCAAGTGATACTTAGACACATTCAATTACACTTGCTGGCTTTGAAGCACAAAATCAAAGCTGAATGGGTGACCATGTGTGTGCACACAGGCAGATCTTTGCTGATTATTCCATTTCAATGTCCGTGTTGGTTGGGTTTCAGTTCGGAATTGCTCAGAGCCTTTCTGAGCTGCTCCCTTCTCCGCGCACACATGCACAGTCCTGGTTTCATCCCCACACTGGCTCTCAAAGGAGAAACTCTCAGACCGAAACCCCATGTGCACCATGGAGAACTGAAGCCAGGGCTGCCTCCCTCTAACCTGACCGGGACCAGCTGAGTCAGAAAAGTTATTTCTCCCCATTTAGTAGACTTTCTCCTCTGATTCTTCTTATGTTCATGACCCTCCCCTCAGTCATTCAAAGAATGAGATTAGAAATAAAACTACAGTGTGCTCAGTGTGCTTGTAATTATTTGTTACTAAGCAAGCATGGTAAAATCTTTCTCCATTTCTTATTTTAGCAGTGTAGTTATTCTTAGTTATATTAAAACATGCGCTCATGAGCCTGCACACACACACTATATAAATACTATATAAATACTATATAAATATAGTATATATATATGTTAATATATATTAAAAATATATACTATATTTCTAAATTTTGTGATAGTACATTTCAAAGTTGTGTGTGTGTGTGTGTGTGTGTGTGTGTGTGTGCAGGCTCATGAGTGCATGTTTTAATATAACTAAGAATAACTATATATTAAGATGTCATATCATTACTGACATATTATAATTACTAATATAATTGCATATTATTTTATATAATTGTATATTATGTATTACTAGAGGCCTGATGCATGAAAAATTGTGCAAGAGTAGGCCTTCCTTCCCCCAGCTGCTGGCATCAGCTTCCCTCTGGCACCCGGGACCTGGGAGGCTTCCCTCCAGCTGCCAGCTTTGTCCGGAAGGACATCTGGTCTAATTAGCATATTGCCCTTTTTTTATTATAGACTAGAGGCCCGGTGCACAAAATTCCTGTGCCATCTCGCAGTCCGGGAGCCCTTGGGGGATGTCAGTTGGACATCCTTAGTGCTGCCACAGAAGCGGGAGAGGCTCCCACCACTGCTACTGCACTCGCCAGCCATGAGCCTGGCTTTTGACTGAGCAGCGCTCCCCCTGTAGGAGTGCACTGACCACCAGGGGGCAGCTCTTGCGTTGAGCATCTGATCTGCCCCCTGGTGGTCAGTGTGTATCATAGCGACTGGTCATTCTGCTGTTTGGTCGATTTGCATATTAGCCTTTTATTATATAAGGTTATATAGGATACTTAATTGTTATATGTATATGCAAAAAGATAATTTTCCGTCATCTAGTATTTTTAAAATATATTTTTATTTATTTTAGAGTGTAAGGGAGAGGGAGAGAGATGTAGAAACATCAATGATGACAAAGAATCATTCACTGGTTGCCTCCTGCATGCCCCCTACTTGGGATCAAGCCTGCAACCTGGGCATGTGTCCCTACCAGGAATCAAACCATGACCTCCTGGTTCATAGGTCGATACTCAACCACTGAGCCACACAAGCTGGGCCAATCAAGTATTTTAAAATTTCTTCATACTTTATCCAGCTATTCCGCAGGAATGCCCCAAAGGGGAATACAAACAGAATAATCTTTTAATGACATTAATGGGTCGGATGTTTTTCCTCGTTCTTACTTATTAGAAGCAATGATGTTTGACCCATTCTGACACAGAATATAAAATGCCCTTTGCTCTCACTCATTTAAAAATGAAATTTATTTTTTAAAATCACTAAATGAACCTAGGAAGAGAAATTACATTAAAGCCATGCTGTGCAATTAAGGACAACTCTTCCCATCATTTCTCTGGAGTTAATGAAAGGCAAAATGTGCAGCCAGGACCCTCCCTGATCTCTAGAGAAGCTCCCGGGAGTTATGAAGCCATTCTCCAAAGGCTGGCTCAGGAGCCCTCTGAGCCCCAGAGGGTGGCACTGCCTGAAGCTGTTTGGCCATGCCACACTGACTGCATCATATCCTCTTTCTATGTCCCAGATGTCACAGACCCTCACATGGGTTAGAGGAAATGAGATGTATTGAATTTGTTGACTGTGTCCACTACCTAACAGATATGTGTTGTCTCACTTAATTCTCATAACTGCCCTATCAGGCAGGTATGATTATCTCCTTGATGATATGGAAATTGGGAGAGGTTAAGCTACTGTCCCAAGGTCATGAAGCCGATAAGTGTCAGAGAACATTCCATCCCAGTTGGACCTGACCAGGACTTATCCTGCCCACTCTATGTTCCTGCCATCTCCTTCCTCCATGCCCCTGTGTGGAGCCACACTACCACTTACTCCTCACATTCTTGTCCAGACATTGGAAAACTAAGGCCTAATTCAGCCCAATGCCTGTTCTTGCAAATAAAGTTTTATTGGCACACAGCCACCTCATTCATTTACACACCATGTATGGTTGCTTTTGTTCTACCACTACAGGGTTGAGTAGTTGAGAAATACAAGACTACAGCATAGCTCTCAAGATCAGAACATTCATTACCTGGCCCTTCCCTGCTGTAGGCACCTAATCAAGCCAGTTCTTTCTTGTGCCTTAATCCTCCCACATGCTCTTCCCTTGCCTGAGTCACCTTCCCTATATCTCCCTGTGCTGACATAGGTCAAATGTCATTTCCCCCGGGGTCTCCACTGATCACCCAGCTAAGTGGTGCACGTTCCTTGACCTGGTGGTTGTATGTGTTTTCATGCTATTTGTGTTACCAGCCCTGAGATGGAATGCCATGCCATAGGGATCAGGTCTATTCATTCATCCTGGCTCACCCAGGCCTAGCCAACTATCTCTCACGGAGCAGGTGCTCACATATGAATGGATGTCCTGGAAGAAACTTGGCAGAAGATAAACTGTAGCAGATATCTTGTCTCTGACTTATTCCAGGAAAGTCCTCACTGTTTCAGATGAGAAGTACTCCTTTCAAAACCACCGTTCCATATAAATTTGAAACCATAGAGGTCAACGTCTATTGCTAGACACAGACACAGACATGTGAACGGGCTGTTGTTGGAAGGGATTTAGCTACTTGCCCAGTTCTAATAAGGGCGGGTAGCACCAGGGTCAGACTAAGTTGGACTTCAAAAGTTGGCATTTTAGAAGCCCAAACTGGATTTTTCCATAGTTTCAATGTCCAGCAGATAGGAACTGAAGAATTTACAGTTTCATGAAGTAAAATACATGTAATTGTGCTAGGCAGTGCCCCCCCCAAAAGGTAGTAGAAAAAGTGCAGCAACTGCTAAAAAAAAATATGATACTGCAAAGTGGTTTAAAGCATAGGATTAGATTCAAGTCCATGAGTTTGAGTGTGTGTGTGTGTGTGTGTGTGTGTGTGTGTGTGTAACACATATTTGGTGAATATTTTTGCATAAATGTTACATGCTGTATGTATACTTCTGCCCCAGTGTTTCCACTAGGCAAAGTGTTAATATGCAATGTTAGATCTCTTCCCCACGCTTTTTAAGTGCTGCATAATATTCCAGGATAAACTGATGGGCACCCTGGTGTTTTCTAAACACTCCCATGAGCCCCTTGGCTGTGGAACTGAGCTGAGCAGAGCTGGGGAAACAGCTCTCACAGAGCCTGTCTACAGTCTCAGTGGTTTTCAGTTAGGAACTACATGTGCTTGGAAGACTTGGAAATTTAAGAAACAATTCATACAGAACCTCTGAGTACATAGTTGGGGACAGGGAAGAGCATTACTGCTAGGCATGGTGAAAATAAGACAGTGAAAAGTTTTTGCAGAGAAATGTTTAGCAGCGACACAACTTGGCAGGGAAACAGTTTTCCAACATGTGTCACGTACATACTCTGTGTTCTAACTCCCATACTGTCAGTATATCCCTATTCTCCTTTGTCAATACCCATGTTATTCCATTGCACCGCCTTTATGTGTCACACGTCTGCTTCCTTCAATCAATTCTGAAGTTATCGGAAGGCATAGTCACTTGTGCATCACCTGTATCTCACACAGTACCTGATACTCCGAAAATCAATTCAAAAAATAGGCCAGGATACCAGCAACATGTCTACAGAGGGTAGAGATGGGCCTGGGGTCATAGTCCACCCATGACCTCTTGGGGCTACGTTCCTGCCCACACCACACATACAGGAAAGCCACAGCAAGAAGGCCCATCAAGGAGGAAGCAGGAGGGTCTCAGAAAGCTGCAGTTCACTTCACAATCCAGTCCAAACAGTATTTGTCTTATGCAAGTTGTTCTGCAAATATCTTTGAGATACTTCACATTTTTAATGTTTCAAATCCTACTATCTACTTGTTCTTCTCTTGAACAGGTGTCTAAACAACTGTTTCTCAAAGAACCTTGGCCACCAGCTTTTTCACACAAGCACTCAAAAAAAAAAAAAGAAAAAACAACTCATGGAGAACTGAAGCTTGGAGTTGTGTTTATTCTAATAAGTTGGTGCTTAAGGATTCAGCGTGATTTTCTTTATTGCCTTTTAGCGACAACAGCAACAAAAACCAATTATGTCTTGTCACATCCTTCATCAAGAAAGCCAATTAAAAGACTCCACATTTAGGTGTCCTTATGTTTGCATAAGACGGTTTAAGTATAGGCATCATTGACATAGAAATCCTACCCTATCCACTGTCCTGCATACCCAAGGAACCTCAGGGTTCAAAGACTCCACTCAGTCTGCTCATTCCATCTAAACGGGAAAACAAAAAGAAAGGAAAAGAGAAGTCAGATTTGTGAAATTGGCAACATCGACCAGACACCTTGACATCGGAGCATGAAAGGAAGGCAAAGGTGCCTGGCATTGTGGAGCTTCCGTCCTCTCCTCGGCCGGTACAGGGCGGAGAGCGCTATCTGTTGTAATCAACTGCAGCTTAGTCCTGGAGCAGGACTGGCTTGGAAGCCAGTAGGAACCAGACAGGGGCGGGAGGACTGAGAGCAGCCTTCTCTGATCATTCCTGGGAAGGAGCTGATAAATAATATATGCGGCAGCCCACTGACTTAAGGAGTCTGGGTTTGATCTCAGCAAATCACAGGATTTTTGGAAACAGGCCTGAAAGGACTTCTGGTAGATTGCATGCTGGCTCATGAATTTTATTTAATACATACGCACACCTGGGTAGTCTGATGTGTTGGTTATTTCTTTTTCTTTTTAATTTGGCAAAACTATCTTTACTTCAAAGGCCTTTTAACCGAAGATAGATGAAAAATGTGCTTTTCACTTGCTCTTCTGATTTTATCTGAAATATAAACAGTGAGATTGCCTTGTCCTATGTAAATACAATTTTTTTAACAAAGTGAAATATACTTAGATTCAAAAATCCAGCATTATGATTTCAAAAGTTACATTACACACAAGAAGTCTCTGGAGATATTGATGGAAAGGAAAAGCACGGAAGAAGGGAGGTTTGAGAACGCTGGGTATGAAATTCTGAAACAACGCCTGAGCTCATAGACAAGCGCTCAGGGCACCGGGTGGGAATAGGGAATAGTTACTTCTGATTAACACGTCCAGGAGATGTCATTCCTGTGTCCACGCAGCTGCGACCGAGAGGCTATTTACCAGGGTTACGTTGGAATTGCTCAAATGAGGAATCAGAGTCAGCAAATGCATTTCAGCACATTTCCTATCAGCAGTATTTTCCAGAAAGCACTACTAACAGGACAAGGCATCACAGAGCCCTTGCACGCAGATGTGGAGTAAAAGGAGAGAGCTGCTGGTGCAAATGCAGTGAATTATGAGTTCATTATATGATATACGAATGTACGTATGTGTGAAAAGAAAGATGACAATTTTTGTGCACAGCCACCTGTTTAAAAATACAGCAAATGCAAAAAATTTATGTAGATGAACTAGGAAGAATATATGTGAGCACATTGTTTGAGTTTCAAGATGGAAATGGGAGCTCACAAAACACTTGCTCCCTCTAAAAACAATATGTTTCCATATGTATTGTGTCATTCACCATATTTTTGATGTGCTTAAAACATCATCATAACATTACAAAGAAAAGAAAATGAAGACTTTGCTTGTCCCTTCAAGCAAAGGATGAACCTTTCTTATTTTCAGGCTTCTCTGGGGATTCATCCTGACCTGGCTACTCAGTTCTGACCACCATGTATGTCTCATAAACTGTCTGAGAGACACGCCAACACTCCAACTAACCTGTACCCCTTCACTCCCACCCTTGTGTGCTCACCCAGTGTGCCCCGTCCCAGCGGGCTGCTCAGGGTGCCATTTTCTGTGACCTGAAACAGGACTCGACACCTGCTGTCTCACAGTGGAATCCTCAAAGAGACCTGGTGCACAAAATGCATGCACGGAGGGCGGGGGGGCATCCCTCAGCCCAGCCTGCAACCTCTCCAATCTAAGACCCACAGGGATCGGGCCTAAACCCTCTCACAATCCAGTACTGCTGGCTCCTAACTGCTTGCTTGCCTGCCAGCCTGATCACCCCCTTAACTGCTCTCCTGCCAACCTGATCTTGCCCCCAACTGTCCTCTCCTGCCAGCCTGGTCGCCCCTAACTGCCCTGCCCTGATGGCCTGATCACCCACAACTGCCCTCCCCTGCTGGCCATCTTGTGGTGGCCATCTTGTGATGATGTCGCACATGATGCCACCTAGGCTTTTATTATATAGGATCCTCCCCTGGGCCCTCTAGAACTAAGAGCAGAAGTCTACATTTGCTACCTTCACAGGATCTACAGATCATGACACAGACAAACCAGTCACCTCCCAGGGCAGAGGTCAGAGGAAGAGAGGTGGGATGTGCATGCCAGGGCCAACAGAAGATTCTCCACACAACCCTCTATTCTGTCAAATATTCTGACCTCAGCTGCTCTTCTCTGTTATCACATGGAATGAGCAGAATCGGCAAAGGGATGGAAATGTGCTAACAGCACCAAACTGAGGTGTCTTCCATCATCCCCAAAACCTGATGGCAAAAGAAAGGAAATGACTTCCTCGCCGTGTTATTCAAAATTGTTTATTCTATACCCGGTACCATTTAAACCACCTTATCATCACCTCTCCTACACTTTGGAATATGTAAGGAAATCTTCCAGATATAGCAAGAATAAAAAATCATTGAAATATACCATTGTTGGAAGCATCATCATAACATCCCGTCCTTGACAAATCACAAAGATATAAAATAGCAGTTAAATACAGACACCTCTGAACAACATCGTCCATACGTATAGAATATCAACATTCCTACAGACAGATAGAAAAAGCAGACACAGGTGGTTTACACCTATTGACCATAAGGCAGCCTTGGTGCAAATTCAAAAGTCTACAGAGTAGAAATAATACATACATAGGCGCCCATTATTCCCAACAACAGTGCAATACAACCCAGAAACACAAAACAATGGAGGAAATCAAATCTCTCAACCAATGGGTGTTTTTTAAATACTTTCTTTTAAATGTGGAATAACTCTTAGGCCATGGAGACAAAAGTACAATGTCTGAGTCATTAGAATACAATGATACAGAGGGCATTCTCATTAAGTGTGGCCTGAGGCTAAAGATTTGCTAAAAAAAAAGAAGCAGAATTATAAACATGTTCCTCACCCCCCCAAATAGAAAGACTGAAAATGAATACCATGTTCAATGTAAAAATATAAGAAAAAGAACTCAAAAACAGTTAAGAAAAACAGAACAATAGAATTGATAAATACAAGAACATACACTTATTTATAGGAAAGGAGAAGAAGTAGAAAAAATAAGTACATGAAACAATTGAAAAGTGAAATTGAGTTAATACGTATAAAAGCATACATTAATGTATGAAAATAGAAAAAGGAGAATTGATAAATACATTCCTACAGACAGATAGAAAAAGCAGACACAGGTGGTTTACACCTATTGACCATAAGGCAGCCTTGGTGCAAATTCAAAAGTCTACAGAGTAGAAATAATACATACATAGGCGCCCATTATTCCCAACAACAGTGCAATACAACCCAGAAACACAAAACAATGGAGGAAATCAAATCTCTCAACCAATGGGTGTTTTTTAAATACTTTCTTTTAAATGTGGAATAACTCTTAGGCCATGGAGACAAAAGTACAATGTCTGAGTCATTAGAATACAATGATACAGAGGGCATTCTCATTAAGTGTGGCCTGAGGCTAAAGATTTGCTAAAAAAAAAGAAGCAGAATTATAAACATGTTCCTCACCCCCCCAAATAGAAAGACTGAAAATGAATACCATGTTCAATGTAAAAATATAAGAAAAAGAACTCAAAAACAGTTAAGAAAAACAGAACAATAGAATTGATAAATACAAGAACATACACTTATTTATAGGAAAGGAGAAGAAGTAGAAAAAATAAGTACATGAAACAATTGAAAAGTGAAATTGAGTTAATACGTATAAAAGCATACATTAATGTATGAAAATAGAAAAAGGAGAATTGATAAATATATAAAATAATTAGTTCTTTGAATAAAGATAAAGTACTTTGTTAATAAAAAGAATATATTAACATACAAACTTAAGGGTGTGAAAAGTGGAACTGATTGAAAGGATTGTAAAAGAATATTTCTACAAAATGTGCTAATAACTTTGAGACTGTGAATAGAGAATTTTCTATAACTATGAAAGTACTGTACTGCAAACTGACTCAACAAAAGATAGAATATTTGAATAGACCCAAAACCAAGCAAGAAATTGAGAAAGATGTCAAAGATCTATTTCTCAATAAAGTTCCAGACAATTTCATGCATGAGTTCATTCAAAACTTCAAGAAACAGATAATTCAGGAGCTTTTTAAATTGTCCTAAAGTGTAAAGTTAGAATTAATGCTTTCTAATTTTTTTTTACAAAACCACTAGGACAAATACCTAAGCACTGAAAACAGAACCTATAAAATAAACTTGTGAATATTGATTTGAAAATCACCAAGTGCCAACAAATAAGATTCCCCTTACATATCAAAATAATACACTGAACCAAATGGGTTTTAGTTCAAATATTTGAGAATAACCCAATAGTAGAAAAAATATCATTTTAATTCAGCATATAAATAGGCAGAAAATAAAGTAATAAAATAATATTATTATATCAATAAGGATTCAAAATATTATCTGAAAGAATTCAGCAGCCAAGTCTGTATTCATTAATATAAAATATAGCATAATATGTCATTTATTAAAAAGTAGATATAAAATATAACAGGTGAATTTTATTTTTAAAATTTTAGCCAGTGGAGAGGGGCTGGGAAGAAGTGAACAGGTACCTTGGAACTGTGGGGACATGAATTTGCCCATTGCCAAACCACTAACAGGACACAAATAAATCAAATTCTAGTTCAATTACTAAATGAATGTATCATGTTGGTTTATATCCATTTCAACAGACTTCAATTTTGACAGAAGTCACTTCCGGAAGAAAAATAGAAGCCTGACTAGGAACATGTGGGCTTCAGAAATTGACAAACACAGGTGCAAAAAGTGTTCCTCCAGGTATGAGCAAGGCGATCATGACCAATTCCATAATCTGTCCAAGTCCTGGCATTTTATTCAAAGTGACAGGAGTGCAATCCATATCATCTTGCCAGGTCATTTTGAGGATTATAAAGAACGTGTGCAGAGTACTCCCTAGGTGTTTAATAATGGCTCTTGTCAGTATTCTTGTGGCAAGCTGTGGTGCTAATAATTTGCACAACTTGAATCTGACTTTACACAGGGAGTATTTTCTTAAAAGACCTCCACCCATTCCACTGCCTTTATTTAAGGAGAAAACATAAGTTAAAATGTTTTCCAGTGATAAAATAATTCTTGCTCATTGGGAAAAATTGGGGGGAAGTGAAATACACAATATAGAATTCAAGTTTCACATCATTCTTTCTCATAAGCATCTTTACATTTTGACACATATCCTTTTAACCTTGAGGTCGTACTTGGAATCGTACCCTGTAAATAAATTTTTAAAGCAGAACCTTAAAGTCTTTAATGGAAAAGTCCTTAATTTGAAAATTTCAACTCATATGTAATTTTGCAGTTACCCATCATTTTGCAACATCATAACTGGCAGTGTATTTGATCTGATCAAACATCATATACTACATACAACACTCTGTCCATATTTATAAGCCCGTATCATTGGTCCTGTGTGGAAATGTTTCAAGACATTTTTAGCTGAATCAGTGAAATCTCTTTCACTGTGTTTACCAACAAACCAGTTGGAAGAGGGTGCCATGGGGAAAAGTTTTATTATTGTCAATCTTACAAAAAGTGAAGGGAACGTTAGACAATTTTTCTGTTAATTTCATCATTGTAAGTGACTCAACAGTTGAGTACCTCAATGGCAAATAACACAATTAATTATCTTTGAACCTTGAATTGTATATGGAAGTGTCCACAGTGATGAATCAATCACATCATTGCCAGCATTCCCATTCCCACTGGGCTGTGAAAACCTCAAGAGTCGGATAATACCTCAAGGCTTTTGCCTTTCAAGCTTTTTATGTTGACTGCGGTTAAAGTTGTCTGCAATTAAATGCAAGATTATTGTCTAAAAAGCCCATTATTGTCCTTGTTTAGCTGCCTAATTTCCTCCCATTAATATGTTCTTAAAGCTGTTGCAAGCCACATTTTCCAAGCTAATTTGGGAAACACATTTTACAAAGAGCAGGTAATTTTAAAAGCATCATTCTAATGTTGGTCCTTTGTTATTTCTCTAATAACCAGCATAATTGGTGGGGATGGAGGACACCTACAGATCAATCTTTAGAAACTGGTACAGTATGCAACTTTGTACATTCAAGTTACACAACTTCTTCCCGAGCCCATCTCATTATCTCATGGGAAAATGTTGAGAAAGATTAAAGTTGTCAGATGTTTTCTCCTTGCTCCCTCTGCCTGCTCCAACCCCTGTAAAAAAACTTATTTATTAGCCCATGTCCTGAGAATCAGACACAACTGCAGATCTAAGAAACAAAGGGGGGATCTGTCACATCCTATTTTTATCAACTTTGTTTTGAAAGCTTTCAATGTGCAGCTTCTTTTATTAAATGATTTTATGCATATGTTTTCTACAAGAAGATAATAAGATGTGTGTATGCTGTCTGCTGGATCTGGGGGTGTCATTTGGAGAACCAACCTCACTTAAACCTAATTCCCTCCCCCCTTCAACTGGAAAAGCATAATAGGGCCCATAAACTTTTATTTTATAATTGTGAGTCAATTATACTGTCAAAGCACAGGAGAACTATAAAGTGGGGATGACAGAGGCATCTAGATGTGCCATGGATGCTCATTGAACTAGTGCCATTGTTTCCAATGGAGACACAATCCAATGTCAAAAGACGTCCTTGTTGCCTAGAAAACAGGATACTCATGCAAATCCCTCACTCCAGATGGATTCTCTCTCTTTTTAAATTTTATTTTATTGTTTAAAGTATTATATATAGAATGAAATGTAGCTCTTTCATCCCTCTGCCCTGTCCCTACCACACAAGTATGTCTTTTCTTATCATTCCAAATAGTCATGTTATGACGTTAGGTTAACTCAGTAATCGGTATTCACTGCAGAGCCAATTAGAGAATCAGGATTAATTTTCTTTTTTGGTGACTTTTGTCTTACCTGGAATTAATAACTGCCCTTTCCCCCCATTTGCTTAGTTTTCTAAGTATTTTTTTTTTTTTTCAACACATCCTTCAGATCAGTCAGTTACCCATCAGTATTATTTTCCAAATGGCCAAATATCAGACAAATTTTCAATTCTATCCCCGGGCCCTCTGGTCCTGGGATGCAAGGGGAAGGGAACCGAGGACCCCTGTAGTATAAGTAAACATGTGCCTAATTCCCATTGTCAGCCCCTCATCATCTCACCCTGGCCCACTGCCACACGCACTGTCCCCAAGGCCTTAAACTTTCATGGTTTCACTTTTTCAGAAAATAAACCTCCATTCTCCTGCCTAGGCTGGGGGTACTCATCTGGCTCTCAGGGTGGGCAGGGTCTAGGGCTCCATTCTGTTTACCAGCTTTCAAACAATTCCTTGCTCTCAACCCTACCTCACACCTCACTTCCTCTCTACCTAGTACCTCCCAGCCTTGAGTCTTTGAGGTGGTTCTTCAGGATGAATTTTGGCTCTTTTCTTTGCGCTGATTTTAATTACCAACACTGCATTCACTTACTGTCTTCCAAATTCTCACATCCTCTCATCCACTGATGTCTCTTCTACTGTTCTCTTGCAGGTTGTCTTCCTGGATTTATGCATCCTTTCTTCCTTTCCTCTTTAGTAAGGCTTTGAAAGAGACCACCTAACATATATGATTAATCCACTATGTTTATAGAATCTATGATTATTTTTAAAGTAGATTAAAAGCACATCTGAGTTTATAGGGATATGGGAGATTGACCGATTAATTGAAGGAAGAAAATGTAACCTAAGCCAACATGTGGTGTTTTCTTCTAAAGCAGAGGTCACAACTCAAATTCCTTTAGAAGCCTAGAATGTAGTAACACATGAGTAAAGCGAGGGGGGTGTAAGACAAGGAAGAGTTGGGGAATATGGGGAAGTGGAGAGGGCCAAAACTCTCTGAATGGCAATAGTGACTCAGCTCCAACTGAATACAGAAATTCAGACCTAACCTTGCCAGATCTTCCAATCTTCCGAGGAAAGCCAGTAATTGATCTGCACTTGAAATACCTGACAGATGTTGACCCTACTCATCTAAAATAACCCCCTCATGTTGGGAAAATTGGACAGACACATGCAAAAAAATGAAACTAGACCACCAACTTACACCATACACAAAAACAAACTCAAAATGGATAAAGGACTTAAACATATGACGGGAAACCACAAAAATCTTAGAAGAATCCATAGGCAGCAAAATGTCAGACATGTGTTTTAGCAATATCTTTACTGACACAGCTCCTACAGCAATGGAAACTAAGGAGAAAATAAACAAATGGGATTACATCAAAATAAAAAGCTTCTGCACAGCAAAAGAAAACCATCAACAAAACAACAAGAAAGCCCACTGCATGGGAGAACATATTTGCCAATGTTATCTCCAATAAGGGTTTAATCTCCAACATTTACAGGGAACTCATACAACTCAACAAAAGGAAAATAAACAATCCAATCAAAAAATGGGCAAAGGACCTAAATAGAATCTTTTCGAAAGAGGACACTCAGAAAGCCAAGAGACACATGAAAACATCCTCAAAGTCACTAATCATCCGAGAGATGCAAATCAAAACGACAATGAGGTACCACCTCACACCTGTCAGAATGGCTTTCATCAACAAATCAACAAATGACAAGTGCTGGAGAGGATTCGGAGAAAAAGGAACCCTCCTTCACTGCTGGTGGGAATGCAGACGGGTGCAGCCACTGTGGAAAACAGTAAGGCATTTCCTCAAAAATTTAAAAATGGAACTGCCATTTGATCTAGTAATACCACTTCTAGGAATATATCCCAAGAAACCAGAAACACCAATTAGAAAGGATATATGCACCCCTATGTTCATAGCAGCACAATTTACAATAGCTAAGATTTGGAAACAGCCTAAATGCCCATCAACATGAATGGATTAGAAAACTATGGTACATCTACACAGTGGAATATTACGCTGCTATAAAAAAGAAGGAATTCTCACCATTTGCAGCAGAATGGATGGAACTGGAGAGCATTATGCTAAGGGAAATAAGCCAGGAAGTGAAAGAAAAACACCACAAGATCTCACTCATTTATGGATAATAAACATAAAGATAGATACAGAGGCAGACGGATTCTCTTAAACTCAGACAACCAGACATACCTGCAGCAGTCATGGTTGATACATGTATCCTTTAATTTTTCATAGGTTTTGGGGAAACAACCCATAAAATCATCCCAGGGAAATGTGATACTGTGATTGGCGAGGCCCAAATCAGGTAATCTCATCTACAACTAAGCACCTGGGCCCAGAGTCATGGAAAGGTGTCCCCAGGGACTGAGTATGAAAGACCACATGCAAAGGGTCTGATCCCAGCTGTGCCAGGTGAGGCTACCCAAGACTAGCCGACAGCCCACCATCCCCAAATGTGGGAGAGAGCCCCGTAGAGAGTAGCTGAGCTGCCCACCAATCTGTGGCTAATGGCAGGTGTGTGAATGGGCCCCAGTGGGAGCAGCAAGCAGCCCAGGTGGCCTGTAGCTCTTGAGCCATAACAATACTTATTGCTTGAGACAACTTTCTGTTATTGCTGATGACTCCAGACTAGCCGACAGCCCACCATCCCCAAATGTGGGAGAGAGCCCCGTAGAGAGTAGCTGAGCTGCCCACCAATCTGTGGCTAATGACAGGTGTGTGAATGGGCCCCAGTGGGAGCAGCAAGCAGCCCAGGTGGCCTGTAGCTCTTGAGCCATAACAATACTTATTGCTTGAGACAACTTTCTGTTATTGCTGATGACAGCAATAACAGCATCCTTGTGGCGATGAATAGTAGATTTACCACTCGATTTAAGTGGTGTTTGATACATAGAACAGTATTTTGATAAAGGAAAGAATTAGGTAAATGGTTGGAAGAATAAAGAAATGGACTGATAAACACCATTTTTATCCACTAGCCTCATTTCATTTCCCCAACTTGGGCTACAAGGAGCAAACAATCTAATCAGTTTGCTCATGCAATTAATTCAGTTCTTATGGGCATCCACACCAATTACTGGAAAAGACAAAAACCAACATTAGAATAGACATTACTGCTAAATAAAAGATATTCAAATATTTATATCTACGGTCTCTCTGGGAAGAGTCTATAAATACTACAGCCCAGATGAGCTCTGCGGTGTTAGCCGAAGCCATTGCCATGGAGAGCCAAGACTGGTTTTCACTGGCTGGAGATCCCACTGTTTGGTTTCTGCCTAATCGTTTATTGTGATGCCAAGGGGGAGAAAATAAATCTTGGAAACTTTGGCCAAGCTCAGTTTAGTGTTTCCATTATCACAGCAGGAGAGGAAAGCATTTCGTTTTTAAGGATAATCTTTCTTAAAGTGTGGACAAGAACTAGCTCAGTCTAAGGAATATTAGGAACATTTGAAATGTTTTGAAATGGATGAGGTGCTGCTCTGGTTTCTGCCTTTAGCTCATGAAGTCTGCAGGCCGCGCAGCGGTTGCAAAGGCACCAAGGCCTGCATAGGCCAACGCTGGTCCCCAGTGCAGAGAAATCCAGGGCTCTGAACCATCACAAATGAACTTACTGCTTAAAGAATCCTTGTTGCATTTTTTAATTAAAGAAAAATTAATATCTGATTTGAATGCGATTATTGTTTTAGTTCATTTCCATTCATAGCACACCATCAATTAATTCAATTAAAATACTGGGCTGTTAAAAATAATTGAATAATTTGTACTGAAGTGAAGGGTTTTTATTTTGTGCCAACAATATTTATGCATCTGTCTTATATGTCATAAATTGCTTTCTTCCTTCTTTCCTCCCCCTCCTCTCCTTCCCTATCTCCCATATCCCTCCTTTTGTCCGGACCACCTTTCTGTTCCCTCGTTTTCCATTTAATCCCCTTTTTCTTTCCTCCTTTCCTCCTCTGTCCCCTTCCTTCCTTCTCTTTCTCTTGATTTTTCTTTCTTTCCATATGTCCTCTCCTGCCTTCTGCCTCCCCCTCCCTTCTCTCCACCCCCTACTCCATAGCCTTCAATGGCCACTTAGTAAGTGTGAAGAGGAAAATCTTGCTTTTTTTAGTGCATTTACTCAGATAATACATAGCATAGGCCCAGCTTTTGTAATTTATGCTTTTTGGTTGAGCTGACTGTAATAGGTCACAGACAGGAAATCTGGTGTGGCCAAAAAGCTAACTTTTAACTTCCAAAGGTAAACTGAATTCTACATCTTAGAGGTTGGGAGGGGGAAGGGAGGGGGTGGGAAATGACATCTCTAGGCTACTCTTTCTTTTCCAATTAATCTTAGTTCACATTTTAAGTATTTAATTTTCTTTAGACCTAATTCACAATAGGGCTGTGTGTATGTGTTTTTCATATTATAATTCTGAGACACATTGCAACTTATCTTTGTTAGTTTTATGAAATTCCAACTGGCCACTACATACTGTCATTTGGTCAATTTGTGATGTATTTTTTAGTTGTATCTATTTTCATTAATCATATTTTAACTGTATTGGTATGCTACTTCCACATGATCCATATGACCTTAGTTTCATACATTTTATCAGCTGCTAACCTCATTTAATTGGTGTTTTCATTTTTTTTATGTAACTAACCTCAGGATTTAAAACTAGTTTTGTCATTGGCAGTTCAAAATTAATTTACATTTTTAATAAAGAATGAGAATGAGCGCAATTATACTTGTTAAAGTACATTTTAAATAAAAATGATCAAATTCAAAACAATTAAGACCTAACTGGGTTTAAAAATTACTGTGAATTTTAACCCAATACTGATGTAAATGTTGAGAAATCTCTACATTTATGAATGTCTATCAATAAAGTTCATTTGCAGAAGTCTTTTAGAAGGTACTTTGATAATGCACCTTATCAAATGCTCATAAATGTTCATAACTGTAGAAATGTTCATAAACTTGATGACTTACCATAAGGAAATAAGGAACACTCTGTCTAAAAAAAAATTGGAAAATATCTGGGCATGAAGCTGCCCACCATGATGTTATTTATAACAGTAAAACATTGGAATCAACGTAAATCTAACAATAGGAGAATGATAGTAACATGAATTCGTAGAATTTTGTACAGCCTTTAAAAACAAAAATTATAAAAACTATGTAGGAATGTGGAACATCCCTGTAATAAAATGTTGAGTGTTATCTATGCTATCATTCAATTTACATGAGAATCATTGAACTCTAGTTATCCAATAAGTATATTGTGAGAATGTGGCAGATGCTGGAAGGATGTTGAGAGGAGCAGACATAAACTGTTGTGTGAAGCCAAACAAGATATGATCCTGGCCCTCTGAATCTTACCCACCTGGAGAGACATCCCCAGCTTCCCACCTAGGAGTTGTGTGCACCTTTTCCAGATATTTCATCTCTTTCAGTCCGTGTCTTTCTCACCTGTGAAATGGGGATAAGATGAGTAACTACCTCACACAGGGTTTCTTTTGTATCTAATGAATTGTTGCATGTACTTTATTGAACACAGTGCTCAGTGCTAGAGCACTCCAACTAAGTACCACAAAGTGAGTTGCTTCAGCAACAGACATTTATTGGCTCACAGTTCTGGAAGCTAGAGTTTGAGATCATGTGCTGGAGAGTTGATTCCTCTGAGGGCTGTGGGAAAGAATCATTTCTGTGCCTCTCTTGTGGCTTCTAGGGGTTGCTGGCAATCCTTGGTGCTCCTTGCCTGCTAGAAGCATCACCCAGATCTCAAACTTCATCTGCATTCGCATGATACTCTTCCTGTGTGTATGACTGTCCCCAAACTTTTGCTTTTTTTAAGGATACCGGTCACATTGGATTAGGTCTACCTAATGACCTTGTATGAACTTGATTACCTCTGTAAAGACCCTATCTCCAAATAATGCCTATTGAGGTTTAGGACACCAACATATGAATTTAGGGTATACTCAACTCATAACACTTTGTGTATTGAAGCTTCCAATAAATGTTAGCTATTATTATTACTATTATTATCAATTTTGTTAAAAGTATGTGGCAAAACCAGACATGCTAATCAATAGGATGAAAGTAGTTTATTTATTGGGGTTGTAAGATTCTAAGAGATCAAGTGGTTGGTTTTCTATTTCCTTGTTTTGTTTTGTTTAATTTCTATAATGTCCACCCCCCCCCATAGAGTCTATGCTATTTAAAACGGGGCGGGGGGGGGGGGGGGGAGGTGACCTAGAATGCCTCCTAAATATAATAAATTGCCATTTAACCATAAATACAGTTACACATGCTTCCCACTGATTCCTATCTTTAGAATGTTATCCTTCCACTTTCAAACAGAAACATCTGTGAAGAAGGCCAGGTCACTGTTGTAGAATGACAGACACTTGTTTCCTTGATTCTATGCTCTCCTGTTCTTAATTATTGCATGAAACGGCAGCCTTCTACCTTCCTCTGTCAGTTCCTAGTATTTTATTTCAACAGTTCTGCTTATCTTGGCCAGACATGAAGACATTATTTTCAAATTTCTCCCACTGCTCCTGACTGCTGTGCAATGCTTATGACATATGTGTTTTTGCCTATGGCTTCTTTACAGAAAAAAAGGTTGTCAGGCCAAGTGACAAAATCCCTGACTTCCTTGGAGTGACTCTTTTCTTTTCTGGTCTTTGTGAATATTAATTTCCCTCCAGGTATTTTGCCTGTTGGATATCTGGCTTCCTGGTGTGTCAAGATACCTGAATTAAGAACCCAATATTTTGTTTTCAGAAGAAAGTACATTGAATTGTGTAGTTTTCAGATAAAGAAGAGATAAATGGTAAAGCTGACAATCAACTTGGAGCATTTGATGAGTCATTTAAAAAATATTATTCAGCTAAAATTGAGACGCTACATAAATCCACATTAAGAACTGTGCCCATGGGGAATCATTTAATTTCAAGTCATGGAAAGTCCAATTAAAGATTGATTTTTTTTTCTTACAAGGATCTCTGTGGTTACATTGGGTCCACCTGGATAATCCAGGGTAATCTCCCATCTCAAGAGCCTTCACTTACTCGCATATGCACACTTCTTTTCTTCTTTGTCAATCCTCACCCAAAGATAGGAATTTTTCCATTGATTTTTAGAGAGAGTGGAAGGGAGGGGGAGAGAGAGAGAGCGAGCGAGAGAGAGAGAGAGAGAGAGAGAAACATTTATATGAGACACATCAACTGATTACCTCCTGCAGGCACCCTCAACCCAGGCTGGGGGATGGATCTTGCAATCCAGCTACATGCCCTTGACTGGAAATTGAACCAATGACCTTTGGGTATATAGCTCTAACCACTGAGCTACCGGCCAGGGCTGCACACTTCTTACTATGCAAGGTCATAATAGCCATAGATTTCAGAGACTAAAGGGTGGACACATTGGAGGGGGGGGGAGGCATTATTCTCTCTACTACATTCTTCTTGTTGGATGGAGAAACAATATTATAAAGATATGAGAGCTCCCAGAATTTTTATAAATCTACTTTCCTTCCAATAAATTTCCCTTTGAGATATTTCTGACAGTAATGAAATACTACACATGGATTAGTCAATTTCTGAAAAAGAACCGGTGCTGCCAAATATGAAAACAGGGGAAGGATTAACTTACCTATTAAGGAGATTGTCCCACTAATAATAAATTAAAACATCCACCAATAAGAATATGGGAAAGTGAAAAAATGGGCAACTCACAAAATTAAAACATGAAAAACCATTGATATGAGTCAGAGTCCAAACAGAGGAGGTATATAGGGAGGGATTTATTGCAAGGAGTTGGCTAGGTGACTGTGGCAGCTGGTTAGGCGAGTCGAGAACCCACTGGGCAGGACATTGATAAGGGCTGGAACTGGGGCACCTGGAGAAGCTGATGTCCACAAGGGGGATTTCTTCTTCACAGGGAGACCTAGCTTTGCTCTTAAGGTCTTTCCGTGGTGAGATCAGGCCTCTCAGGTTATCCAGGACAATGTAGCTTAGTAAAATCAACCAAGTACCCTGCACAACATCACTTAGACCAGTGTTTGATTGAATTATTAGGGACTATAGCCTGGTCATGTTGACACACAAATCAAATAGACCATCACAGTGTTCAACCACCCTAATAACCTGAGGGGGGGAAAAGCATTAAATTAGAAGATATATTGTTTTCACTTAATAAATTACAAATTGTCTTATAATGCTGAAACTCAATGTTAATAGGAGGGTGAGGTAGAAGGCATGGTCAAAGGGGACACCATGGAATGAGCCCTTCCATCCAGCAGTACATCATGATATGTCAGGGACCCTAAAATTTTAGAAAGAAATTTCACGTGCAAGAAAATAGAGGATGGGTTACAGAAGTTATTGTTCATCTCTCTGATGGAATGTCAGACAATATGATACATTGAGTTAAGGACAATATTTCTTAGAAAATGTCCACAATATATCCAGTGAAAGAGCAAGTTAATAAATATCATGCACATTCAATTTTGTGAAATAATGACTACAAAGGGTAGAAGTATATACATCAAATGTAATAGTTATCATTTCTAAGTAATAGCACAATGGGTAAATTTTAATTTGTAATTTTGGGCCATTTCTAACTCCTTGAAGGTAGGCAGACTGCAGTTTGGATGTGTTCTAATATTGAGGAGTTAAATAATGACACTATATTGGGAATCTTGAATATATAATGCATTTAAGGTTAACATCCATTCATCTATTTAATCACTCAACCCTTCCACACATGCATATTAACCTTATACTCTAAGATAATCACTGTGGAGAACAATGGAGATGCAGTAGTGACCAAAATACACTCAGGTCCTGCCCTGGTAGAGGATAGGGGTGGGGGGAAGGGTACATAATCAAAGAATCACATAAATATAAGAATTACAATCCATGATAGGTACACTAAAGGTGAAAGACAGTGTTATGGGTGTTCATGGCAGGAGTCCAATATTTATACCACAAATTTGAACTTTTATCTAATCAATATATATACAGTAGTTTCCGTGTGTGTGTGTGTGTGTGTGTGTGTGTGTGTGTGTGTGTGTGTGTTCATGTGTTGTCACCAGCATCAACACCTCAAATCAATACTCCAAAATGAGGATGTTATAGGAAGGAATATCTAGAAATACCTGAAAAGGCTGAAAACTGATCAAAAGAAGCATTGAAAAAAAATCAAACCATCGCATAATGAATCCTGGATCATTGGCTAAAGCTCCGAACCGGGCTCTCACATAGATTTAGAGTTTTCACTGTGTTCATATCATTCATGCATTTTCACCCAGAATCTGAACAATAAATCTGACAAGCGCTGGGAAAACACTGGCTAAGACTCCCTCGTTTCCAGGAATGGGAAGGTGACATGACTTATCCCCTGTTATCATGGGGTTTGCTATTAGGCAGCCTCGGCAAGGAGTCTGGGTAGATCAACATGTCGAACTGGAGGCTTGGTAATAATTTAGACTGGGGCTGAGTTGAAGCTGCTCTATCAATGGGGAGAATGGGGTCATGCATAGATGCATACCTTTTAGACTGCAGGAGGAAAAGTGAGAAGAGGAATAGAGTTCTAAGTTAGGGCATAATGAATGAGACCACACAACTGGAGACTTGCCTACTAAATTAGGTCAATTACATGTTGTTCCTCTAGGTGAGCCAGGATGGTGTGCTTTGGATGTGTTAGAAATAGGACTGCAGAGAAGGATCCATGCGCAATCAGGAAAACAGATCTTGCGTAAGATATTTTGGCATATGTGGCTATAGTTGTTACTTCCTCATTCCCTCCCAAGTGCAATCTGAGTGCCTTATCCCACCTTATGTGGCCGTAGCACAGGGAGAGATCTTATCCTGAGAATGAAAGAAAATCAGTTGAGAGACCAAACATGACTTCTTGTCAGTGAAGCTCTATCGGTCCACTATTGCTTTAAAAAACTACACAAATGTGAGCCCTAGCCGGTTTGGCTCAGTGGATAGAGCATCAACTTGTGGACCAAAGGGTCCCGAGTTTGATTCCAGTCAAGAGCACCTACCTTGGTTGCAGGCTCCTCTCAGGCCCTGGTCAGGGTGGGTGTAGGAGGCAACCAATCAATGTGTTTCTCTCACATTGATATTTATTTCTGTCTTTCCCTCTCTCTCCCACTCTCTCTAAAAATCAATGGAAAAATATCCCCAGGTGAGGATTAAAAAAAATAAAAACTAAGAAAACATGCAATAATTTAAAGGATTTTTTATTTGCCTTCTGCATTAGGCAGAATTCTAAAATGCTGCCCCCCCCAAAAAAAATCCCCATGCCTTGGTGTGCATGCTCAGCAGAAGACTCTCTCCATAATGTGTGCCTCACGAAAACAGGTGGACCCTTCTAAAAAAGGCTCTAAAGTCAGAGATAGAAGTCAGCAAGATCTGAGGCAGCAGGAGATGCTTTCCTTTTGTCCTGTTGGCCTTCAATAGAAAATGACCATCCTAGGTGGTCCACAGGGTAGGAACATTGGGAGTTGAGCACCTCAGTCTTACAACCACAAGGAACTGAAGTCTGACAGCAGCCAGTGAGCCTGAAAGAAGAGCCCAACCTCAGGTGAGACCCCAGGCCTGGCTGACACCTTGATTGCAACTTGGTGAGACTCTGAGCAGAGGAACCAGCTAAAACATACCAGACTCTGACACAAAGAAACCAAGAGATAATAGATATGTGTTGTTTTAAGCTGCTAAGTAAATCACAATTTGTTAGTCATCAATAGTAGACACACCATCCTTCTCCCGATCCATTTTCTTAATTCAGTCGGGTGAGTCATTTCTGCCTTCACAGTCACAACTATAGTCATGATGTGTCCAAAGACAGCTGAGTTAAAGTGCAACATAAATACAAAATGATCCCTAGTGACTGTTTTAACAAGTTAGGACTGATATTCAAACCGAGACTATTTCTTTGGGTTGAATCTTATAACCAGGAAGTTACTGAAGTTAGTGTCTAGAACTTAGTCATCTGAATAATATTACAGACAACTCATAGTACTGCTTTCTTTCTCTTTGCCACTCATTGTGCTTAGTTCTTCACTACATTTACTCTATCCCAATAACTCTCTCAATTGTGGGTTATTGTATGATCCTAATTTACCAATGGTGAAACTGAAGTTTAGACAGAGTTAAGTAGCTTGCCAAGGGGCACACTGTTAGTATGTGGTAGAGACTAGATTTCAACCCCTCACTAACCTGCTGTCCCAGCTCCATGTATGGGAAATGGGCTGTCTTTGACCTGAGCATCCACTCTGACCCTGGAATGTCAATGCATCCAACAGCCAAGGCTTCTGGCCTGAGTAACAACACATGTTGACAATTCTTTCTTACGTTGTTTCCTCTGTTCCTTCTGTAGTAGGATCCAGTCCCCTGGTTTCTTGTAATAATTCTGCTTATGTTATCACTTTGTGATGTGGTTACTTAGTTACAGTTTTTTAAAAAGGACAGAAGAAAACCTCCCAGCTGGTATGGGAATTTGCAACTGGAGAGGCTCATCACCCAACTTCTGTTTGGCTTGCCTGGGCTCCACCCAGCTCAGTCACATTTTCTTGACCCCTCAGTTTCCTTACGAAGCAGAGTGGAGCACTGTATTGCTTTCTAACATCAATAAAGCAGGTCTGACTTCCCCAAGTCAATGAGGGCCTGATAGATCCCATGACCTTTTGTTGGAATGTCATTTACAAGAATGATGATTCTCCCCAACCTAATTGATACCTACAGCAGAGAGTTCTGCCTCCAGGGGCAGCAGGGAGCCCCTGCTCCATCCCTTTTGCACTGCAGAGATCTCTGGTGGGCAGGTGAGAGTTTCAGCCTTGTGTTTGCAAAGGTGAGCCTGGTGAGGATGACTTTTTTCTTTTTCAAATCCATTTTAGCCGATATCATTTTTCTCCAATCTGATTAACTCTATATGACTATACAGGCTGTTTTGTTTTGTTTGTAATCTATTGGGAATAATGGAAAAAAATAAAAAGAATGCCAATCAAATTTTTCAGAGTATATCTTCCCAGGAAATAAGAAAGTAATTGGCATTTCTTAGTATTGTCTCTTTGTTATGTTAAATGTTGTATCTACATTATTTTATTTAACCTTGGCTAACACAGGAGATATAACCTTTGCAGTTAGCTTAAATTTTAGGACCTACTAGTGTTAAATGCTGTTCAGATATCTGGGGAACCAGCATAATAATTTATGAGAAACCTGAGACACAGGCATTAAATAAGCTCCCCAAGTATCTAAATTTTGTGTCTGGGATATAGTTGGTGTTCGATAATGTTGAATTTATAAAACAGAATCAGGGTTGACTCAGGTCTGCCTGTTTCCACAATCCAGGCTTTGTTCTCTACTCCATGAAAAAAGGAATGAGGAGAGGTAAGGAGGAGATGACTCAATAATAAGAAATAAGACAGCCTAAGTTTCCATCAACAGATGGCTAGATAAAGAAAAAGTGGTATATACGTGTACAATGGCATACTACTCAGCCATAAAAAAGGAAATCCTGCCATTTTTTGAGAATGGATGGACCTTGAGGGTATTATGCTAAGTGAAATAAGTCGGACAGAGAAAGACAAGTACTATGTGATCTCACTTATATGTGGAATCTAAAAAAAATCAAGCTCATAGAAAAGGAGATCAGATTTATGGTTGCCAGAAGTGGGGAGTAGGGCATGGGGGAAATGGGAAAAGGTGGTCAAAAGTTACAAACTTCATGGGTTCAGATTTCTTCCCACCAAAGTACATGGCTTAACAGTTCTTTCAGAGTAAATTTTGGAGTTCTTTCAAAGTAAACTTTCTTAAGTTGTGAAGATCTGAAAATGCCTTTTTGCTTATATTCCTTTTTAAAAAATTAAACTACTTTATCCATACATACAAACATACACAAACAGCACAAATCATAATTGTGTAGCTCAACACATTTTTACAAATATTTTTTAAAGTGGAAACTCAGCACCCATATCAAGAAATATGATGCCCTAGCCGGCCTGGCTTAGTGAATAGAGCGTCAGCCTGTGGACTGAAGGGTCACGGGTTCAATTCCGGCCAAGGACACATGCCTGGGTTGCGGGCTGGATCCCCAGTAGGGGACGTGTGGAGGCAGCCCATCAGTGATTCTCTCTCATCATTGATGTTTCTCTCTCTCTCTCCTCCCTTCCTCTCTGGAATCAATAAAGAAATATATTTTTAAAAAAAAAAGAAATATGAGCTTACCAGTGTCTCAGATGCCTCTATGTATTTCTGAGTTACAGCCCACTCTCCCTGCCCCAAAGATAGTCTTTATCCTGATGTCTTACCCCATACGTTAGTTTGCCTGTGTTTGAAATTCAAATAAATTAAATAATATCATTGTGATCATATCTATTTTTTTTTGATTTGTCTAGATTATTTTAGTGTCTTATGTCATGTGGGATTGAAATCCCCCATGAGAAGCATCTATTGACTCTCCATGGTGGATCGTATATCCTAAGCACATTTTATTGTGGGTTTCTATTTGATAAAGGCACATGTTACATTTCTTCTTGGGTTCCCAGGTGTCCTAGGTTTGAAAGAAGCCATGTGAAAGGTTTCTGTGTGTGCTTCGGTTTGCATTGACCCCTTGGAATGGTCTAGGGTCCTATTAACTGATCAGGCTTCCAACTTCTGCCCTGCAGGTAGTAAGATTTCAGATTCCACACCTGGGCAACTTGCTAGACATCAAAACATACACATTTCTGGCCAATTTTCAGTATTTTCTATAACTTGCTTCCTATAAAACTTCTTCAAGTTCAAGCAAATCTCTTCTTTTTGTAAATTCAAAACCAGACTCTTTATGCGATGACACAGATATCAAATAGGGTCATGAATTACCTGACAAGTAACCTAAAGACCCACACACCACATCATGGTCATCAAGAGTTTATATCCAGTTAGCACACGAATATGTCTTTTGCTCATGGAATACACTAAGTGGGATACAGAAACCTAAAAGAATGGCATCAATTCTACAAACACATATGAATACGAATAATAAACAACTAGGTTTCCCTTTGGGGCAGGAACATTAAATCCTATTTTTTCTCTTCTTGGTTCCTTGACCCATTCTCTCCTTTACCAACATTTCTTTCTGCTCTCAATCTGCTTATTTTTTTAGTCTGTGTTCATCACAGTTCCCTCTCCCCGCTTTTACCACATTCCAGCCCTCTGCCTTTGCTAGCAACAGTCCTGCCTCTAAAAACCCTCTCATCTTTCTTTTCACTCTACTTTTCATAATATCCCTCTGGGCTGTCATAAAACTTTTTCCTGAAGAACTCCTTTTCTCTAACTCTCTTTGTTTATGCTCTAAGCATCAGTGCCTCACAAAGTGTGGTTTAACGACTAAGGTAGAGCTATACCAGCAGGGTCTGCTCTGTGCTCTCTCAGGTAGAGCAATATGCTCCTTAATTCCTTATGTGAAGACCTGGGGTCTCCTCTTCAGGACCATGTTGCATGTGCATGGTCCTCTGTGACCATATACTTAACTTTGTTGTGAGGCACCTTTCATGGGATGGGTCAACCAGTGGGATTCTTGGAACAAATGGAGCACCTCCATTCCAGTGAAGAGTGTGATGCTGGGCTGAAAAGAATAGGTCCCAAGTACTTACAAAGCACCCTTGATCCTTCAGAATAGTCTTATTATTTTTCTTCACTTGTCTAACACCTGCTAGGTAGCAACCTCCAAATTAGGTCCACTCTATAATCTTAGCATGCTCTGGGTTAATGTCCCACTTGTCTTCCCATCTTCTCTAGCTTTCCAGAACTTTCTGCCTTCATTTCTTCCTTTGCATTTAATCTCTCCTGTTAGGGAGCCCATCATAGTTCATTAGAATATGACTTCAAAACTTTTCCAAAAAATACAAATTTTCTCTTCTTCAGAATAAGGAAATTTAATTTTCAGCCAACTCTCTACTCCCTATAAAGGAAATAATGATTCCATTTTCAGAGGTCACCTTCATTCTTACACCTCCCTGAAAACAACTTCTATGTAGGAGATAAAAAGAGATTTCTTAACAAATCATTTGGTTACTTTGTGGGCTGATATGGGCAGAGGATATTAACAATTACAAACACAATTATTCTCCACAGCATCAAGTAAAGGCCTACCATGAGCTGGCAGGTGGCTCTACGCAGCCCTGACTAGGCTGGTGCTGTATCTCCCACTTTATAATCAACTCCCTAAGGATAAGGACCATAGCATGGTCACCTTTCAAAATCAGGTTGGATCCCCTCTTAAGGTTTCGCTCAGATGTCAAGGCTGATGACACCACACACACACACACACACGCACACACACACACTCAAAGAGGTATGAAAAGGTTTGTTAATTGTGTGATTGGGGTCTGTGGAGAGTAGAACACACACACACACACACACACACACACACACACACAAAGAGGTATGAAAAGATTTGTTAATTGTGTGATTGGGGTCTGTGGAGAGCAGGACAGACCTCTCATCCAGGTCAAATGGCTCCAGCCAGAACAAAGAGAGGAGCTGACCAGGGTTGTTTTTGTTAAGGTTAAGGTTGAGGCCATGGTGAGAGCTCCCTCGTGGACATGGGCTTGAATGAGGTCCATGTCACTCCGGTACCAAAAGAGAGAGCACTACCCTTTCTTATTTGCCTGTACAAATGTGGGTGCATGGGAAAGAGGGAGAGGTGGGACTTAAACCCTGTCGGCAGTCTGATTCAAAACATGAAATCACGTTCCTTGCTACAGCTCACTTTTTATAATTTCTTATACCTACTTTACTTACCACAATGCTAAACTCCTTGCAGTTCACTCAATATATTCTTCCAAACTGTTTGGATTATTTTTGTCTAATATCTAAGAAAACTCTAAGAGATTAAGTTCCTTGTAAGAGTAATTGAACTCAGTCACTCCATCCAACACACAATGCATTTGGAAAACCAAGCTGATACTTATTGAGTCCATCAGGCCTGTTTCACTTAGAGCTGCCAAAGTTGTCAGAAGTATGCTTCTTTCTATAATTAGTCTTGCATCTCTACTCCAAAGGGAGTTTCAGTCTGTCTATTCATTGCCTTGTAAATCTCACTTCTTTGGGCAGGATCTTAGATTAGGTCAGCGTTGTGTTTTCTGTTGCACTCCGTCATATCATCCCCTGGCCCCTAGACCAATTGTGAATTCAACAATCATGCTCTTTCCCTTCACTTCCCCATCACCATCCCTTGGTCAATCTGTGCCAATGTTTACTATCCTTTAGGTTATGAAAATGAAAGAGAAATGTATCAAGTCTATTTCCTACCCAATATGAAAAAGGTAAATGTATATATTATACTTCCTCACTCTTGCCTTGATATTCACAGTTTATAGGCTATCTCAGCTATCCACCAAATCCTTAGAAATGTGTCAAATTGTAATAACATAAATGAATATTAATTTTATCACAAAATATAAATAGAAATGGATTTTAGAATGTCACTTAAGTTTTTATCACCATTATGCATTCATATAAACATCAAGTGTACCAAAAATAGAACATTTATTTGTATGTATTATATGTGCACACAATGCTATGATCTGAATGTTTATGTCCCTACAAAATGCATGTGTTGAAAACTAACCTCCAAGGTGGTATTAGGAGGTGGGACCTCTGGAATGGTTAAGTCATGAGAGTAGAGCCCTTAGAAAAAGCAGTCCAAGAAATCTCCCTTGTCCCTTCCACCACATGAGGTTACAGCAAAGAGATGGTCATCTTGGACGCGGACTCTCTCCAGACACTGCATTTGCCAACTCCTTGATCTTGGACTTCCCAGCCTCCAGGACCATAATGAATAAATTTCTTTTGTTTATAAGCTATCCAGTCTGTGGTAGTGTGTTATAAACACACATCCACACTTCCTACATGTTGGTTTTGTGTAACTACTCAAACCAATTAGTTACTCCAGGGTAGAGTTATGGATCTAACTCTTAAACACAACTCCATTAGAGAAAATACACTCACTGACTTTTTTCTCTCAACCCTGAAAGCTTCAATCAATTACATTTGGTCATAAAAAAATAAAATGAATGATAAACTAAATATCCCAGCCAAATAAACACTGAGGTTATTACATCATTAACGCTGATCCTCTCAGCAACTTCTTGGTGGTCACAACCTCTGAAAGAGTTAGGTAAACTTTTAAATCCCTGGTACTTTACCACTGAAAGAAATGCATTGTGTGTGTTTTCCATGGTACACCTGAAGTTTAGATAATTATTTACATAGTTTTTGAGAGGGAAAACAATAATAAAGCATTTTTCTCCAGCTCTTCACACCAAAAGATTGTAGAGAAAAATAAATGCAGGTGTTTTAGTTACTCTGTTTCAGTATAGAGGACCCTAATTATAATTAATCAGAAAACTCTATGAGGCCAAACTGCTCAAATATATTATGAAGATACACAATAAACAAGATAAGGTCAGATAGTGAAGGCTGCTAGGAAGGATACTAAAATTGCATAGTGACTGGGGTGGGACAGCTACCTCTGAGGAAACAATCAAGGATGGCTTCTTGGAATTGTGCTGTTTGAGCTGAAGTACGCACTGCTGCCTCCATCAGAAGATTAGAAATTGAAGGTAGGACATGGTCAAACTCATTGAAGAGCTGAAGGACCTGGCTTGAATAAACACAGGTGTCCAAGTAGCAAGTGTTAATCAGTCATTACATCTGGGCATGGGAGCTATTAGTTCCATTATTGCTTTTTCCAGCCTTGCTACATATTATTATTAAAGACTCAATATCCATGAATAAAGGGTCTAAGAGCCCAAGTTGGGGTACGGGCTTCCCCAACTGGCTAAGGAAGGCCAGGAGATCTTTATAGATAATTTCACCAGTAATTCCACAAAAGGAAGTTGCACGTAAGGTACCCCACCAAGAAGTGGGGAGTGGGTGGTAGAAATGGATACCGAACAGCAAGGAACTCTGAATACCACTAAATGTTCAAAGGGCAATTAAAGGCATTCCATCATTATACTTGATAAACAATCATTGCAATTTTTACATTGTCATTAATTTTAACAACCAGGATCTCACTACAGGTCCATTTGGGTATATTCCATTTTGAGGAGGAAATCTGCCTTTTTATGTATTGTTGGCTCAAGATGTAGGGAAGTTTCTTCCCCAAGAGTAGACTAATGCCCGATTATGTATGACCCTTCCCAAATCTTGTTTAGGAAGGTTGGTAAGTGGAATGAAAAGTGATTTAAAGTGAGGCAGACCTCTTGCCCCTTCCTAAGTTTACTTGCTACCTGTCCAAGGCCCTTCCACTATGGAATGAAAAGTGATTTAAAGTGAGGCAGACCTCTTGACCCTTCCACTGTCATAGTGGGTGCTTAGTGATCTTAGTGGTGAGACAGAGTATGGATTCGGAAGGAAAGACCTGGGTTTGACTTCTGTCTTTATTCATCACTAATTGCATGGCTTGGGCTACTTATTAATATTGATCATGCCTTCAATTTCCAATCTTCTGATAGAGTCAGTAATGGGTAATTCCACTTAAAGAGCACCACTTCCAAGATTATTCCCTCTGAGGTACACCCCTTTTCTCATCTTTTAAGCAGGAAAATATAGTACAACATTGGTTTGCAAGAAGGAAGTGCTTAATTAACTACATCATCTATTGCTGACCACTAACACCAGTGTTCTAAAGACAGTCCTTTCCACCAACATACATTCATAGTGAAGAAACCTGACTTCATTGGGGTTTAGAGCCGTAGAGATGCTCCCAACTCTGCCTCTCCCTTTGTCTGAGCTGCCCTTTTCATGTTAGTGCTTTTTTTTTTCCTTCTACAAGCTACCTCTAAATTATATTTGCTCATATTGCCATGAAACTGCATTTTGCAAGTTTTATTATGCTTACATTTTCAGTTTACATCAGGTGGCCTGAGGTGATGGGGCCTCAAGCAGGTGAAGATGATTTTGCAACCATTCTGAACAACCCTTTGTCTGCTCAGAATCGTGTGTAACAATCTCTGAATAGCATTTGTCCATTTGCTTGAGGAATGTAGGCCTTCTCAAAATTTCCTCTTTTCATTTCCCACCATCTTCACCTTGTGACAATCTGCTTTTCCAAAAGTCATTATTTATTTTTCAAAATAAACACATCACTTAAAGATTAGAAAGCTCTTTAGAATTGGCAGTAGGTCTTTTCATTGGAAAAGCTTTTGATGTAATTACATTGTTGGTTTGAAGCATGGTTACCCCTCCTATTGCAACCGTGTGCCACGTAAGGGATGGCTTGGAGTCCAGGGGATTGTAGAGAGGAACTGAATCAGAGAGGACATACTCCACACCATCAGCCTGGGCTCTGGGACTTATATTACTGCTAAATATTAGCTTCCATGTTGCACAGCCTGAGGCTCTTTGGGGAACTGAAATCTTTATTTTTATACAAGTCTGACTCCAGACATAGTGAGGATTTTTTTTAAGAACCGTCTAGCCCTAGCAGGGTAATTCAGTTGGTTAGAGTGTCTTCCTAATATGCCAAGGTTGAGGGTTTGATCCCCAGTCAGGGCACATACAAGGAGCAATCAATGAATGCATAAATAAGTGGAACAATAAATCTCTCTCTCTCTCTCTCTCTCTCTCTCTCTCTCTCTCTCGTCAACTTTTTTAAAATTTTTTTTTAAAGAACAACCTAAAGTCAAATCTTGCTTAAGCAGCTGGTTAAGGGTTGGCCATATTGTTGGATAAAAGCACAGAGAGAAAAAGTAGCAAGGAAGAGTGGAAACTTAGCAAGGAGGCAGATGTCAACATCTATACATTCATCTTTTTCAGCTTTAAAATACATGAGAATTGGATCTTAAGCCAATGCTTAATATTTCATCTCCTTAACCTATGAAGTAAAGTAAATGAGTTCACAGAATCGGTTCATCATAAGTTCTCTGTCCACAAAACACATCCCATAACAAACACATTGAGTCTCCTGAGACTAAGACCCCATACCAGGCACTGTCATCATGTCCTCCGACTCTGGGAGCCAGAAGCCACCCACATCCTGCGTGACATTCGCATTTCTCCTTGAAGCCACATCATCACCAAACCAGACCCTCTGATAACCATGTTTTGTTTATTTGTAAAGTTCTTGTTGCTGTGCGTTTCCATTGTGACTGGGTTGAGAGGAGATGAGAAGATTCAAGCTTCAAAAGTCAAGCAGGTACTTGACTCAGGTTAAGTATCTTGTTGTTTTATTTTAAACGAGGCGGCCAAGATCAGGGAAATAGAAAGTCCTCCCTTTGAGGAACAGAGTCAGTTGCCAGAACCATAAGGGCTATTTCCACAGAGGCCAAGAGTATGATGCAAAACTGCCTTGACTATTCCACTACTAGGAAGACAATCACAATTAGTGTCTTCCTCTTCAACCATGTACTTTGTCTTCTTCAACAATGTACCAAAGTAAGTAGGAACTTATTTTGTCTGGTTCTATAGCCAGTTATTCATGTATCTGTCTGCCCCTTAAACTCTAATCCTAAAGCAGACAATATAGTTTAGACATTGCCTATCCCTAGTAATTCAAACACCATCTGAAAGCAACGAGGGAAGAAAGAAATGAGTGTCTGAACAGTGAATGAAAGAATCTTGGGGTAATAGAGAGGAAGGAATATAGTGTGTAAAATTGAAATTGGCATTTCTTAATTATGGCAGATTTCACCATTATGATCTAGGAAGGGAGAATGTATGGATTAATGACTTCCTTTATCACTGTTAAAAAATTGCCATACAATTTTTAGGATGTGTAGCATTTAAGATTATTTTGTGCCAAAGACTACAAAACAGGTTTTTTAATGTGCTTTTTTATCCAGGCACATCCTTCTGTTTCTCCCGACATACCCCACCCTTTACATTTAAAGATGTAGAGAATGACAGTCATGTGGGTAAGTGTGACCTCTTCCACCTGAGAAAACTGATTCTCTCCATGATGAGTGCCCACAAAATAGCCAACAGAGGAGACTGACTTGAAGTTCAAAATGGGAACTTTCTGTCCCCATTTTCCTCCCCTTTACCCACCCCCCCCACCCCCAACTCCCTTTCCCTCTGGCTATTACCACACTGTTGTTATGTGTGTGTGTGTGTGTGTGTGTGTGTGTTGTGTGTGTGTGTGTGTGTGTGTTTGCTTAATCCCTTCATCTTCTTTCATCCTCTGACCTCTCAGTCTGTTCCATGCATCTGTGCCTCTGTTTCTATCTTGCTTGTCAGTTTATTCCGTTCATTAGGTTCCACATATAAGTGACCCTGCTTGGGGTGATGGGCACATGATGCAGTGTGCAGATGATGTTTTAGTGAGTTGTACACTTGAAAATTGTGCCCCAATAAGTTCAATTTTAAAATAATTTTGAAAACCAAAAACCAATAAACAAAAAGTTCAAGGCAACTTGAAGTTACAGCTGCAACCACAATGCAATCTGTTGGGGAGATTTTTGCTCTCCCTCAGAGGATTTCTAAGGTGACAGCCAGAGAGAATATGGCTCTCTGATGCAGTTAAGCAGTGACAGAGCTAATATTTATTGTTTCAAAGCCACATCCATGTCACTTGGATTGTGCTGTTTATTTTTAAGGCCACCATCCTTTGGGTTTGGATTGGCTGCTGAATCACCCCTTTGTTATCGACTTGCGTGTTGTTGGGAGCTGATAAAAATGTTTGGGTTGGTTACAAGTTCCAAGGAGCCCCGCAGCCCCAGGGCGCACTTCGCGTGCTCATTGGAGTCATTCATTTTCAGAGAGTCAGGATGGCAAAGACTTCTCTGGGTAGAATTGAAAATCACTAGTGCTTAAGCACCTTGGGCTATTTGTTTCTATTCCACACTGCTGTTTAAAACATGGAGTGGGTTTGTTTGTTTTTTTCAACATTGTAAGAAAAAAAAATCATCACTTCAGAAAAAAAAAGGAAAAGGAAAACATTTTGACATATCTTAAAAGCATCACAAATGGCGGCAGGGGTCTGAAGAGTCCTCCAGGGCTTGTTTTGGGGTTTATTTTTTTCCTACTCTGAAGTATAGAAGACGAGCACACTTATGTGGTTGCTATCATCCTCATCTTTTCTATGCCGTTTAGGCCATAGAATCCAACAAGTACTTATCTAGCACTATCTACTTATAAAGCTTAAACCAAAATTTAAATTTACCTTCATCCCAGGAGAATTCGTTCACTCATCCTCTTCAAGACAGGTTTATTGCTAGACCATAGGAAATGGCTGAAATGAATGAATGCATGATTCTCCCAGTCTAAATGATGTGTCCTAGGAAATACCCTAAGCTGGTCGTCAGGAAAGCCTTTAGGTTATCTGTTAGTTACCACATTCAAATTGTGAAATTTTCCTATATGAGCTCCTGGTGGTGGTGCTAACCAAGTGCCTGTGGGATGCTAAGTGCTGAAGCTGCAAAGGTGAGTGGTATGATCTAGCCGAAGGAAGAGAGGAGTGGAATGTATAAATAATCACAAATATAAATGGCAAACATTGCTGCAGTATTGGAAGTCTGATGGTTGAAATGAGCTTTCAAACATTATTCTACTCATTCATAATGGACTAGTCATACTGACTCCGTTTTAATTATTTTTACATAAATAAAAATTTTACTTAAAAATAAAATAATCAAAATCAGGACACTATCACGTATTTGAGAGAGGACTTGGAAGCAGAAACAGTGGGTAGCTTAGGAGAGAGGCATCTAAGCCTAAGCTATAAATGAAATGTCAAAGTGAAGAATGAAATGTGACATTGATAAATTAATTTTTAAATGAATAAGATCAATAGATTGAACTACATTGTATTTGAGAAAAGATGTCATTGTTGTTTTATAGTCAGATTCACTTCTAACCCATGTAGAAATTAGACGGTAGATCTATAACTAAGATCAGAAAACAGAAAGGAGAAATAACTGGTATCAAAAAAATTGACTCAAGTGATTCATATTGACGTTTAAATCTTTGCTCGGCTTCTGCACCTCAGGGAGCAGTGAAGAGCAGGAGACTCCCCATCACTGCAGGGCCATGTTTTTTAGGGTCCAGAAAGTTGGGCACATGCCCTTGAGGCTTAGGCACAGGCAGCAGTTGGTGTCTTGAACAGGAACTTGCAGTTGGAAGATCTTGACTATTTTTATGCCTTTATGAGGGGCAACAATAGTGCAATCCCTCCCCCCAAACAACAACAACAACAACAACCACATGTCAGAATGGTAATCCCAAAGAACTGGGTTTGCAAACCTGGTGACATGTTATTGAAGGCTCACAGGCTGAAGAAGGATGGGGAAGGGATGAAAATAAAGTTAAATAAGAAAAGAAAAGAAAGGAAGAAGAGGAGAGAAGAGAAGAGAAGAGAAGAGAAGAGAAGAGAAGAGAAGAGAAGAGAAAAAGACAGGGATGACAAGCAAGGGTACAAATCAGGTGGAAGCTGGGGACATTCTGGCGTGGCTGTTTCCATGGTCCTTTTTCACTGGCTTCAGTAGCTGTCCCTGAATGAACGACATAGTCATCTACTTTCCTAAGACAAGCAAGTGCCATCTACCCCACGAATGTTGCAGACCACCTCCATCGGGGATTATTCATGTGCACAAAATCCCTGCAAGATGATTTGAAGAACTGAGAATATCAATTTCTGCGTGGTACACAGTTTCCCTTAAGGCAATAGATCTTGACTTTCTGTTTTCTGAAATAATTCATTTTTAGGTTGTTTTACTGTTGCTTTGTCTTGTCTTTTTGGCCTGAAAATTGAGGAAATTCAAGATGATTTAATCAGGGGCAGTTGACCACTGATCCAGGTGTTATATATAATCTGTTAAGCAAAAAACAAACAAAAAACCCCAAAAAACAAGAAGCCACTTTTTAAAGGAAATTATGTTCTCACTCCAGGGCAGGCCTTTTCCAGTTTCATTTCTGTAGTGTCTACTCAGTTAAGCACAACCTTTATTAGTGGGACACAGGAATATCGTTTTCACTAGGGCTATTTAACACAGAGTAGTATAGATGCAAATAACCACTTTGAAAAGAGGATAGTCTCCCATTTTAATTAGAAATTTGCCAGGAAACTCATTTTTATAAAATGATCTATGGATCCCTTCTACATGATTATAAAAAAAACTCTAAAATATTTAGAGTGTAATAAAAATGCAATGTTTTTGTTGCCTTTCTCATAGTAATTTCTACATATATTTTAATAGCCAGGAAAATTCATAGTTTTGAAAGATGAAATTCTTCCTAAAGGGTATGGGGGAGGGACAGTAAAGCATGAAGAGGGTTGTAGAATGGTTCTAGGTGGTTCTGCCATTTGGTTGCGGTCCCTGAAATTTTTAAGGGTACTAACTCTATGCCTAGTATTGGAGGATTCAAAGACTACTAGCAAGAAAGGATTCCCAATTACTTTTTAAGCCCATATTCCCCTTTGATAAATAGGAAAAAGAAATACTCTTCTTCTAAAGCTTTTTGAATTTTCAGGATAATTGTTTATTATTATTGAACTAGAGGCCCAGTGCACAAATTTGTGCATGGGTGGGGTCCCTTGGCCTAGCGGGTGATCGGGGTGCTTGGGGCCATCTCACCCAGTCCTGTTCAGGGCCAATGGGGATGCCTGGGAGGGACCATGGGAGGGCTCCAGGGTGTGTCTGGCCCATCTCACCCAGTCCCCATCGACCGGACCCCAGCAGCACGCTAACCTACAGGTGGGAGCGTCTGCCCCCTAGTGGTCAGTGTTCATCATAGCAACTGGTCGAGTGGTCAACCAAACGGTCGACTGATCAGTCGGAACTTAGCATATTAGGCTTTTATATATCGATACTAGAGGCCCAGTGCATGAAATCATGCACTGGGGGGGGGGGGGGTCCCTTAGCCCAGCCTGCCCCCCCTCCAATCTGGGACCCCTTGGGGATTAGGGCCTGATCCCATGACCAAACGGTTGCATGTGCACATTACCCTTTTATTATATAGGATAGAAGCCTGGTGCATGGGTGGGAGCCAGCTGGTTTGCCCTGAAGGGTGTCCCGGATCAGGGTGGGCAGGGGACCTGCCCATGCTCAGGCCTAACACCTCTGGCCAAGGCATTAGGCCTGGGCAAGGGACCCCCAGCACCCCACCATCGCTAACTCGGCCCCTGTTCCCTGCGATTGACGGCTCTGCCCTAATGCCTCTTACCCAGGCATTAGGCCTGGGCAGGGGACCCACAGCTCTCCAAGGGACCTCCTGCTCCACCCCTTCCCAGGCCTAACGCCTGTGGCCAAGGCATTAGGCCTGGGCAGGGGACCCCAAGCTCCCACCATCAGCGACTCTGCCCCTGCTCCCCATGATCGCTGGCACCGCCCCTGCCCAGGCCTAATGCCTCTGGCCCAGGCGTTAGGCCTGGGTAGGGGACCCTCCCAGCTGCAGCCGCCCCATGATCGCTGGCACCACCCCTGCCCAGGCCTAACACCTCTGGCTGAGGCATTAGGCCCAGGCAGGGGACCCCCCCAGCTGCAGCCACCCCGTGATCGCTGGCACCGCCCCTGCCCGGGGCCTAACGCCTCTGGCCAAGGCTTTAGGCCCGGACAGCAGCGACCCGCAGCAGCCCCCCGATCGCTGGCACCGCCCCTGCCCAGGCCCCTGCCCAGCTCCCATCGCTGGCTCCACCCCTACTTCCCGCTATCACTGGCCAGTGCGGCAAAGGCCTGGGCAGTGGACCCACAGCTCTCCAAGGGACCTGTTCCCCCCAGGGCCGCCTTTGCCCTGCCCCCCGGCTCTTAGCTCCCCTCTGGGTTTCCGATCACTGTCAGTGGCAGGGGGCTTCTTCCGTGCTTTCCCTTTCGCCTCCCTGCATTGTGCCTACATATGCAAATTAACTGCCATCTTTGTTGGCAGTTAACTGCCATCTTGGCTGGTGATTAATTTGCATATCTTGCTAATTAGCCAATGGGAATGCTAGCGGTCGTACGCTAATTACCATGTTTCTCTTTTATTAGATTAGATGAGTCAAAGTAAGGTAGGGTAGCACTGTTTGTTTCAAACTCTATCTCCCAAGAATGCAATCCATCTGGGTGTCATAGGGCAGGACCAGCCCTCCATATCCTCCACCCACATAAAGCCATTGCTCAAGATCCCACAGGTTTATGGATACTCACTAGTTTTTTCTGTTGACTTTCCTCAGGAATTTGGAGGTATGTCAAAACAGGTAAAAATTATTGAGCCAGCTGGAAAAGGTCATCAAATTAAATTCATACAAGTGATCTCCAGATAGCCAGAGAGAGAAATTAACTGACCTTCAAACTATGTAAAGAACACCCTCTAATTCATTTTACCATCTGGTTTAGTAACCAATACCCAGGTTTGGCTGCCTGCCACCACAAAAGCCAAACTTGTGAGAGGGGTGCTGGTAAAAAAGGAAAGAGGTTTATTCAAGTGTTGGCCACCTGAGAAGATGGGGAAACCTTGTTCAAAGCCCTTCTCAAGGTCTCAATACATGCAGAGATTTTTATAAGGAGGGAGAGGGAAAGCAGAACAAAGAGATCAAGTGGAAAGGGTTGAAAGGTTATCTATGTGTAGACCAGCACAGTCCATTCCAATAAGGACCTTGAAACTGGTCAAGTGATGGTCTGGTATATGTCATCCTGGTTTTACATCATCCTAGTCTACAATTCTCCTAGAGTTTGGATGATGGAAAGTCGGAGTCTGTATTTTCTGAAGTTAATTCCTAGGATTCTTATACAAACATGCATGTTTATCTACAAGCTACATATTAGTCAGAGTCAGCATTTACAGAAAGAATGTCAAAAGAATGGTGGGATGGGTTACAATCCCCCACTGTTAGAGTTTCATTAAGGAGCCAGATTTATTTGACTATTTTAGATGCCACACAGGTCAGAATGTAGAATCAACAAGTTGTAAAACATGCATTCTTCAAATATCTTTGATCATCAGACTGAAACCCAAAAAGTTGTGAGAAAGGGAATTGGGGGTTGAAGGAAAGAGAGACAAAGTCATGGAGAAAGACACAGATACTTAACAAGCAGATTCATTTCTGGGGTTGAATGTCCCAGCACCCTAAAGATCAGGAGCTCAGATTTGGATTTTATTTTGTTTAGGAAAATCTTGGGTTTTATCCTCCTTGTACCTGAGGCTTTTAAACAATACACAGAATTACATAATTATTTTTTAAAAATCAATGATTTAAAATCTAGGGGGAACACAAAAGAGGATATTTGGAAACAGGGAAGGGGTCACAGAGAGGTCTTGTGACTCCTAGGGAAACCAAGAGAGCCAGTGGTAATACAGCTCTTCACAGTGGGGACATCCGAAACAGACGCGGGAGTCCCAGATCCCTGGAAGGTAGCAAACCTATCGAGTAGTCACTTTTCTGCTAATGGATGGAACTTCATGTCAGATAGGTTAGTAGAAAACTTAGGACCTAAAACAAGGACAGAGACTGATTCTGAAATGACCCCCGATGATCCTACTACCTTGATTCATGCACTTGTGGAATCCCCTTCTGCTGACTGTAGGATGGACCCAGGGACAGCCTTCTAATGACTGGAATGTAGCAAAGGGAGGGGATGTCACTCTGGGATTGGGTAGTAAACTCTGTGACTTCATCTTTCTCATGCTCTCTCTCTCCCTTGTTCACTTTGATGAAAACAGAAGTTGCCACTGCCCCATGTGGCAAGGAGGGAGCCTCCAGTCAGCAGCTAATGAGGAGCTAAGACTCTATTCAATCACAAGGAATTGAACCACACCCACAACCATGAGTGAATTTGGAAGCAGATCCTGTCCCTGCTGAACCTTGAGATGACTGTGGCTCCAACTGACACCTTGACCACAGTTCACTTTGATGAAAACAGAAGTTGCCACTGCCCCATGTGGCAAGGAGGGAGCCTCCAGTCAGCAGCTAATGAGGAGCTAAGACTCTATTCAATCACAAGGAATTGAACCACACCCACAACCATGAGTGAATTTGGAAGCAGATCCTGTCCCTGCTGAACCTTGAGATGACTGTGGCTCCAGCTGACACCTTGACCACAGCCGAGAGAGAGAGAGAGAGAGAGAGAGAGAGAGAGAGAGAAAGAGAGAGAATCACCAAAATGACAAGATAAGTGTGTATTGTTTTCAACCACTAAATTTTGGGATCATCTGCTACACAGTAAGACATAACTAAACCAAGGCTTCCCAAATATCATTCATTCAGTCATACTTCACCTTGATGACTTTTTCTTACAGGCTGTGATATGCTGAATAATGCCCCTCCCCACAAAGATGTCTATATATAACCTCAAGAACTTATGACTATGTCACCTGTTATGGCAAAAGGGATTTTTCAGATGTGATTAAAGTAAGATTATCCAGGAGAACCAACGTAATCCCAAAGGTCCTTATAAGAGGGAGACAGGAGGATCAGAGTTAGAAAAATTAGCCATGACACCATTAGCAGAGGTTGGAGCCAGGTGCTGTGAAGGTGGGGGAAGGGGCCACAGGCAAGATATGTGGGCACCTCCAGAGCTGGAAAGGCATGGAAACAGTCTCCCCAGAAACTCCAGAAGGAACACTGTTCTCCCAATCATCGCTTTTAGCCCACACAACGCAAGATATGTGGGCACCTCCAGAGCTGGAAAGGCATGAAACAGTCTCCCCAGAAACTCCAGAAGGAACATTGTTCTCCCAATCATCGCTTTTAGTCCACACGATCCAGTTTGGACTCCTGACTTCCAGAATTGCAAGACAGTAAATTTGTCCTATTTTCATTCACTGCGTTATGCAAATTTGTTACAGCAGCAAATAGGAAACTTTACAGAGTATATGTATAGACTCTGCTCTATTCTTTTCATTAAATCAGCTCACTTTTTGTACATGCATACGTATACATGACATGTATTTTTAAAAAGACATACTATGAGTCTGGTGTGCAGGTTGTTCCCCCTGCACACACATATGCACACCTATTATCAAGATGAACCCATATCTCATGAAATTTAAAGGTTGACATCATACCAGCTAAGAATATCTTGTGTACAAAGCATGTGGGGACCACACTTTGGGAAACTTGAAGGAGAGACTCCACGTCAAACCTTTCAGAACTCAGTCCTGTGGTCAGGGTGAGTCTGTGTTTGCTCAGGTTCTTTTTGGCTGTGAGTGCAACAGAAGTGGAAGTGATTGCTAACAACTACAAATCCTCCAGCTGATTTTGCTGGTTAAATAAGGCTTTTCAAAGTTGGAGAAAAGACTTTTTTGGGTCCTCATCTGCTGACTACAGGTAGGACTTCCCCTTAAAAAGCACAAATCTTTGCCTCCATCATGAAACTGACCTAGTGTGCAATGTGCTGTTCTGAATGGGCTCCCTTGAAGAGGGAGCAATGGTCCACTTAAACCATGATCCACAGATGAGTGAAAATAAGCCCAACAGGGCTGGTGGCTTTACACTAGACCAGTGGTTCTCAGTGTGGGGTGATATTGCTCCCTGAGGATATTTGGCAACATCTGGGAGTACTTTTGGTTGTAACAACTCAGAAGTGCTCTTGGAATCTAGTGGGTAGACTCCAGGACATACCCCACACATGCACTCACACAACCAATGATTACTCTGCCCAGCATGTCATTAATACTGAGGATGGAAACACTGCAGTACAATGAACCTGCTTAGTCTATTACCAGACATTGCTAATAAATCATAGTTAGTCTATTACCAGACATTGCTAATCCATCATGCACTCTTTCATGGCCTCAAAATTTCTGCCAAGTCAGAGTTTCAGGAAGCCACTATCAATCGAATAAAGATAGCAGACCTGGAATATCATATTGGCAACTCACAGCAAGGTGCTTGGGTGAACAGAGTGTGTGCTCTGGCCTGTCTTTTCTCCTTGCTTGCTTTTTCTAACTTCAAACTTTACAGATTGCAAACTGGGTTTGCCAATTAGATTTTTTTCTTTTTTACTTAAGGAAAAAAATAGGTCTTGGAAACAACAATCTAGGGTAAAACATAAAGCCCAAACCTTTTTCAACATTTCAATCCCTCACTCCAACATCCCTGTCACATTCACAAAGTCCTCGATTCAACCACAGATCCTGAGCTGAGTCACAGCTGAGCTCTGCAGAGTACAAACAGCCTCTTTGCTATGGGGAAGGTACTTCTGCAAGGTTTTCCAGGAACATTTTGAATGGCTCTAAACTCTACACAATAAAGCTACATTAGGAGCTGTTGGTGGCAGCAGGAACAGCACAGGTGTTAGACCAGTGGGGTCAGGTTGGACCTGGGTTCAGCAACCTTGGTACTTCAGTTCTGGCTAAGAAAGAATTCAGAGCCAAGACTCAAACTATAAGAGAACATTTATTTAGAAAATCACAGAAGTGGACCAAATAATTCATAAAAGAAATGGGCTTAGGAATCAAATTATAGAGGCAAAGGAATGGCCTTTGGGGCTTAGAAGTGAGGAAGGTAAAGGTGATGTGCCTGGGGGAAGGGGGAAGGGGGAAGGGGAGGAGGGACTTGGGCATGCTCCAGGAGGGAGAGCACACTGGGTCCTCTGTCCTAAAGCTTTTAAGGGTAGAGATCTTAGAAGTCTCAGAGGAAGGTCTCAATAGAATATTCATCAGCTTCCTAGGTGTGTCCTTTCAGGGTCTCCACTGATTGGTAGGCACCAGGGGAGGGGGTCATTATCCAGTGCAACTGGTCCTGAGGTCAGCCTTGGCCTCGCTTGTCTGATTTTGCTGCTTTTCTGGGCCGGGAGCTGAGATACATCTGAGGCCTAGATGTTATCTCTAGGGAGAAAAGGTCAGGGGGTCCAAACTGCATGACCATAGATATGCTAAGGAAAGAAAGGTCATCCTCAGGGTGAGGTCCCACCCTACAATTGTCCATTGCTAGGCACCCTGGGCTTCCCACCCTGGTGACCTTCTGTACCTGGCCCATCACCCTTGCTCTGCTCATGTCTGTTTAACTGCCTACCACAGAGCTATCTGACTATATCATGATGCTGGTTTGCCTGCCACTAGGAAAATATTGTGGTAGGGCTCTCAAACTTCACATGGTGAGCTGCAAATACAGTTGCTTTATTTATTGCACCTCAGCAACCATGTCTTACACATCTCCTGGAGATCATATTTCCACCAATGTTTGTAGCTTTTAAAACCTCAAGTTTAGATCCATACGCAAAGAGGCAGCCATATTCTTCCAGGGAAACCCAAACACGCCATTTAGCCATTTCCTCCAGATTACCTAGCATTGTTTGGAAGATTCAACAGAGTAGACTCATTAATCTATCTAAACACATAGCCAATTATGACCACAGAGTGATGGGAGAGTGCCAATTACCAGGATCAACTTAAATTTGTACTGTCAATCAAATCAGCTGATGTAACCATGGTAACTGAGTTCTACCCACACACACACACACACACACACACACAAAGTCTTTATATCTTTACTACATTAAAATCAACTACTCCAGGCTGCCCTCTCCTGTCACTCTTTACTTTCTAAGGTAACACCACAGATGACTGTCAATGGGTCGTTAAGCTACACTCGTGTAAGCCAGTGTGAGTTTGAGGACCATTGAGCAGGGTAAATTTTCCCTCCTGCACCAGAATTAAATAAACATCGATACTAAATAACACCGCAGTGATCCTCCAAGATCTCTGGTGGGGAAGTTAATGGCCCTTGGAATGTCTCATTTCCTCCCTGACATGGTGTGTTCTGAACAGCGCCCCATTGGAGTGCTGTGCAGAACAGACTACAGGCAAGTTTGATATTCAATGGTAAACTGCCGATCATCTTTTCTCCTTCAATTTATCAATTACAATGTTTTTAATAATTACTATTTTATACAAAATAGTAGGTCTGTTCGATGTACAAATGGGGCATAAAAGACCAACCTGTTAGAGCTTACACAGTAGGGATCATTTTAAATATATATAATGTATTTATCCTGCTTGTTGTTTTTGAACTTTGAAAAGCATTGCCAACATGGATATTGACTTCTTCTTTAAAAATACATATTTGTTTTGAAAAATTAGATGTTTGGCAAAATTCAACTGGAATTTTTTAAAGAGGCTGAAAAGAAGTGCATTCTCTCCAGTTCTTCACAGACACGAGGGCTCTGCTCCCACCAGCATGTACCCAATGCAACTAAGGGCTTTCCTATCTTCCAGTTACCAACTTCCAGCCTAAGCCCTTGTTACACACACCATGGTCCCAGGATAAGCACCGGGGAACTTATCAGTCATGCAGAATCTCAGACCCTCTCCCAGACCTACTGCTCTTTGACAAGATGCTCAGGGATCCATGTGCCTTTAAGAGAAGTTTTGGTAGAGACTCAAGTTGACTTGGGATGGAAGCCATATACATACTCAGTTTCTTTAGGGTTGCCTTGGCTTCTGCTGTCTTTGGCTTTCAGCCCCATCTCCACCTTCCTCCTTTGCTTACTTCATGCTTTGATTTAACACTTGCACTGATATGTTCTAGTTACCTCCAGTCTCCCCTTGTCCCCTAAAGACATCCTCATGACAGATATTCTAAGAGGGCAAAACATCCTCATTTCTACATTAAGGGTGATATTAAAATGCAGTTTTCTTATTTAGAATTGTAGGATTTCTAGCTTGAATGGGACATTGTGAAGGTTATCAGGTCACAGGAGGGCTAAATGGTGCCCCCAAAATATATGTACATATACTAACCTCCCAAAACCTGTGAATGTGACCTTAAATGGAAAAAGTATCTTTGCTGATGTCATTAGCATATATAATTATAAGCAAATCTTTGTTAAAAGATTTAACCAAGATATATAGATAGATAGATACAGATATAGATATAGATATAGATATAGATATAGATATAGATATAGATAGTAAGATTAGAGATAGAGATAGAGATAGAGATAGAGATAGATAGAGATCCCCTATTGGTTCTGTCTCTCTAGAGAACCCTACTACAGCTCTATATCCAATTGATACCGGAACCGGCGAGCAGGAATTCTTCCTGGGGTCATGTCTCACAGAATCGAAGAATGAAGCCATGGACCAGAGGAGTTCAAACAAGGCAGAAGTTTATTGCAAGCAAACACGGGCTCCCTGCTCAGGGAGGGAACCCAAATGGGTTGCCCCGGAAGCATTCTGCTTTTCCCCTTATATCTGCTAAGCCCACTCTTTGTCTATCTATGCTGCTCGCTAATTGGTTCCTGGCCTTTTTGCAACGTTATATTTTCCACTTGCAAGAAAAGCATCCTTGTTTCAAAATACCCTATTTTTCTGCTGCCCTGTTTTTCTGTTAAGCATTTTGGGGTTTCAGCTAGCTCCATGATTCCTCCTTCTTCCACCCCTTACCCTGTCTACCTAATTCTGCTTTAACTCCTTCACAATGACAAGTGTCTGTAAAATAAACATGCCCGGGAAAGACATGGAGAGGAGAAGACAGAGGCAGAGAGGAGTGTGAGCAGCCACAGCCAGGGAATGCTGACAACCCTGGAAGCTGGAAGAGGCAAAGAATGGAATCTCCCTAGAGCAGTGGTTCTCAGCCTTCCTAATGCCGCAACCCTTTAATACAGTTCCTCATGTTGTGGTGACCCCCAATTTCATTGTTACAAATTGAACATAATGAAAGCATAGTGATTAATCACAAAAAACAATATGTAATTATATATGTGTTTTCCGATGGTCTTAGGAGACCCCTGTGAAAGGGTCGTTCGACCCCCAAAGGGGTCGAGACCCACAGGTTGAGAATCGCTTCCCTAGAGCCTCTGGAGGGAGCCCTGCCCTACTGACCTCTGAAGTTTGAACTCTGACCTCTAAAACTTTTAGAGAACACATATCTGTTGTTCCAGGACACCTAGTTTGTGGCAATTCGTTACGGCAGCCCTAGGACTCTACAGTAAACCCTCCATTTTGCAGACCTCAATTTAAGGGACTTCAGATTTAACTGATAAAATTTCCAGTCCCATATGTGAAAATTAAAATCCTGTTAATTTTAAAATACTTTTAACCAAGATTTGTTTATAATTAAATTAAAAGGTTATGTTTTTGTTATTAAACCACTGTTATTTTTAACAAATTTTTAGCCAATAGACCATATGTTTGAAAAAAAGCACTGTAGTAATTTCACCAACATAAATAAATATTATATATATAGTCTATATACTTAAATCCAAGAGTCATAAATAATGTTTGGTGAATGATTAGCAGGTGATCACACTGCATCATGTGTGGTAATTGGTTCTGTTGTGGGATGGGGGTGACTTTCTACAGCAGTTTTAAGGTGCCGGCATGTTGCCCTGTGCACTAAGCCCCGCCCCAGCCATGCTCATTTGTTTACCTGCAGTGACTGGTGAATGCACACATTTACTAGACCTGTTCAGCATACATTTAAAGTTACAGTAATACATGTAGAAAACTTTTCTGTGACATGAAAATTTTCATACATACCAAAGTTTAATTACACAAACATGTCTACATAAGTAAAAACAGGTAAACTAACTTGTCAAATTTTTAACATATTCAGTCGGAAAACCTACTTTACTATATAACAGACTTTCGGCTTTAATGGACACCTCCTCATTGACATTAGTCCATTATATCCAGATTTCACTGTAATACAGTTTTCCAAAACTGGCTGTGCATGGGCATCACCTGGGGGGTCACGAGAGGCGGACAGGACAGGGAGGAGACGTCTTCACAGCTGCAGGTCAGCAGCACGGACGCCACCAGGGAGCTTCTTACAAATGTTGGACATGAGCCTCTGAGGCCCAGACCACTGAATCTGAAATGGCATTTCCATAGGCCTCTAAGAGGCTGACGTACAGGTTCCAGTTTGAGAAACCTTCCCAGGCAATTTCAGTGAGCAGCCCTGGCAGAGTGTCTCCTGGATCCTGCGTTGGTGTTTAACCGGAAGGAGAAAGCACTCCTGCTCCTCTGTCTGGCCCGAGCCTGTGAGATAATGTTATCAGAAACATTTTAATAGACTCTTTCTGCCCGGGTGGCGATGCTCAGTTGAAATGGGTGCACCAGCAGCTCTTGCCCCGGTGCGCAGGTCTCTGGCAGCCCATTTTGGTCCCAGACTGTCCTGATAAGGAGTTGGAAGGACCCACACCCTCTACCTTAGAATTTCCACATCTTTTTGTTCCAATTTCTCCTGGAATGTGTGTTTATCATAAAAGGTGTTCATGGGACAATTGAAAGCTGCAAAGGTGCACAAAATTGCTACTGGAAATTTGAATGTGAGAAATTCTCACCTCGGACTCAAAATAAAATTGTATGGGGAGAGTGGATTCTCAGGCAAAGTGGACAATTAAAAAAAACCCAGAGTGGGGGAGAGGGGATGAGGGAATAATAAACGCATCTGCCCATCCTAAATTCACACATGCCAGCCCTACAAAGCAAAGCCTGGAATAAAAGAATAACAGGCTTTATTGTTTGCAGATCTTCACCAAGTTGGCACTGCCCAGATTCCCTGGACAACACAGCATCTGATACAACAGAGAAGGGGAAGGAAGAAGTTCTATACCATCTGCAGACTTTCAGACAATGAAATCTAGACCCATAACAAGCAAAATATGAGCAAATATAAGAGATTCAATAATGCGAGTTCAGGGAATTAAAAAGGAGACCCATCCAGTTAGATAATTCATGGCATGATGGGGACATGCAGACAAAAAAAAAGTGGTGATTACATCATAAGGTCTATAAATGCTGAGTCACTATGATATACACCTAAAAACTAATATTTTATGCCAAATAGATTTTATTTAAAAATAGGTGAAAACACACAAATAATAGAAAGGGGTTTAATACCTTGTACCTATTAGGTGCTGGACATTCCTTATATTTTCTCACTTTTCCTTGTAAAACTGGTCAAAGTGGATAAAAATTCTGTTTTAGAGATGAGGCTATTGAGACCCAGAGAGGTGTTGACCAGGCCACAGAAAGAGAAAGTTGTGGAGGAAATATATAAATAACACATATTTCTAGAGTCCATGGGGTGGGACACTGGATAAGTGCTATTATTACTGTATCAAAAGGTATTGAGGTGATATCAATAGCAGGCTTCAAGTGCATTTGTAAGTGCTACTCAAAGCACTTATAAATGCCTCTTTATTCTATATAAGAAACACTATTTATCTAAATGTATAATAGGGTTATTATGGTAGGGTTTTAATTCCTAAGGAGCCTGGGAATTAGCGTTAGTCTAGAAACATGTAAATAAAAAGGGTTGCTAAAATTGGCAGGAGAAACTGATCTGTTTCACATAATTGAATCCCATTCATGTAGGCACCTACTTATATTGAATGACTATTTTTGGAAGGCAGTGGGGGTGCAAATGTAAGACAAAGACTTCCTTCTCAAAGGGCATGCTTTAGTGGAAGGAGGGAGTGATTTGGGCGTTATGATTCAAGGTGAAAAGCACTAGACTGGAGATAAGAAGCACAAAGCTCAATCAAAGAAGAACAAAGACACTCCATTACAGCATCATGTTCCAACACCTTGGGGATTCAGGCACTCAGAACAATAATAGAAGTTTATTCCTCCTGCTAATAAGGCCAAATACTGAAGAATATAAATGAAAGGACAAGCCAGAGAAAGGGACCAAGATTCCACGCAGAAATAATGGCGCCACTTCCTGTCTGAATAGGACAAGTTCTTACCATTATTTAGCTGCTTCCTTTGGGTATTCTTGGCTATTATAAATCAGCAGCTTTCTAATTGGTCTCCCCACATCCATTCTGGCCCAGATTCAATCCATTCTTCACATTGCCATCCAAAGACTCTTTCAAAATGCAAAGCAGATCAAGTCATCCACCCTCTCATTATTTTTAAAACTTTAATCTCTTCTAGTTGCTGTTAGTATAATGTGAGGTCCTCAGCACAGTCCACAAAGCCTGCAGACCTCACCTGGCCTACAGCCGCATCTTCCACCATCCTCCCTCCATCCATTCTCCAGCTGTCACTCTTTTTGCAATTCTTGAATCTTGGCAGCCTCTCTCCAGCCAGAGTCTTTGCAAATGCTGTTGACTTCATTCTGTGTATTCTAACTGAGGATTGATGGTGTGTTACTCACCCTTAAAAAAATCTATTCCATTACAATAACAAGGTAGCGGAGCAGAATGGGCAAATCTCAGTGTTTCTTAACCCAGAAGACCTGAGTTCAAACCTTTGCTCTATCAATTATTAGCTGTGTGACTTTGATTTCAATTTCTTCATTGCTAAAAACTCATGTTAATATTAGTACCTGCTCCTGAAATAATTATAAAGGTTAGATCCAATAATGCAAGTAAAATATTCCTCCATGATATTTCTAATTCAGAATTTAACTCTATCATTTAATAGTTGTTTTCCTTTATCACTCTTTCTTACCTTCATTTTTTTTCCCTGCCTCTGGTAATATTTGCAGTTTTTCTTTTATGTATTAGGCTGAATCTAATTTTTGTATACATTCTTAGAGTAAGATATTGATTTAAAGACTCATGTCTTGCTTCGATTCTAGAAAGACAATTCACTCATTCTTTTTGAATATTGCTTCTGTACCATTCTCCCATCCTTTGCTTTCAGAACTCTATTGTTCATATCAGAGAATGTGCTTCATGAAAAATTGCACGGTTTCAAATAGGACTTGGCAAACTTTATCTGATAGTAAATGTTTCAGGCTTCGTGGGCCACTTGGTTTCTGTGACAACCACTGGACGCTGTCACTGTCCTGTGAAAGCAGCCACAGACACGATGCAAACCATGGGCGTGGCTGCTTCCAGTGAAATGGAGGCTGGCTAAGACCATCATTTGTCAACCCCTGGCTTTGAGCATACTCTTCTGTGTTGTGAGTTTCTAGTCTTTCATTGTTTTTGAAAAATTTTACAAACTCTACAAACTATAAATGACTGACAGCAATGCGAGGAACGCTTTCCGTAGTCATGAAAATGCTGACTCATGGGAGGTTCAATTCATGGAGGTTCCAAGTCTGCATGGAAAAAGCTTGTCACAGCATTGTTTATTGGTAAATTAATTTCAACATTCCTTTTCTCAATATAAATTTTCTTTTCTTTGATGTTTCTTCAAACCAATTGTAATATCTTACAGATTCCTTAATTAATAACAAGTTAAATCAACCTTTAACATGTGTTCATTTTATATCTGTATGAGAATCATGATTTTGTCTTTTTTTTTTAATTATCCTTCAACATTCCTAAGTTGGAAACTCTCAGTCTTCATGATTTCGAACTGGTCCTTCATAGCTGACACCTCTTTGCTCTTGATCATGATAAATTCTCAGTATTATGCTGGTAACACAAATTCTTTTTTTTGACAATGTCCATTCTAGAATTCAGTCCTTTTCAAAATGCCAACTAAAGTCATTTCTAAGATTTCTACTTGACTTCCATGTTTCTTATTTCTTTTTCTTATAGTTTTTTCTTTACAGACACCATTTCTGTAGTTATCTTTGAGTTTCTTAAACATACCATAAAATATCTGTGTACCAAGGCCAAGGTATCATAAACGGTCATGTTACACACTCAGGAAGCAGTAGTTGCCTTACACCAGGCTTGTCCTGGTAGATTCTGTAATTGATCTAATTTGATGTTGTGGCTTCTTTTGCATTGGATAGCTTCATGTGCTTGGTTTACAAACCATTCTGATTGAGCACATCTACTAGTACACTTACTGGGCACACATGCAGAATCTTTGCATGGAATGGATTATTTTTCCCCCTTTTTAAAATTTATTGGGGTGACTTTAGTTAATAAAATTATATAGGTTTCAGGTGTACAATTCTATAATACATCATCTGTATATTGTATTGTTCACCACCAAGTCAAGTCTCCTTCCATCATTATTTACCCCCCCGCACACGCCCCCCGCCCCCGCCAGATCCATTTCTACCTCTCCTCCTTTTCCTTTGGTAATCACCATGCTATTGTCTGTGTCTATGAGTTTTTGTTTGTTTGTTTGTTTTTACTTTTCATCTGTGATCACACACATACACACACACGCTTACACAAACACACACACACACACACTTGCACACACACCTTTTGTGTATGCCTTTACCTAACCCTCTGAATCTCCAATCTAGCACTGGTCTTTCAATGGCAATTGAGACTCCAGGTGTGTGGAGACAGAGTATGTCTCATGTCCAGTCACTGAGTGAGGGATGGTTTTGTCCAATTTCCGATTGCAGGGTTGAGAGGGTGGCCTCCCATTGCCCTAGGTTTTAGCTTCCTGAAAGTTAGTTCCTTTGCAGAGTAGTCCCACCCAGCCCTTGCCTCCAAGCAGCAGCAGGTCTCTGGTTTCCTCCCTCCCTCCCAGTGATCCTGGCTCCCTGAGCTGCAGGCAGTGTCCTCCCCACCTGCGCTGTCTGCTTCAGACCTAGAGCCCAGCTTGAGAAAACACGCATCCGGATCCCAAGCACAGCTATGTCTTGTTTGGTACTTCCCATCTGATATTTTCTCTAGCATCACTAAGCTCTTGCTGCTGAGAGACCGAAGCACAGTCTGAACACACTTTACCATCTTGACCTCAATTGTGTATTGTTCACATTGCAGAAGATGATACATCTGAACATTTAAAAACAAGAGAAAATGAAAATATGCATCTATATTTGTTGCAGTTGATGGAAGAGTCTATTAATAATTGAAAGACATAAATAAAATAATTTAAAATATCTGACAGCCAGTAGCTTAATGATTCATTTTTAAAAATCTCTAGAACAGGCTAGTGAATGTGGCACTAATACCCACGAACTGATAAGGGCTTCGCTGCCACTTCCTAAATACAACATCAAAACATTAAAAAATTCAAAATCACCCCAAAAATAGTTTTAACTCTGGAATTTTCCCCAAGAACCTTCCATTTCTAAAGATTAGTCCCCTCATGTGGTGTACAGGCCTGAGCCACCCCATCTACCACCAACTAAAAAGTGAACATCTTAATTTAAAGGGGTCACATACAAAGAAACAGGAAATTGAGAGCTTAACGAGTTTGCAATCATTCATTCCCAATAACCATAGCGCATGGGCACTTACTGGGCATCCATACAAGGAGTGAAGTTTGAATCTGTCCCTTGAAGTCTAAGTGCAAACAGGACCAGCAGGCATCTTGCCCTGTGATGCCTCGTATATTCCTTGCTTTCTTCTCATCAGAGCTTAGGATGGCATTTGCCAGCGATTTTAAAGGTGGGTGAGATCAATTAGATTGTTGATAACAGAGGCAGCTTTGACTCCCAGCAAACACTTGAAAATACCTGGACACTTAAGGTTATGACAGGGCAGGATAGTCTCCTGGCACCGAGGGGATGGAGGCCAGAGATGCTGCTAAACACCCTACAAGGCACAGGACAGCCCCCAGCAAGGATTTATCTGGCTCGAGAGACCCTGGGGTAGGCCTTATAATCCTCACTTGAGAGGTGTTTAATGAATTTTATGTGTAATTATATATGACTATATATATGCACATATTTTTTAATTTATGTGAATCACACCACCATGTGTGCAGGGGTTCTGCCTTGTGGGAGAAAACATGATACGGTGTTATTAAATTTTGGAAATATTTTGCCTTAGGTGCTAGTTTTTCCCCTTAGTGCTTCCTGTGTTTAAGATACCATCCTGGGCACCTTCTAATAAACTCCCCTTCATAACAACCTTCCAGGTGGGCACTATTATTGTCCCCATGTTGTAGGCAAGAGAACTAAGGCTCAGAGAAGTTTAGCAACAGGTCTAAGGTCACAGAGCTTGTAAGTGGAGGATCCAGGATTCTCACCCTGACAGTCTAAGCCAGTGGTCGGCAAACTCATTAGTCAGCAGAGCCAAATATCAACAGTACAATGATTGAAATTTCTTTTGAGAGCCAAATTTTTTAAACTTAAACTATATAACTAGGTACATTGTTATTAACTTAATTAGGGTACTCCTAAGGCTTAGGAAGAGCCACACTCAAGGGGCCAAAAATCCACATGTGGCTCGCGAGCCGCAGTTTGCCAACCACGGGTCTAAGCGATCAGAACCACTGGAATATCATCTGATTGCCAGCTGCCAAAGATCTTTAAGGCCCTTTCCCCTGGAAACCCCAGGAGCCCCTCCATCTTTCTACAGGCAGTAAGTTCTCACTGGTTTGCAGTTCAGTAGTAGGGGAGTCTGAATCATTAAGAAAACTTGGGCAGGGGAGGAAGGCACACACATTAAAGCGCTGGAGATGAATGCTAATGAGAAGAGTAAACATATAAAACAGCTCCCGTCTTCCTCCCTCAAAAAAGCTATTTCCATGTCCCTACCAGGTGCTGTGGCAGATAAAGCAGGGTGGCAGGAATGCTTCCCTGCCTTGCGTGAGCAGGAGGTGGGCCACGCCACAGCGTCAGCCCAGGGTGCTTCTTACAGCGAAGTGAGTATTACTTTGATTCCTATTGCCTGGATTTATCAGCAGGATCCTGGAATGCCCAGAAAACACACAAAAAGGCCACTCAGGCCATGGTCAGAAGCATTTTATTATCCAAGTTGCAACATGCAAATATCTTCTTTGCATTCTGCTTTCTGCAAACACAGAGTGAAAAAAATAAGTGGGGAAAAAATGAGAACGAGGAAAAAAAGGCAGTGCGATCCATGCTTCACAAAGTCCTGCAGGTTATTACCTTGTTTTAAATTGTGAGTTGCAAACACAAGCTGTTCTTAAAGGAGAACAAAAAGGAAAAGCAGATGGTTTCTTCTTACATCCTGTGACCTTCTCCCGAATGAATGCAGCGAATGCAGCTTATGCTCCCTTCTCCCCAGCTGGCATTTCCCATGCAAATGATCCTTTTTCTGTCATTTTGAGAGAAATTCTTGATCCCCATCCCCCATCCTGTTCTAGGGGCCAAAATACCCACACACGACAGCAGGGAAAGGAATTGCCAAAATATTTTCATCAGGGCAAGTCTTTGGGGCTCCATCATGCACACCTGCATAGAAACCCAACTGGGCCTAGGCCAGGTGTCACCGTGACACCATTATTATTATTACTGTTATTTTGTAGGTTATGGATGTTTTTTCAGCAAACATTGTTATTGATGGGTGGTAAATGGCTTTTGCTCTATGTGACCTGGGAGAAAGAATGTGAGGGTCGCAGCTATACAGAGTAAGATTCCAACCTCAGCTAAGCAGCTCATTCAATAACCACTCACCCTTGAGGAAATTATTTTAGATGTATTTAAAATCACTTATTCTCTGTGATTCTCTGTGGTTTTTTTACTTGCAAAATGGAGGCTGTAATATTTGCCTTTTCAGGGAGGCTTGGAAGATGCGTTTAGTTTGGAGGCACTGCACTAAATCTCACTTGCCTCACTCTTATGAATAATGAGAGCAATAGCACTTACTTCATGGAATGATTTGAGGATGAAATAAGACAGTGCATTATTTGTGCATCATTCATGAAGTGCCTAGAACATACTAGGTTCTAAATAAATGGGAGTTATTATTGAGTTGTTTTATTGGTGTTGTTTGTCTAGAGAAGTATGGGGACCTGAAGTGTCGCTAATGGTCTTCAGTTTTACTCAGTTATCTGCACTGTTTAAAAACAATTTCCCATAGGTGTTCTTTGTATTCTGGCTTAGGTGGAGAGCAATCGTATTAGCTCCACTGCAAATCTTATCATCGAAAAGAAGTGTCTCTCTAGTTACTACTCACATTCTTCTCATGCCCTAAGAAGTGTAGGAAGAGGAGATTCTGACTTTTCTGATCAGTTATTTTATAGCCAGATACATCTGTTACAGTCAAAACCTGCATGTGGTCAGGTATTGGTTGTTTATCACTGTATTAAAAAATTATCCCCAACTTAGTGGCTTCAAACAAAAAAACACTTAAGTCACACAATATCTGGGGGTCAGGTGTCAGGAGCAGCATAGCTGGGTGGCTCTGGGTTGGGGTTTCTCATGAGATTTCAGCCAAGTTGTTAGCTGGGGATGCAGTCATCCGAAGGCTTGACTAAGGCTGGGGACTCAGCTTCCAACCAAGATGGTTCACTCACATGGCTGTTGGCTTGAAGGAGCAATCAGGGAAAGACATTGTGAGAGGGAGAGAGAGAGAGAGAGAGAGAGAGAGAGAGAGAGAGAGAGACCATGATGCTTTCTGTAACCTAATCTCAGATGTGACATACCATCATTTTCCTGGAATTCTATTGGTCATACAGGGCAACCTGGTATAAGATGCACAGAGACTTCACTAAAGGTATAAATACCAGGAAGCAGAACCATTGTGGGTGATGAGGGCTACCCCATTCCCTGACCCAGTAATTCATACTAAAGTAGATGAGTGTGATATGTGCAGAGCAAGAGCAATACCACCTCCACTTGAATTCACAGTCTCACCATTAATTTAATATCCAGCTCAATGTCTTCCTTATCCAAGAAGCTCCCATATGACCTGATGTATTTTTTCAATCACCTCCTTTTATGAATGGTGACAGTATCTGTTCATGCCCCACTGCTTTAGCAATGCCATTTACTCAGTTTTTATTTCATAAAGGTGACTCTAGTCACTTGGAGGGCAATATTTAACACCACATTTTTTTTTGATTCTTTAAAATTACCAGCATGTGGGAAGTATAGGATGTTGGTATAAATTCAACCCCAACATTGCGACCTTTCCAATGCACAGGCCTGAATCAGGAACATTAGTTTGAATTACCTTGCAGTTCTCTAAAACCCTTGGTCATTAAGTTACAGTCCCATCGTGGCCATCCTATGCAATATAATAAAAATAAGCTCCCACACTGACCCTTTGCACACTTCCACTTGAAGGTCTTGGCTTTGCTTCTTCTGTTGCTAGAATGTTCTTGCCCTCAATATCCATCTGCATAGCTTGCTCTAGCACCTCCATAAGGAAGTACTTTGGTGAAAGGACAGCTCCTCAATGAGGCTGCTACCCTGACCACGATATTTAATACAGCAATCCAGTGCTTGCCCAGAGAAGGTTCTCCTTACCATGACCTATCACCATCTTAAAAAGAATAAAATAAAATAACTGACTAATTGGTTATATTATTGTCTGTCCTTCTTTCCAGAGTGTCAGCTCACTGAAGATAGGGACTCTTGCCTAGTTTGTTTTCCCATGTATCCTTAGTGCCTGGACAAGTGTGTAGAATATGCTAGATGCTTAACATGGACATTTTGAATAAATTAATTGCAGTCATGTTTTTCATAACAGAATTTGAAACAAAAAGTCTTTGCTGGTGAGTCTTGAGCTAGATAACTATTTCAGTTAACAAGGACAACTTTCCAAATAATTCTGATTAATTTTGGCTTATCCTTCTACATAAGACATTGATAAATCATGGTACAAAGCAAATATATTATAAATAATTAATAAAAATCTAACATAAGAGTCTTTTATTTTAAACTTTTTATCCCCAAATTTATAAAAGCTACAATGCAGAATTTGGTAGACTTTATTCATCAATTCAGTTAAAATCATTTTTAATTCACTCAAGCAACTGGTTTGGGTGAGTTGAGTTGAATGACTGAAATAAATAATCAACAGAATCAATGCACATTTTCTTTCATTATAAAAGTATGTCAATTGTTCTAAAACTCTAAATAATCTCTTTATATATTTTTAGCTTTACCCCTAAAACTCTAAGTAAGACTGATATCTGCTTCTAGATTAGGACATATACTGAGGATTTAGTCTTCTTTTTGTTCTCAAAATGGTAATTCCATGAGAGGTTAAAGCCAATATGTTTTTAAAAGAAGTGATATAGTAATAATAATTTAACTTTGTAATACAATATAAATGTTTACTGTAAATGTTTATTGTGCTGTTAAATAAAATGATTTCTATGCATGGGCAAAATAAACTAAACTACACATATTCTGCCACCAAAGAAATGGTAAATCAAGTATCTGGCTATTTAACATTTTTCTCTATTTTCAATGTTTGCAATGTGTTCATTCCTAAATTAATCTCTAGGAAAAAATTTGAAGTACAAAGCAAAATGAAAGAAAATGCTCTTATGACAGGGAGACTTGCATTCTAATTATGTAATTATCGGAGACCAGAATTCACAAATTATATCTCATAGTGGTGTTTAACATCTTTTACTAAACTTTCCCTTATATAAAAGTTTAATTAATTATCCCTCAGTGACAGTGTTTTCTTTGGAAGATTATGCTCACCACTTGCATTAAAATTTTGTATCTTTCTAAAACAAGCAATGTGCATACAATTAAGCCATCTGTGTTAAAAGGTCTATGATCCCAAGAGGTGACATCGTGTCCTAATGATTTATAACAAATTGGTGTGGAACTAGCTTGATGGCCCCTTACTTAGCCTGTCACTACGGAGAGATCAAGATCACATTTTGAAATGAAAAATTTTAAAAAGATTTAATAGATAAAAGACCCAAAGAATCATCTATTACTGGATAGCAAGTCCCTGCTAAATCTGTGATGGTAGAAAGGATGCAATTGTAAAAGGTATGACTGATAGTTTATAACTGTTCCACTAATGCTTCAATTTAGCATATATTTTAAAAATTTAATAGTCTTAAAATATTTTCTGGTTGACTGGATGTTGTGAAGCTTTTACAACATTGTTGATAGCAGACATGGTAAATCTCTTATAGATGGGATTAGTTTTGACATGAGGTGGTCTCCATACTCACCTATCATGCAGGGGGCAGTAGTGATGTTGTAAGAAAAATAAGATTGAGAGTTGGAATTTGGTCTAAAGTGGCCACAATGACACCCACATTCTGGTACTGACATTGTAGTATAATCACCTTCCCCTGAGTGTATGTGGGAGCCAGGACTTCCCCTTAATAGGATACAGCATAGGTGATGGGAAATCACTTCTGTGATTAGGTTAGAAAAGACAGTCACTTTCATGTTGCTAACAGACTGTCTACTGCTGGCTCTCACAATGCCAGCTGCCATAATGGAGAAGTCCACAAGACAGTGACATTATTATAATGTCACTTCTTTTAAAAATATTTTGGCTTTGACCTCTCATGGAATTACCATTTTGAGGGTGACCACCAGCCATGATGAGACATGATGAGCTCCTCCCAACAACCCATGAGGAAGTGAATTCTGCCAACCACCACTGAGTGAGCTTGGCAGTGGATCCTTTCCCAGGTGAGACTCCAGGTGAAACCCCAGCCTGGCTGACCTCTTGATTGAAGCTTCGTGAGAGACCCTGAATCAGAGAACCACAAACACTGTGAGGTGGTGTGTGTTGTTTTAAACTGCTAAGTATGGAGGCCGTTTGTTAAACAGTAATGGATAAGGAGCCAGAGAGTGACCTTTAAAAGACCCTTGAAAAACATAGCCTTGTTTACTAAAGCCAAACAACAAAAACATCCCAGGAAAAAAGACCACATCATGAGCTGAAGCCCAGTACATTGCTACTTCCTCTGTCATGAAGGAGAGAGGGCTCTTATGTGGGTCAAAGACAAATGGAATCTGTAAGGACTTGAGAGGATGGTATTTGGGTGAGAAGAATAAAAATATTATGAACAGAATGGAACACAGTCAAATGGTATTTTGCTCTTCTCACATGACCTTTATTTTTCTTCCATCTCTCAACAGGATGTGGTAGCAGAGCCTGGTCTTCTCAAGGCAGCCTTGCCTCGCCCGGCAGCTCACAGATACTGAATATGCGACATTCCTGATTTGGGTCTATTTACTAAAACCATGTCGCTTATTTTAGTAATAATTTTTTAATCCAGTGGCCCTGGCCAGTGTTCTCAGTGGTTAGAGCGTTGGCTCACATCAAAGCGTCTCAGGGCACATCCCTGGTTTGCAGGTTCAATCCTGTCCCAGTCAGGGTGGGTGTGGGAAGCAACCAATTGATGTTTCTATCTCACATCAATGTTTCTCTCTCACTCTCTCTCTCTTTCTTTCTCTCTCTTTCTCTCTCTCTCTCTCTTCCTCTCTCTTCCTCTCTCCTCCCTCCCTTCCTCTGTCTCCAAAAATCAATGGAAAAAATATCCTCAGGTGAGAATTAACAAAACAAACAAAAATATTTAATCCAGTCGTTCCTGATTTTTAGGATTCTCAGATGAATTTATACAAAATAGATTGGGACTGATATAATATTGCCAACTTTATGTTTGACCCAATAAGGACATGAAACCATTCACCAAAGCAATGGCATCCTACCATAGACTATTATTATCATTTTATGAAAGAAAAATGTTTTTAATTATAAAGAAAAAACTCAAAGTAAACAATCATTATTGAAAATTAAGCATACTTAAGTTTCATAAGTAACTTATCACATGGTCTTTTTTTTTCTTCTCATCCTGCTATGAAGCAGTATAAATTTTGTTAGATATGCAGACTAGTTTTAGGAGCCACTGGTTTAGTCTCTATAACTCTCTTAGCTACAAGAAGCAATAAGAAATTTTTGTTTCTTCCTTTTGACATCCCCAACTCCACTTCAGAATAAGATTCAGCTCATCTTTTAGTTACATGTGATTTTATCTGTTGCAGTGTGGTTGGGGTTGCCAGGTAAAATATAAGATGCACAATTAAATTCTAATTTCAGATCAACACAAATAAATTTTTAGCATAAGCATGTCCTATACATAGAACAAATATTGCATGCAACATTCTTATATTACAAAACTACTCTCTACTTATCTAGCATTCAGATTCCATTGAGCATCCTATTTTTATTGGCTAGGTCTAATAATCTTAGCTGAGAAGTTAGTTACTCAGGAAAAGTAGAGACTGACTTGAGTAATTATTAATTAAGCTGGCAGTTTAAAAGAAGTGAAAGTTTTGTGATTAGACTTTCGGAGGACTTTTCCCCTTAGAGCTTATACAAATAAGAATCACCTCTCAAAGAACTCAACCAGAATCATACCTCTAGTATAGACATGAGTCTCTCTGGCAATCGAAGTTCTTCATATGGCCAACTAAAGTCAGGGAAATACAATGGCCCCACCTTTCTTGCCAATGGACCAATATCTGAATCAGTTGAATAAAAGCTTAACTATAATTTTCCTGATTTCATCATCTTGAGTCCTGTCTTCAGCCAAGGACATTGTGCAGAGTTCTTTAGCCATAATTTGCCATTTAAACCATACACCCAAACTTCCTTTCGGAGACTCAAATGTGTTTTCCAAGAATTAGGTCCTTCCCTTACTAGTAAATGGGAAAAAATGGTAGCTATCCATTGCAAGTTCTTAAATATTTGAAGATATAGGTATAAAATAAGCCGAACTTGAATTTAGCCCTCTTTTTGTTAAAAAAGGATAATTATCAGTGGTGAAGATGTTATAGCCACAAGAACCATAAAATAAGCTGTAGATTATTTGAAAAGATTGAAAAAGAATTTAAAAGATTATTGACATTATTGAATACTAGAGGCCCAGTGCACGAAATTCATGCATGGGGGTTGGGGGGTGTCCCCTCAGCCTAGCCTGCACCCTCTCCAATCTGGGACCCCTCAGGGGATGTCTGACTACGGGTTTGGGCCCGATTGGGCCTAAACCGGCAGTCAGACATCCCTCTCACAATCCTGGACCACTGGCTCCTAATAGCTCACCTGCCTGCCTGCCTGGTAACCCCTAACTGCACCCTGCTGCCAGCCAGGTCACCCCCTACTTCCCTCTCTGCCGGCCTAGTTACCCCTATTGCCCCCCTGCCGGCCTGGTCACTCCCAACTGTCCCCCTCTGCTGGCCTGGTCACCCCTAACTGCCCCCACCCCTGCCAGCCTGGTTGCCCCACACAGCCTGCTGTTCAGTCATTTGGTCGTTCCTGACTAACCGGCCTGGTCGTAGGCAGCCATCTTGTGAGTGCGTGAGGGTTGATTTGCATATCACCTCTTTATTATATAGGATAATCCAAGTTTACTATGCATTGAATCAACAGATGTGTAACTTTTATTACTTTAGATGATTTCTTGTTTTCCACAATTCTTAGGAAAATGATTTCTTTGCACAACTAGAATCAGGTGCTCATGCCTAAACAATTAGCCATGGTGAAGGCCGCAGGATCATGTCCTAACAGAGGCTGATCCACTGAGAGCTGACTATGGCGATGAGGCAGAGGTATCCTTTCCAGAAACAGCACTGTGTAAATAAGAAAAAAAAAAGTGTGCATTACATTGCTCTCTCCCATGACTGGGATCTACTTGAGACCCAAAGAATGACATATTGAACTTCGTAGCCCCTCTGCTCACATTAGTGAGGAATGAATGAGACTTATGTGGAATAAAATGTACTTCTTCTCACTATGGAATTTTAGATTAGTATACTATGGACACCAATAAATTCAAAGGTTTCCCCCACTGATCAGCAAAGCTCTTTAATAAAATGACTTGGGGATCAGGGAGACCCCATTAGAAACCATCCTCCAAACGCTCCCTTGCTGTATTCAAGGAAGGCAACAGGCGGGGCGGATCCAGGAACATCCCTCCACTGCCTAACCCATTAGGAGAACTCCTTGGGCCAGATCCAATAAACATGCCGCTGGGTTCTGATCTGCATTAGCAAAGCACAGATTGCATGCCCTAATGAAAATAATGAGCCACTTTTGATGAATAACCCTATTTTTAATTTTGCCGTGGTCCAAATAGGCAGTAATTACAAGGGGGACGCGGAGTCTTTTCACAGTTCCACCCCTTAGGGATGCGGAGTGGTAGTTAAATCTAATTCCCTCTTCCCTGGAGGAGCACACTCAGAGAGAGCGCTCTGTCTAAGCAGCTGCTCTACTGTCTGACCCGGACGAATGTGTTATTTCCTTTTTTCTCCAAAAAGGCTTTCCAGCCGGTGCTCTGGGGAAGACGGTCTGGGCGCAGTTTTGCAGGAGGAGTGCTGCTCCAACATCAAACAGTCTGAGAGTCAGCAGCCACACACGCTCACCACATCCTTCCCGCTCGCCACTGACCCACAGCTAATTACCTTGTCCCATCGATCGCACTCCGGGCTTGGTCCGTCAGCAGCTTCCTCCATGAATTGTGGTCCACTGGGAAAATCTGTTAACGTGAAGGTATTTGGAAGTTTTCTCTTCCCTAGCCCAGAGCAGGTTGAAGCACTTCATAGAAATGACAACAATCTTAGAAGGACAGTTTTCAAGATCAGCCTGCAATAAACCACCTGCTGGGGTGGCAGGCCAGCAGGTGCACGGGTGTGAGTGCCCGGCCACCTCTTGGGTCCCTGGAGATCAGCCATCCCTCTCCTGGCCCTGAGGCTGAAGGGATTTGTCTCTCATTACATTTCCAGGCACATATCTGACAGTCAGGGGTCATTTCAGGAGGCTGCTGTAAATTTCAACTCAGAGAGAGAAAGTAGGATCATGGCATTCAATTACAGGTAAAGTTTGGGGAGGGATTGCAAAAACTGACCCCCCCCCAAAAAAAAAAAAGAGAAAAGAAAAAGCTTTAAAATCCAGTCCTAAGTCAAATGCAAAATTAATTATGCCCAAAAGTTCAGTTCTCTTAGGAGCCCGTCAGACAAAGGAGGGGATCTTCCGGTCAGAAATCGGGCAATCTATTTTATCTTATTTCTTTCCCAACCCTTGTTTTTCATACCCTTTTATTGTTCCAATAAAGACAAAAGCTGGCCAAGGGAAACTTCAGCCAATTAGAGGTCTGCTTCAACTGGGAGCAAGGATTGGTGGTCACACCTGGAGAGACGGTACAAAGGTTGGGGTCATCAGAGTCATCTCCGGTTTGTCCTTAGGCCAAGTGCACTCTCTGAATTGCACTCCCAGGAATTACACTCTTTGAATTACACCTTCCCCTGCGTCGGGAATCAGCAGAGAGCACTTTCAAGGTGAGCCTCAACCCTGGCTGCACATTTAGAATCTCCTGAGAGGAGTAAGGAAGCACCCAGACTGAGTCCCAGGTCCCAGGGGTTTATTCAGCTGGCCTGGGGTTGCACCTCAGCATCGTAATGTTTAAAGACGCCATCAGAACAGGAAGAAAATGTAGACTCATGGGCTCATGTTGAGGCAAGCCAGCCATGGCCATTGAAGGAGAGGTTTCTACCCGTGTTGGCAGTGAATGTGGGCACGTGGCCTGAGACCCAGCTCAGGGGTTCTTCGTGCCCACAAACCGAGCCGGGGACGAGTTGACTCAAGACTTGAACCAAGGCCACAGGTCCACGTGACTGAGTGCAGAGGCCCTGATGGGACTCGGTGAATGGAGAAACCATGCCTCCTCCAAAGGAGCGGTTCGATTCTCACCTCCAGACGATGGTGCCGGGGGGAACTTGCCAGATTGTCCAATTTTTCAGGAAAAGCTGGGAATTGGATTTTTATATGAAATGTCTTGTGTGTTTTTTAATATCAACGCTCTCTCCTTTTAAACACGGGGCAGGCTGAGAGAAACATGTCGAGGGCCAACATGTCAATCATGAGACACCTCCTAGCCCAGGAACCTCCAGGTGCGGTTATCTGAGCCACTCCCAAAACGCTGTCTTGGACTAGTTCATCAATGTCCCTTTCTTAAGCATCTCAAGCGAACGTCAAACGTTGACAGATTGCCTAAAATCCCACCAATCAGACATGCATTTGAATACACTAAAAACTTTTTAGAACCAACGTACTTTCATGCCTTTCAGTGAGTTAGTTTACTACAATAAGCACAGAGAGAAGTGGAATTATGTGGAATAACAGTAACAAAGGAGAGGTTATTTCACCACCTGATGCATCAGGAGAGGGCTGAGTTGCTGAGAGGCCTTGGGAAGCCAGGGCGCAGTGTGTGGGTACAGGGTACCTGAACTTAGTGGCAGATATGAGATTACCGGGGGTAACAGAAAGACATAATACCAACACTGGGCTATGTAAGTAAACATAATTATTCGCTGCCTTCCTGGAATGTATAGCTTTGGGGAGGAGACAGACAATAAACAAATATATGCTGTTCAGAATGTATAGAGGGTCAGAGGATGACATGTTGGAGCAGTAGGTGGGTCACAGGTGGGCAAGACTCTGGGAGCCACTGCACAGACGCTGGCTTCGCCCTGAGTGAGACAGGCAGGTGTGGAGCTTTGAAGCAGAGGAGTCACATGATGTGACATATTTTTAATTAACTTCATTGGGGTGACAATGGTTAATAAGATTATATAGGTTTCAAGTGTACAATTCTAAGGTACATCATCTGTACATTGCCCCTCTATACTGAAAACTACAAAGCATTGTTAAAGAGATTTAAAAAGACACTGTGAAATGGAAAGAGCTTTGATGCTCATGTTGAAAGAATCAACATAGTTAAAATGTCCATATTATCCAAAGCAATATACAGATTTAATGCAATCCCCATCAAAATCCTGATGTTTTTTAAAGAAATAAAACAAATATCATAGATTTGTATAGACCCACAAAAGACCCCAAATAGCCAAAGCAATTCTGAAAAAGAGAAGGAAGTCAGAGATTTTACACTCCCTGAGTTCAAATTGTAATACAGAGCTAAGATAATCAAACCAGCATGGAGTTAGCAGAAAAGCAGACACACAGAGCAATGGAACAGAATGAGAGCCCAGAAAGACACCCGCATGTATTGGGCAAATAATATTTTATAAAGGAGCCAAAAGCATACAATGAAGAGAAAAAAAAGGATCACTTTCTCTGCTGTGTTGAGAATATGCTTAGGGGGCAATAGTAAAAGCTGGGAGCCACGCCGGGAGAATACTGCAATAGTCCAAGCAACAGAGAAGCTCTCCAGAGCCAAGTCAGGTTCCTGCAGGCAGAACATTGGGAAACGCAGATTGGGGAGGCAAGAACAGCAGATGCCTAATACAGGGGCCTCACCATCTTCCATTCAACTGGACAATTAATTCTTGCGTCCAGCCACATCCTGGCCCAAGAGCTGAAAGGATTTTTACATCCTCCACCAGCCCCATCTTAAGGAGAAGAAATTCCTCCACTGATGTTGCATAGGCCTCAGGGTTGTGGAAGTCAGGATGTAAAAAGAGAATGATGGCTTTTACTCCATAAACAGCCACCAAATGTTTGAGTTATGGATACCAATTAAGTCCTAATTGGCAATAATGTAAACCTCTTCTGAATGGATGTGGTAAATATTGAAACAAACGAGTTGCTCTTTTTCAGACCTGAATGGCAGTCAGTCAAAAGGAAAAGCTAATTTTCAGCCTTGGAGGCAAACTCTGTATTTTAATCAAGTGTGACAGAGTGGGAACAATAAATTGACATTTAAGGTGAGGGCTATTTACTTCCCTGCGCAATCATTGTGATGGCGAGTTGGTGGCACAGCCCCCTCGCAACATGAGAGCAGCTTTGGCTTTGATCCAGGGGAACCGGCCAGAGGCCCAGTTCAGACAGCTGAGGGCTAAGGCAAATGGTGCGCCTTCCCAGATGTCCGGCTGTGATTATATCTCCTGGTACTTGGCTGTCCTCACAATAGCTGGTCAAAGTAATTAATCTAAAGTCTACACTGGGGCTCTGACTGGCCCTAGCCAGTATACTCAGTGGTTAGAGCATCGACCTGTGCACCAAAGGGTCACAGGTTCGATTCCCAGTCAAGGGTGTGTACTCAGCTCCAGTCAAGGCAAAGCAACCAATCTATGTGCTTCTCTCACATGGGCTTTTCTCTCTCCCCCACCTCCCTACTCCCTCCCTCCCTTCCACTCTCTCTAAAGTCAATGGGGAAAATATTCTCGGTGAGGATTAACAACAACAACAAAAATGTTGACACAATGTCCTTCAAAGAGTGGAGGTTAATTTCCCTCTCCTTGAGTGTGGGTTGAATTAATGACTTTCTTCTAACAGAATATTATGGAAATGACAGTGTATGATTTTCAAGACTAGGTCATAAAAGGCACTGTGACTTGTGTCTTTCTCTCTCTCTCTCTCTCTCTGTCTCTCTCTCCTAGGAATGTACCCTGACCAGGAATTGAACCCCGCACAACCTTTTTGGTTACAGGAATATGCTCTAACCACCTGAGCCACCAGCCCAGGACTCTGCCTTACTCTCTTGAGTCACTCACTCTGGGGGAACCATCTGCCCTGATGTGAGATGGTCACCAAGTCCTATTGAGAGACCCATGTGATGAGGAACTGAGGCCTCCTGCCAACAGCCGTGTGAGGGAGCCGTCTTGGATGTGGACCCTTCAGCCCCACAAGCCTTCGGATGATGCAGCCTCAGCCAACACCTTGACGGCCACCTCATGAGAGACCGTGAGCCAGAACCACCCAGATAAGCTGCTCCCTTTGACTCACAGAAACTGTGAGATAATAAATATTTGTTAAAACAAGATGCTAAGTTTTGGGGACATTTATTATGCAGCCATAAGATAATTAAGACAGCATCTCAAACATGACATGTCAAAAGCTGAATTCCTGATATTCATTCTTAAACATAAGTTTTCCTCTGTCTTTTCTATTCAGAACATGGCAATGTCACAATGTTTGTTTCTCAGGTTAAAACCTTGTGGACATCCTGAAAGCCTGTCTTAATTTCACAGCCCACATCTGAGGTGAGAGCAATTCCTGTTGTTGTAACTTAAAATGTACCCAAGATCCAACCATGTCTTCCCATGTCCTCAGTTATCACCTTGGTCCACTCCCATCACCTCTCACCAGGTTGGTTGCAATTGCCATCTACCCAATCTCCCTTTGTCCCTGGCACTTCCAGAGTCGATTCTAAATACAGCAGCCAGAAGTGCCCTTTAAAAATATAAGCCCGCCCTGGCAGGTGTGGCTCAGTGTCCCGTGTGTCGACCGGAGCACTGAAGGTGAGGAGCCAGTCGAGGTTTCCATTCCTAGTCAAGGGCATGTACCTGGGTTGCAGGTTTGATGCCCAGTCCCAGTCAGGGCACATGGGGGAGGCAACCAATCAATGTGTTTCTTTCACATCGATGTTTCTTTCTTTCTCTCTCCCTCTCTCTCCCTCCCTTCCACTCTCTCTAAAAATCAATGGAAAAAGTATCCTCAGGTGAGGAGTAACAAAAACAAAAACACAAAAAAGTTTACACTGATAATCATAAAAAGGTGTATGTAGTTATGTGTGTACTCTTCACCATACTGCAAGCCGGAATTAAAGTCTAATTACTAAGGATCTAAAATATTAATCTAGTGATTAACTTATTCCAGAATTATCAATGACAGGCTATGTCCAAGGCACCGCGTTAAAGGCACTAGGGGACCAGTACATAAACAGTGCCTTTCGGAGCAACTTATATTCCACTGAAAATAAGAACAGCTCGAATTCTGAGTTTTCGTCTGGCGATCTGGACTGTTCTAAGTGTGCAATTTGCATTTGCATGTGTGTTCTCCATAGTAACCCCTGACTTAACTACTTTATCTCCCATTTCCAGATGAGAATCCTGGGGCACAGAGAGGTTGGGTACTGATCCCCAAGTCACACAGCTATAGCTGCTGGGATGCAGCAGGGAATGAGGCAATGTCCTTTTCCAGCTTCAAGTTTAGAAGGTGAGAATAATTAAATGAGGAATTACAATTGTTACAAAGAAAATGCATGGAGCTGGGGCCAGGGAAGGGAATAAGACCCAACCCAGCTTGATTTTTTTTATTATTATTATTATTATTATCACAGCAATAACTCCACTAATATGGCCTCCCCTAAACATGCATCTCTTTTCCTGAGTCACATGTCCGGCTGATGTGAGGACAATAGTTTGTGTTGCTCTTTGCTAAAACTGGCAGTCAGAATCCACATTTTCTTTCTCCATATTCATTTTAACCTCCCTCCCCCCAAATTCTATGAAGGGTGGGTGGGCTGAACGTGGGAGGGGAAGAGAGACATATTCTAACACATTAAACTTCTTGAATCAAATAGTGTATATAATTTGTATATGTAATGTTCTGAAGATTTCATATCTTCTGTGACTCTCTCTCTCCATATAAATTATTTATATGCTTTAATATTTCAATAAAGCCAGTAAGGTTCATGTTGCTCTGAATCGCTCATTCAAATACCCAAGAAAGGAAATCAGCTTGCAAAATATTTTCTGTATTAATCTGAACATATGAGAGGGTTTCCTTAGTTGCACGAGGTTTAAGAGTCCGGTTAAAAGATGAAAAGGAAAGAAAGCCCTTTCTGTCCAAGCCTCGGGTGTCTACCAGCTGACCCCGTGCCAAGTCCCTGGATAACTGCTGCCCTGATTCTCCAGCCGGGACAAAAGTGCAGAGAATAGAAGTTTAAAAAAGCTGACTTCCTAAATAAGCTCTGTTAATCACCTGACAAAGGAATTGTGAGTTTTCTCGCTTTAATGGGAACAGTCAAGACACAGTAGAAGCTCCAAGTTTCCAGACCCCATTCTCCAAGGTGTCTGCTGTTTAAGCTTCTCCCAGGAAGTAGAAAGTCAGCTCAGTCAGTCACACCATCAACTTGGCAAGCTTTCACCTCCCTGTGCCTCAGTGTCCCGCACTGTTAATGGGAGGGATAGTTGCATCCATCTCATAAAGTCCATATGAGAGCCCAGTCAGTCATATATGCACTCAGCACATGATATATTAAGAATCCACCACTATGCTGTTGTCATGTACTCACGTCACGCGTATTTATTGGACACACACTGTGAGCTCCTCTGGATGTGAAGGTATAGCAACGAAGAAGTCAAGGCCTCTGTCTCTCACCATATGTTCTCACTGGCAACATGGAAAAACAGTAAGTAAACAGGATGGCCCAGCTTCCAGGAATGGTCATGAGAAAACAAAGGTATTGACAGGTGAGGGTGCCTCCTTGGCTGCATTCCACCAGGGGAATCATAGAAGCCCCTCCGTGGAGGTGAGACGTGAATGTGGAGAAGGGGCTGGCCAGGGAGAAGTGGAAAGAGGTGATCTGACACAGAGAAACAAAGGTGAGGACCTGGCCCCGGACAGGCCAGCTTGCTTGCGGGGGGGGCGGGGGGGGGAGTGAAGCCCACTGAACTTGGGGAAAAGGGCTAGGGATGAGGCTCCGAGGGGAGCTGGGACCAGGCCCAGTCATGCGCACTGGTGAGAAGTCGGTTTCTATGCCAACTACACTGGCAAGCCACTGGAATGATACAAGCTTGGAAACAACATCCTTTAACCGCTACCTTAAAAGGCAACTGTGACTGCCACTTGGAGCCATTTATCCAGGTCCCCAGAAGTGAGCACATCTTTCCCAGCCACAGAGGGGAGGAAGCCTGAGGGATTCACCTTGAACGTGAATCTCACAGGTGTCAGAGCTACAGGAGCCCTCCAGAGGATGAAGTCCAAGGTCGTTATTTTCTAGCGAAGGGAACGGAGCATCTCCCATACATCAAGCTCAGACCGCAGAGAAATGCTGATTGCTTTTCGAGTGCAGGTGCTGAATAAATTCAGGACGAGGCCTGAAAGCGTGAGCTGCACCTGTGCTCCACAACAGGGCCCTGGCCCGGTTCTTTATTACCCTGCAGAAGCGGGCAGCCTCCTTTTCTCAAGGCTTCCTGAAAATATTCCTCCAGCCCCATCGTCAGCACTCAGTGCCAGGAGGAACCTGCAGACACGGGCTGTGCATGGGGACCCACCGGGGGACAGGTGTCAGAAAGAAAAGGAAAAGAGAAGACATCGGGGAGCATTCTCCCCAAATGAGGTCCATGCGTCGGGGACCCAGCCATCACCACTGGGGGCCTGTCCTGCCTGCCCTGGGGCAGTAGGTCCTGATCTTATGTCACACCTTCGTTAGGAAGGACATGGATCTGCAGGGAGAGAAAAGGAAGAACTCAAAGTGCACACCGCCTTCTGCCGCTGCATTGCACCTCGGAAACCAGTGGCAGATGGGAGTTGGAGTTAAAAAGAGTGCACTGCAGCCCGAGGCGTGTCTTAATGTGTTCTGTGATTCCATTTAGTTCCCTTCCTAATGGTTCACTTAGCCAAACTTGGGACTGGACAAAAAATCAATCTTAGAAGATGCCCAAACTCTTTTGAAAAAAAATTGGATTAAGGTGGTTAGAAATGAGTTTGGGATGGATTTGACTATTTAATTTTCACCATCTGGAGGATGATAGAAACCAGGGCTGGAGTGCCCAGGAGGCAAATTAAGCACATGGCATGAGGACCTCAGAGGCAGGGCATTTATTTGGGAGAGGAGAGGGTGTAATACATTGACATTTTACATGTTAAAAAGCCTAAGTAGCCCTGGTCTGTGAGGCTCAGTGGTTGAGTGTCACCCCATGCACTGTGAGGTCATCTGTTCAGTTCCCTGACAGGGCTCATGCCTGTTTTCTGGCTGGACCCTCAGTGGGGGGGAGGGAGGGTGCATACAGGAGGTGGCCAATCCCTGTTCCTCTCTCATCGATGTTTCTATCTTTCCCTTCCTCTCTCTCTAAAATCAATAAAAACATATTTTTTAAAGTCTAAATAATAATTGTGAGGCAAACAAATTTGTTGGACATCCATTCATGTTTGTTATTTACTAGTTATTTTGACCTTTATATATAGTGGGAACTTAGGTCATAATCTTTCTAATATCAAGGGTGTCTAGAAGGCTTAATCTCTACTGGTTGTTGTAAGGAGACAAGAGGTGATGTGCCTTGGTTTATTCCAAGACCTTGGTTGATAAATGTTAGTGCTTGTCCTACTCTCCCCCTCTTCCTGCCAGCTGGGTCCACCTACAGCGTTCCCCAACACTCTCCATAGATTTTTCATCTTACAGATCAAAAGTTTTCGAGGCGATCATTCCACTTAATTTTCCACAGCAACCCAAACTATCCTAGACCAAGAATCTCTAGGCAGTGGCTCTCAACCTTGGCTGCACATTAGAATCACCTGGGATGAGACCCAGAAATCAGGGTTATAAAAAGATTCCCAAGTGATTCTAATGTGCAGCCAAGGTTGAGAATCACTGCTCTAGAGTCATTGATTATTGATGACACCTTAGGGTCTTTTGTGTGTGTGGGGGTGGGGGGGTGTATTTATTTTTTTTAAACTTTATTGTTGAAAGTATTACATATGTCCTCTTTGTTCCCCCATTGGCCCCTTCTAGCCTGCCCCCACTGCCTGCCCCAGGCCTTTTTTAAATATAAAAAAGGGTCCTTTTAAAAATATATGCTGGACTGCTTCCTCCTCCACTATAGGTTTTTAAAAGGGGGGAGGGCAGTGGGACTTGTGAATTTATTTACAAATAGTACAAATGGGAAGACTAATTTCATGAGCACTTCTTGCAACTATTCATGACACATTTTCTCCAAAACATGTTTTGTAACTCTAGAGTTAACCCAAGTCTTGGGAATAGAGGTTGTCCTAAATTAAAATTAAGAAATCCTGTATAGCCCTGGCCTGTGTGGCCTGGTTGGGTGTGTGCCATGCACCTAAAGATTGCTGGTTTGATTCCCAGTTGGGGCACATGCCCGGGTTGTGGGTTTGGTCCCAGTGAGGGGGAAAAACAGGGGGTGGCCAATCAGTGTTTCCTGGATAGTCTAAGAGTTTGATTTCTCCAAAAAGATTTATCCTCTTTACATGGGATATGAGAAAACATGGGGAGATTATCTAACTTGTGAAAAAGAACTGATCATAATGAAAATTAATTATACCTGGAACCCTTGCCCCATATTTCATTCATGAGTTTAAATATTCTGTATCCTTCTCTATCTTGTTTATGGAGAAAAATGTTGCACATCACAGTGTCTGAGTACAAAGGTATTTTTAGGTGCTGAAGACTTTTTTCTCTCTCTGCAAAACCCCTTGTCTCACCTATGATTTCTTTCATCAAGGCTGGGCCAAGAGAGATGTGGCGGTGGAGATGGGGGAAGATAGAAATAGAGATCTATTTTACATTTCCCTTCCCAAAAAGGAGACCTAACTTGCTGATTCCACAATAGGAGGCAAAAGCTTTACACAGACAGGCTTAGGTGATTTGCCCAAAATCTCAAAGCTAAAGAATTGCTGTGAGGGGCTATGAACTCTGCCCCTTCAACTCCTAGATATTTTTCAGTCACACAAGACCATGAAATATATATTCCTACTTAAATTGGATCCAACTGGTGGTATTTTCAAAAGGGAAGAAGAATGTTATTTTTTTTCCAAGGTGACATGATCTTGATTCCGACCTTGGAAATCATGATCGGGCCCAAGTGGAAAGCCTCCCTCCCCCAGTGAAATCATTCTGCTGTGATCACAATAAAAAGGAGCCATTTCATACCCCAACTTGCCCTCCTTTGGGCAAGTCAGCTTCTCCCCAATGAATCTTCATTAATGTATACACCCACGTCTTTTCTATTCATTCAAACAAATACATAAGTTCTTACCAATAACCAGATGCTCGTTTGGGAACAGACTACAGTCCTAAGAGAAACAATGGCCCTGCCTTCTAGAGTGTATATTCTACTATGAAAAGAGAGATAAGTGTGAAGAAAATGAGAAAGGAGAGAGCCGACACATCCCTGGACAGAGACCAGAGGGGCCACGCAATCAGAAGTGTCACTTTCAGGCAGAGGAGAAAGCCCTTGAAGGTAACCCACCCCCTCCGTGTTACCTGCTTCCTTCGCTTCATCTTTTCTTACCTCTCTTCAGAGTAGCAAGGCTTAGAGCAGCATATGTTATAAAAAAAGGGGAGGGGGGTGAGAAAGCCTCAGACCTCTTTAATCAAATAGAATGGAATCCTGAGTTTAAATCAACACACCAGAGAAAGAAGAGCTACTCCGATCGACTGGAGAGTGGAGGACCCGGAGTCCTATCTGCCAGCTCTGGTTCCATGTTACACTGGCTCTCTCATGGTGGTGTGGTTCTGAGGTCCATGGAACTATGGGCTCTGGAGAGCCAAGCTGGAGACCACTGACAGCCTTGGCTAGGCCACATATCTAGCCTAGGGGAAAGAGCATAAACATCTGGTCAACTTGTTTTTAAGGAAGATCTTTGGCCAATGTACCTATGGAGTCACTGTGGCTCAGCCTCACCCTCTAAAGTCAGAATTTCTCTATAAGGATATGGGCCTTGCATTTCCCTCAGAGCATCCCTTTTCATCTCCCCCAAAAGATAGTAAGTCTGTTGGAAACTGATCAAGAATGTAGGGACTCAGTATTCTAGCCAAATATATTTCATCTCAGCATGACTTTTGTAATTGGTGTTATATTCAGATAGTTGCTCATTCTAATATATTTACCATAAATGCTAGACCCACAAAACGTAGATGCATCTTATTATTGTCTATCTGGGTTCAATAGGCTTTTGCTAAAACATATAGATGACTCTGATTATTTCTATGTCTACCAGTGTAATAAGCCTTTGAGGGATTTAGTAACATAATGGAAACAAAAAGAAAACCTACAGGAAATGAAGCCACTTGACATTTTGATGTTGGCTAAGTTTTGTCAATTCTTTCTTTATTGTATTACTAGAGGCCCAGTACATGATTTTGTTCACGGGTGGGGTCCAGTCAGCCCGCCCTGATGGGGGCTCATCAGGCCAGGCCAGTTGGGGGGGGGGGGCACAGGCAGTTGGCTGGCCAGCTCTGCCCCCAATCAGGGTGTTGAGGGCCGATCGGGGGCCAGGCCGGCCATGGGGGGTCGACTGGGGCCCAGATCAGGCTGGTTGACTGCCCCAGTGCGTGCCATAGCCACCAGTCATTCTCATTGTTCTGGTAGTTCCACTGTTCCGGTCACTGGGCTTTTATATATATAGATTCTACCTACCCTTCTCCTCAGAGAAAGATTTATAAGAACTGAATTTTAGAATCTGATAAACCTCCTTAAAGCTCTCCAGAGCTTTACCACCTGCCAGTTTGATGACCCAGAGCAAATAATTTAACTTCTTTTTGCTTAGTTTTTCTAACTAAAATGGCATAATAATAATATCAACTTCGTAGGGTTGTGGCCATTGGATTGAATGAGATAACATCTGCTAAGAATCTTGACCTAGGATCTGGCATAATAAGTGCTCAATAAATGATAGCTATTACTATATGCAGTATATCAATTATATATTTTCTTATTTTAATCTCTACGTTTCCTGGCAGGACTTCATCTACAGTATGTGCTCTAAAATTGATCAATTATTTTTGGGTAATAATTTGTAAAGTTACATACTCAGACTTGAATCAGCCAAGTATGATTAAACACCCACCACGAACACGCCTGTGTCTCCTAGGCACTTTCATATGAATTATCTCCTTTAATTCTATATGCTGCCCTATGAAGTTCATATGACAGAGTGGATCACAGCTGTGAGTAAGATTGTGTGATTAGCCCTAACTGGTTTGGCTCCATAGATAGAGCGTTGGACTGCGGACTCAAGGGTCCCAGGTTCGATTCCGGTCAAGGGCATGTACCTTGGTTGCGGGCATATACCCAGTGGGGAGTGTGTAGGAGGCAGCTGATCGATGTTTCTCTCTCATTGATGTTTCTAACTCTCTATCCCTCTCCCTCTCTGTAAAAAATCAATAAAATATATTTTAAAAAAAAAGATTGTGTGATTAACTACTAGAGTCAGACTATGTAATTTTTCACCCTAATCTTCTTCCTACTAGCTGCTTGGTTTTTGAGAACTTCCTTCCCTTGTCAAGTTCAATTTTCTTCAAAGGGTTATAATCAAAATTAAAAGATATAAATCATATAAACTTATCACATGGTCCCTGGTATGTCATAAGCATGTACTAATATTAGCTCCTAATGCAACAGAAGCTCTTTTAATCAGTGTCCACTTAACTGATTTGACAATCTCCATTGTTCAGTAAAGCACAGAGACTAATGCTGACTGGTCCCTGGATCTCCCCTTTGCCTGCATGCCTGTGCTTCCACTGGGTAAATTCTGTGCAAATTGAGATCAATTGTAATTGCTTATGCCATATGTTCCTGTACTAGTAAATGAAAGCATAAAATTTAAACTTTACATAAATTGTTTTATTACTTTTGATTAAATTTATTGGGGTGACATTGGTTAAGAAAATTATATGGGCTTCATATATATAATTCTATAATGCATCATCTGTATATTGAATTGTGTGTTTAACACTACAAGTCATGTCTCCTTCCATCACCATTTGTTTTTTTAAAAGGAGAGATTAGATGGAGATTCATGAGACAGAAAAAAAAGAAACGTCACATAAATCAGTGGATATTAGTAAAAAAAATCTATGAAAATTTAGAAATATTTGAAAAAGATAAGTAATTGAACTAGGTTTTACTGAGAAGGTCATATAAAATGGAAAAATCATTAGAATATCGAAAAATAGTTTACACACATTTCTTCACAATATATATTTTTAAATTTCAGCATAAGTTAAAAAAAAAAAAAACCTGGAAACTATCAACATGCATTAAGGGTTTGGTTTACATAAGGAAGAAGCAGAACTCCAATGCTGAAGGAAAAAGCCTACAATAAGATTGGAAAATGAAAATTTGTTTTAATTTAAAATAACATCTACTACATTTGCTACTATTTCCACTTAATATAAATGTGGTAGGCAGAATAATGGTCACCCCAAACTGTTCATGTCCTAAATTCACAGAACCTGTGCAGATGTTAACCTTATATGGCAAAGGGAAATTAAGATTACAATTGGAATTAAAGTTGCTAATTCATTGACCTTGAGAAGGAGAGGTCATCCCAGATTATCCAGCTATGCATAATATAATCATGAGGGTCCAGAAACGAGGCAGAAGAAGAGGTTGAAGTAATATAATGGGGAAAGGGTTCAACCAGCTGTTGCTGGTTTCGAAGACTGAATAGGAGGCATGAGCCAAGGAATGTGGGCAGCCTCTAAGCTGAGAAGGGCAAGGAAGTGAGTTCTTCCTAGATCCTCGGGAAAGAACACAGACTTGACAACATCTTGATTTTAGCCTAATAAGACCTGTGTCCAACTTCTGAACTTACAGAACTGTAAGGCGGTATGTTGATGTTTTTTTTGAACACTAAGTTGGTGGCCATTTGTTACAGCAGCAGTAAGAACCTGATACAGACACACTAAGGTCCAGAAGGTTTAGTAACTTGCCCAAGGTCGTACTTCTATACAAGATTCTTTCCACTCTTGTCCACTTCCTTGTTAAATATAAGAAATAAAATGAAGTAAAAAGTTATCTTTCTTGGAAATCACGTGAGAATTGAGAATTAAGCAGTCAGTTTTCTATTATACTGTTATTTTTCTCTTACACTATCATTCCTGAAATACTTAAAATGGACCTATAAAGGTGGTTACACACAGAACTATTTTTAATCCCAAACTCATCTGTCATGTACAGATGTTATCCTCTGCTGATAAATAAAGCTCAGAGAGTTTCTGTAACTTGCCTAGGGTTGCCCAACAAATAGCAGAGCTGAAGTTCTGGAGTTAGTCTACCTAACTCCAAAACCTGTGGAATGAAGTCAAGATCTTGACATGCTTTGAAGAACTTTGCAAGCTCTACCTTCCTCTCTCAACTCCTTCTCCCTGTCAGAATGGCCAGCATCATGAAGAAACTTTCTTGAGCCAAGTCTCTCTATTCTTGGGTTAACATCTAACAGAATGAATGGCTCCTAGCAGAAACTTAAAAGGTTTCCATGGAGAGAGCCAGAACTTAGATGCAGGTGGGAGGACAAAGTTAAAGAAAGCATCATATTGACAGAGAGCCCTGGCTTTGTGGAATATGAGTGCAAAGAGCCTCATTGTGGAACATGGTGTCTCCCACTCAATACCGAGTAAAGGGCGTTCTTACATCCTCTTAAAGAAATGGGAGATATTGAATGAATTCATCTAAGAGTCCTCACACTGCATGTAAGCCATTTGCCTCATGTTGTTAAGACTATGAATTAGACCCTTTAATCATTGAAGTCTCCAAAGTGCCTCCCACTTTAAATTCCTTTTTATCCACAATTCTGTTTATTCCTTTAGATCTCACAGGCCCTCTTGCAAGACTGAATATATTACTCATTTATAATATGGTATGTAAATACCCTCTGTTTGATTTTTTTTCTGCTAATCTTATCTTAACCTCCTCTCCTGAAGTACCACCTTTGCATTTCCTCAATCCAGCATAAACCTAACAGGGAGAATTTAAATTTCCATCATTTCATTGAGAAATAGTTATTTTTCAAACACTAATTTTAATTAGGGGATTTGAAACAAAAATCCTGGAGCAGAGTCCCTCCCCTGCATTAACTTACACTGATATACACTATACCCTTGGGTATTCCCAATCTAATGATATTGTGATCAAATATACTTCCATGTCAATTAATCTATCATACTTGGCACACAGCCTAGTATTATCTCCAAAATGTACTATGCTAAGGGGTCAAATTCTTTTCTCCTGACAAAGAAAGTTGTTGTTTTCTCTTTTACAAAGAATAGTGGGGAGATGAAAGAGAGGCTGTGAAATAAGTTATCTAAGAAAAACAATTTTCTTTTTGTAAGTTGAATCATCATCTACCCCAGTAAATACATGTGTGTTTACCATTCTGAGTTCTAGTCTTTTAACCAACAGGTCTTTCTTAGCTGTTGCAGGATTTCTTCCTGGGCTTCCCCTGCAGGCCTCCTCCAGCGATCCTCAGAGTGCAGACATTTATTTTCCTTAAGCCTTTGCCAATCTGAGTTTGCAGCATAAAAGCAAATATTTATCTACTTGTACTTTCTCTCTTAACTCCCCAGGCCACTGCCACCCTCCCTCCATTTAGGACCCCTGTGCCGCAGGAAAGCCCCACATTTCCAGTGTTTGATAACCATGTGTTGCATCCACATAGCAAAGTGGTACTTGGTTTTGCCATCAGAAGTCACCTGTGTCACACCTGGGCTATACACTCAGGCGCTATGCTACACAATTAAACTTCTTCTTTATGTTAAATCCTTCTCATTGCATGCCACGTTCACTGACCTGGAAAGATACTTCTTAAGCGGTTGATGATTTCCTGTACTGAAAACATTGGATTGAAAAGAGCTTAAGAATTACCCATTGAGCACTCCCTTCTTAATTTATGAGAAAAAAAAAAGCCAGGATGATTCTATCTGTTCATTCATTCTCCTTTCACTTCCAATTATTTCTTCTTCTCTCCCTCCCACTTTGCTCACCTTTCCATCCTTTCTTCCTTCCTTTCACTCTACAAACATCGATGAGTGACTTCTTTGTGTTGGGCACAGTTCCAGGTGCCAAAGCCATAGCAATGCCCAAAGCAGACAGTCCCCTGTCTTCATTGGACTCACATTCTGGCAGAATAAATGGACATAAAGCAACAAATTAAGGTTTGTTTACAGCTGGGAAGGGCAGAGAGTGAGAGAGAAAGTCACAAAGGGTTGGTTGGTATAAACATTCTCAGGGACAATTTGCTGACATGTATCAAAACCCTCCAAAAGCTCATTCCTTTCAATCTAGAAATGGTGCTTCGAAAAATGCACCCTAAGGAAACAGAGATGCACTCAAATATGTATTCACAGGGGTTTCTTACCACTGCAAAGAAACTGCACATAACCTTCATGCCAAATTAGGTCAGGCTAAGTAAAATACGGTATCGCCATATAACGAGTTAGTATGTGCTTGCTCAAAACCATGCCGTAGAAGAAGGTCATTGATTTGCTGATATGTTAACAACATTAAGTGGAAGAAAGACAGACTATCAAACCATATAATATGATCCAGTTTCATATAAAATACAAAATGAAAAGAGGGATACCTGGAGTCAGAAGGAGACCCGTCCACATGTCACCTTTACCTGTCTTCAAAGATGATTTCCTCCTTTGTGGTCGTTCAGTTGGCCACATTTTCTTAAGTGTCCACATTTTCTGTGCTACTTATGTCATAAAGCCATTCAATATTAATTGTTTAAAAGTAGGTTCTGAAGTATATCTGTCTCTGTATCTACAATAGTTAGAGTATGCATTTACTAAATGTCTGTTGAACAAATTCAAGATATTCAAGAAAGGAAAGTTTGGGGGCGGGTATCCATAAATAGTTTAATTCTAGTTAAAGGCTTATGAAGTTTTGTAAATATTATATGAAACAACTTCATTCCACAGGAGTTTTTCAAATGCTTCATCCTGATGTACATACAGTATATTGTATAGATTCTGAAGGGACAAAAAAGATTGGTTGTTGAAAATATATAAATTTCTGATTGGAAATGTGGGCTTCTCATGATAATAATGCTAATAATGGCTCATGATGTTGAATAGAACTTATAAATGCAAATTCACTTTAATGACCATTCACATTTATTACCCCAAATACTCTCCACTAGATATAAACTTATTGGAATCCTCACATTACATTTGCCCCTTATGATTCAAATAAAGTATTTATGGTTCTGCTCAAATTCTGTCTTTAAATATCTAAACAGCTGCACCCTTTCCATCAATAACCTTTTAGGAAATCCCCGTTTCCTTCATGAGATGGTTAAAATTTTCTGAAATTTCTTTTTTGCCTGCTAATTTCTTCAATTTGAAAATAAAACCTATGAACCACTGCTGTCAAATATAAGAAGGAAATTCTAGGTGGAGCACAGGGTTAGGGTTACGGTTACAGTTAGGGTTAGGGTTGGGGTTAGAAATAGGGTTAGGGTTAGGGTTAGGGTTGTGTAGATTGGAGATTCAGGCCATGGGGTAAAATGGAGAAGGCAAGCACCTGGGAGCCTGCAATGCCCCATGTTATACTGAGAGGTCATTATTTTCTTAATGTGCAGAAGCTACAAGCCTTTAATCTCACACAAGTGAGCATTTTTTGCGGTGGGGGGAGGGAGGGAGGATCTGCATCACTTGAATCTATCCTTGGGAGAAAATTAAGTAATTACAGATGATATTCTTCTTAAGTATTTTTGCTTAACAAAACAAGTAATAATCCTTGGCTTTTCTCTAACAATAAAGATCACTGCATTTCTCACTCAAATTGGTCATTTATCACACTTGGGTGTCTTTTATGATGCCTAATCCTTGCACTCTTCCCATCTAGACCCTATGTCTGAATAGGCACAAATTGTGTTGATTAGACAGTGACAGTTCTTTCTAAAAGGTTTGAAATACAAACCACCTCACTCAAGGCTCAATCTCCTGCATTAGCATCACAATCAAACAATTATCTCAACATACCTTAGATGCTTCCCATAAATCTCTTCAAGTATGTGCTAAATAGGTTTCATTATACTGCTCTCAATTCACAAAATTATGCAACATTATGAAATGTTACTGATTGGGGCCTCCTTCCACTTAAGTTCTAATGAATAAATTCAAAGTGCATCTCTGAATCATCCTATTACACTAATGATCATGGGAAAGGGGGAAGTCAAGACCAAGACGGAGCTGGGTCTACAAATACACATTGGGGGCATTTCAGCCAATGCCATGGTCCTAAGCACCCTTGCTCAACACCATTTATAGATAGGCTTCTTTCAAATTTGCTGTAGGTAAGAAACCAAAATGTGGGGTGTTTGCATCCGAGTTTGTTATCTGGAGAAATCGAAGAATGAAGTCACAGACAAACGGTTAGTGGAACCCAAGTTTATTGAGAGAAGCCACTCCTGGAAAAGGTGCAGCTGGGGTTCAGGCCAGTGTCCAGAGCTTCCTTTCCATGTTGTGGTTGGGTGCAGTTCAGCATCCAAGCAAATTAAAGTCTATTAGTCCATGTGTAGAGTCCCACATGGCCATGAGCCACGTGGGTACAGAAGATGTGCTTTCCAGTTACAGGAATGGTAAGAATGCATTGCATGCCAGGGAGAAGGGAGCCTGCCTTTTAATTTTAGGTGTGGATATAGCCTTGATAGCTCCTAATTGGTCTTTTCAAAGAATTTTGCCTTAATAATATTCTTGGGATTGATTATATACCTCACTGTCATGTGATTGGCTATCTGAAAGCTGCCTGTCTTAGGAACATTCATACATTTTAAAGCTCATGTCTCCTGCACTCACCCTCCCTTGCCTGCCCAGTTGGGGTGCCTTAGTAACTCCACCTACTTGGGTTCTCAGTTCTACTTCCTGCGCTCCCCCCATGGTTCCAGTCCCTGTCTATCTAGCTTCCCTCAGTTTCCTCAGTAAGACACTTCATTACCAGGTTTGCCTATATATGGCCAGGGTAAGTGAGTCTACTAGGGCCTGGAAGTTGGAGTCAGATCTCAGAGAGGGAGTGACCCCAATTTAGGTGATGATGATGAAGCTGACCTCCAAATCCCCATGCCCAGCACAGGCGATAATAGCTAAATCTGAAAGAGGCTAAGAGGTAAAGGTAAAATGCTAACAATTCCTACAGTGTTATCTTAAGAAGGATATGATGTGAGTGTAAAGTCCTCAGCACAGTGCCTCACACATGGTCAAGTTCAAAACACATTACATCATCATCATCATCTATATACTACAATCATCTCATTCTCTAGATGAGGAATCCAAAACTCAGACTTTCTCATTTTCATGCCACTACCCTTTCCAAAAGATCCCATCACCTCTTGGTTAAAATGCATATTTTAGTCATGTATCTGCATGTATATGTCAGTTATACTTATGCCTTGAAGTTATAGTTCTCTCCTCCCTCTGTGTTACTTATAGACAACATTGACACATGACTTAAGGTCTATGATTTTCTTGTATTAATCTCCTCTATATGACACTGGAAGCCTTACTATTTGCTGAGCACTGTTCTAAACACTTCCTATGCAATAAAGCTGATCCTCAAAGCAATTGCATGAAGCAGGTACTACTATTGTCCGTATTTTTCATACGAGGAGACAGAGGTATCGGGGGTAATTCTCCAAACACACACACTGTTAAATGGCAGGGCTCAGGTGATTGGGCTCCAGAGCTATTCTGTTCTCCAGAAAATTCTAGAATCAAAACTAGATTCTAAAATTCTAAAGAAGATTGGCAACATTTGGAAGTGACCCTACAAAGGATGCTCCCATTGAGAAGGCTAAAAGGGACTAATTCCAATGTAACCCTGATATTTGGGGGGCTAGCAATTGCATCCATGCCAGCAAGCTCAGTGTACATTCCTGATAACCTATAATTAAGTCATTACCTCCTTCCCAGAAAGTGGTCTTGCAGAACCTGTTACAGAGGCCATAAAACTGTGAACAGCGCACTGCCCCAGAGGGAGAGTTACTAACGCTGGCGCCAGGCCAAACAATCAGATATGGCCTGGAGACCCCCAACACCTGGAGGCCTTCTTGCAAGGCCCGCAAAAAGGACCAGAAGCATAATCCATATTTGCGGAACACAGACCTCAGGGAGATATAAAAAGAAGCCCCTGCATCTTTCGATACTCAGATTTGGAAAGTTATTCCCTGAGTCCGCTAGCGCATTAAACAGTGTCACTCCTTTTCTTTAAAGCATCGCTTGGTTTTCCTTTGGTCTTCTGCAACACCATAGTCTGAAGGACTTTGAAAGGTCCTCTTGGATGTCCACACAGGTAACCAACTTGCCCAGGACCTTCTGAGTCTAGAATCTAACTGCACTTCCCCTTCAAACCTCAAATATCTTTTTATAGTTTTAAATGCTTAGTTTTCCAGGAGTGCAATCTCTGTGGAAATTCATGTAAGGTTTTATTTTGGTTTATAACTTGCCTGACACATCCATTCATCATTTAGGAAAATCTCAGTATTTTTTTATTACAACCACCAACATAATACACCTGTATTTGTTGTGAAGATGTGTATAAGGAGCCAATTCTATCTGTAAGTACAAACATTCACCTATTACATTTTCTCTTCCAGCATGGTCAAACCTAAACATTTCTGTGTTGAAATACACATTATATCATTATTGTTATAAATCACAGTCCTTTACTCATATTCTCATTTATGTTACCATTAGGACATTATATTTTAAAATTATTTGATATGGAGGTTACATTACCTATGAATTTTACTTCATAAGAGTAAAAGAGTTATTATTAAATACTTGTTACAGCCCTAGCTGGTTTGGCTCAGTGGATAGAGCGTTGGCCTGTGGACTGAAGGGTCCCAGGTTCGATTTTGGTCAAGGGCATATGCTCAGGTTGTCGGCTCATTTCTCAGTAGGGGGCAAGCAGGAGGCAGCCATCTCTCTCTCTCTTTCTCTCTCTCTCTCTCTCTCTCTCTCTCTCTCTCTCTCCCTTCCTCTCTGAAATAAATAAAAATATATTAAAAAATAAATATTTGTTACAAAAAAGTATCATGATTTGGGTAGAGTTAAGAACCACTGGTCTAGTAAAAAAAATAATAAGAAATATCTATAAGAGCACCTATATTCCATTCATTTTGATATATTTCTCTAAAAATCCTCCACATGAGTTAAAGCAGGATGTGTGTGAATTCCTGCTGACCAGAAGAAAGAACCCGTTTTCAGGACTATACCATGTGTCACCATAAACCAGGGAGGCATCAAGTTAAGTCAAGTTCCCTAAGCATCTACTAAGTGCAAGAAACTGTCTGAGCAATAAATGGAACCCTTTTCCTCACCTTCCAATCTCATCTGACCATGTCAATCTACATTTTGAAGATCTCATCACAAACCAGGTGAGATGAACATTGTTTGGTTTTGTGTTCCAAGTCAGGCATCGAGTCCATTCTCCCTGCTACAAGGTTTTCTCATTAAAACATTTTTATTTTGTAAATATTTATCTGCAAACATTTGTCCTTTTCCCCCCACTCCTTTTTCTAAAAAAGTTCTGTTTTATAAGTACTTGGCTGTATAATAAATAGTTTTGATTTGTAGTAGCATCCAGGATGTAAAGCATTGCCAGAGTGCAAAAGGGAAGTGCTATAAAAGTTTGAAGACATTGGAGGTCCTTTACTGAATGATTGACAACCATATTGTTTGAAAGACTTGGGAGGTAAAAGTGCATATTTAAGGAGAAAGACAGCTGATGTGGAGTCATAGGCTCTGACCTGTCAGTTTGTATGCAACCTAATCTTCATAGAACACCCTTTGAAATCAACATGAATTCTGCTGATTTAAGGAGCTACTATTGGACCAAGCCTCCAATAGTAACGTATGGGCCACAGGCCTTCCTGCTCATAGAAAGACCCCACACTGTTACAGAACACCAGAGAAAAACCAAGCAACGCTTAGAGAAAGGGGAGTTACATTTCAATTACAATTATGCACAGGCCCAGAGAAAATGTGTCTTTCAAATTCTGAGCCCCCAACATGGAGGAAACTTTCTCTATTTATACTTTTCCCAGTCCTTTGTCTCCCGAATTTGGAATGAGACTTCCAGGCCTTCTGAGAAAGAAGGCCTGCGTGCAGGGTAGGGGCCATGAGACCATATCTCAAGGCCTGGCCTGGTGCCAGCACTGACAACTCTGTCTGGGGCATAGTTTATGACCTGTCTGGAATGGGAGTAGTCTTATTTTCCTTATTATTTAAGCAAGCAAGCATTTACAGAAGCCAGAATAGCAGGGTTAAAATTTAAAACAGCAGTTTTTATATAAGATGGATGCTTCTAACTACAGAGTCAGGTACCCATTCTTGCCCTTCTCACAGGGGAACATTCTTTTTCAAACGAAAAGGCAGAAGTGTACTATTTCATACTTCAAACTCATGGGCCTTCCAAAATTGGATTATTATACAACAACCAACCTTTACCTGCCTATAAGCATTGGTATGGTTAACAAGCTGAAATAAAGGTCAGCTCTGGCACCATTGTGATAGATGGTTAATCCCATGCATCAACTTGACTGGATGGAAGGATGCCCAGATGGCTGGTGTGTCTGGGAGGGTGTTTCCAGAAGATCAGCATTTGATCTGGTAGACTCAGTAAAGAGATCGCCCTCACCAAGGTGGTGGGCATCAAACACTCTGCTGCCTGCCTGATGGAACAAAAAGGTGGAGGAAGGACAAATTCTCTCTCTCTTCTTGAGCTGAAATGTACATCTCCTTCTGCCCTTGAACATTGGAGCTACTGGTTCTCAGGCCTTTGAACTTGGACTGAATTATATCCCTGGCTTTCCAGGCTCTCCAGCTTACAGACAGCAACTGTGGGACTTCTCAGCCTGCATAAATGCCTGAAGCAATTGTCATCAGTAATGTCTTATGTCTATGTCTTCCTCTGTGTCTATCTGTGTCTGTGTCTGTGTCTGTGTCGGCATCTGTGTATATGTGTATATCTATGTCTGCAACTGTGTCTGTGTCTGGGTGTATATCTATGTCTGCGTCTGTGTCTGTGTCTGTGTGTATATATATATGTCTGTGTCTGTGTCTATATCTGTGTCTGTGTGTATGTCTATGTCTATGTCTGTGTCTCCGTCTGTGTCTGTCTGTGCCTGTGCCTGTGCCTGTGTCTGTGTCTGTGTCTGTGCCTGTGCCTGTGCCTGTGCCTGTGCCTGTGGCTGTGCTGTGCCTGTGCCTGTGCCTGTGTCTGTTTCTGTGCCTGTTCCTGTGCCTGTGCCTGTGCCTGTGTCTGTGCCTGTGACTGTGCCTGTGCCTGTATCTGTGTCTGTGCCTGTGCCTGTGCCTGTGTCTGTGTCTGTCTGTGCCTGTGCCTGTGTCTGTGTCTGTGTCTGTGTCTATCCTATTGGTTCTGTTTCTCTGGAGAACCCTGACTAATGCAATCATTTTGCAAAAATATATCTGCCTTTTGATGAAACACTTCCAAAGGTTGAATATTAAAGCACAATAAGTGCTTACTGATTTCTTAATCAAACCGCTGCTGTCTGGACCCCATCACTTTAACACCTCCCCCTGCTTTGTTTGCTATAGAATTTATACCTCCCAATTTTTATATTAAAGACTTGTCTATTGTCTCCCCCACACCTCAAAAAAATACAAGGTCTTAACTGGCAAGAATTGTGTCTATCACATCAATTTCTGTATCTCCAATACCTACCCACAATGCCTCTTATAAAACAGTAAGTATTTTGTAAACAAATAAACATATGTCACCTTGCCTTACAGGTCAATAATTTTAGTGGAAGGGCAATTATAAAGAGAGGAAAGTGCAGATAAATAGAAAAATGTGTGTCTATATCTTCTGAGATGGTGGTCCTAGCTTACACAGGTAGAAACTTACAGCTCTTGGAACTTTCCAGGACTTCCAATGTTCTCATAGCCTGTGGGGGGGCTAATTAAAATCACTGCTTCTTACATCCATGGGATTTGTTCATAAGAACAGAATAAAAGCAGTTTTCTATTCACCTTCCCGTCTACCCTTTTTTTTTTTTCATCCTCCCCTGAGGACATGCTTAGAGACAGGAAGGGGGTAGGGAGTGGAGAGGGAAACATTGATTGGTTGCCCCAACCAGGGATCAAACCTGTCACCCAGGTATGTGCCCTGATGGGGAATAGAATCAGCAACCATTCAGTGCACAGATGACACTCAACCGACTGAGCCACTCTAGCCAGACTCTCCCATCTACTCTGGACCTAGGGACAGGGCATCTCAGAAGTGAGTCACCAGAAAATGAGGGTCTTTCTGGACTGATGGAGAGACCAGGATGCTTCAGAGACGTCATGGTTATTCATTAGAAGGTGTGGTGGGTCAGACAAGGTCCCTGGGATAATGAGAAAATCCCCATTTTCCCTGATGCCTGTCTTGAAAGTGGGGTTTTATGCTCAGGAAGGAGACAGTTACGGAGCGGTGGAGGAGTTCCCACCTCTTTCTGCATTCAGATGGGGAAACAGTCTCAGGCACGAAAGCTGCCCTTTGAATGTTTTTGTTTTTATTAAAGTCTGTCCTAGAAATCACCTTGCTATGCATTCGCCTGACACAAGACCCTTGCTCATTGATTATTTTGTCTAATAGAGGACTTTGGGAACACCTAAGCTTCTCCAAGGCATTGAGGGGGAAATGGCCAGCTAACATTTTACTGGCTCTGCTTAATTCATACTTAGAGCTAAGACAGTTTATGATTTCAATGAATAGAATGGCTCTATTTCAGGATACAAATAATAAAAGCAGAGAGGTTTACCCAGAAAGATGGATGTTTTATCATGCCCTAACGTTATTCCATTATTTTTTATGGCCTAAGAATAAAAATATGTATCTTTAAAAGAGGGGGAGGGGGAATCTAATTGTATAAAAATATTTTATGAGAAAAAAATTTTATATTTAAATTTTGGACTAGGTGTTCTTGTGGCAAATGGGAAACACAGTCAAACATCACAGTTTGGGACTAATTGGTGTCCAGGTAAATTAGAAAACACTTTCAATGAAATGTAATTTCCGGGCTGTCGAGTACTAGAATAAATAAGTAAGATGTTCTCTGGGAAAATCCTTTACATAGCATAGCTGACTCTGTCTGAATAGAAAGCAGAGGTATATGTTAGTCTCACTAAGGCTTATTGAGATAAATATTGAAAGAGAAGCCCACATCCGTCTCTACTGGACTTCAAGCTGGAATAACGCAGTGCGGCTTCCTGGGCTCCCTTCCTGCGGGTGCATAGAACCCCAGCGTGCAGTCAACAGGGAGGGCAGAGACAGACATGGAGAGACCTGGCCCCCTGATATGTTTCACTCCCTGAAAACCACTCTAATTCGACATGCTTTCATTCTATAAACACCAGATTTCCTCTTTTCTGCCTAAGTCCATTAAAATGAGAATTTCTATCACTGTCACTCAAACGTTCTAACTAATGGAGACATCAGGCTGACTCCTTGTGAAAATCAGGCTAAGGAATACTGAAGGGCCACGGAAACTTCTGTGATGCTAAGATCCCTGGCCTTCTGGAAAATTCTACCTTGCACCCTCCAGGCTTTTGCCATAACAGGGCTAAATATTCCCCAACTGATTATGGATTACCAGCTATGTGTTCCTATTCATGTCTATAAATATCTTAGGAAAGGGCAAAGCTTTAAAAGAAATCAAATTGTAAAAACTATATCAACAGGAGAGAAGGCTTTGAAAGCAAGTTAAACGATGGTAGTACTTAAGCACAGAGCTGGTGAGCCAAATGAGACCTCAAGTTGTAATTTCTTTTCGGCACTCAACTTTCTATAGTAATGAATTGTTTCAAATCTAGCATACATTCTGAAATTCACCAGAGTCCATATCCTTAATTATCCTAAAGGCGAATCAATTCCATCCAGGCCAGGTACATAACACTGCATGGCTTTGCTCAATATCCCCGATTTTAAAATTTATATTGCTCATGAGTCAAAATGAAAGTGAATATTTCTTTTTATTTATTTATTTTTAGTTAATCCTCACCTGAGGATATTTTTTTTCCATAGATTTTTAGAGAGAGTGGAAGGGAGGGTGGGGGAGAGAGATAAAGAACATAGATTGTCCCGCATGTGAGACTGATACTACAACCATTTGGTGTGTGGGCCGATGCTCTAACCACTTAGCTAGACAGTCAGGGCGGAAGTGAATGTTTCTAGGTGTGATCTTTCATATTGATCAATTTTTACAAGAAAAGACAATGATTTCAAGATAAAGCTTTACCAGTTATGAAATAAATAATAAGTAAATCTACTAACTCTCTTAGATATATACAACTTTGAGGGAAAAATTTTTCAGACAATTTGAAACACCATAATCCACAGATAGTTGACGCAGAAATAAAATTAGATGTGCGTTTCATGATAATTCCCAAGTCTCTGCTTAAAAGTTTAGTCTTTTCTCTCCTAGTGTCATGATGCAAGTCATTATTTTACTTGAAATATAATTGACTATACATTTTAAAATAAATGATGGGAAAAAACCTTGGGAACTTCATATGTTACTAATTATTGCTAATACATCTCAAAACTGACTTCGACATCCCAGATATCTATATATCATGACTGAGAACTGCTCGTTTAAGAGACGTTCTGAGAAAATCCTTCCCCAAGGTTCAAAACCAATTTTTGTAAGAAATCAAATCAGAACCTGTCCATCACTCTCCTCTCCAAGCTTTTATTGAAGACTGACTTGTGTGCTAGACCAGCAAAGCTCAAAATTCTTTGTGAAGCCATTTATATTAATGGTATTATATTTCCAGCAAGGAAAACAGTACCCCATGTAATACTAGCATGCCCTCCTACTGTGCTCTGTTTGAACGGACCTAAGAGTTCCTCCATGAAAATGCACAATCCCCTGAGGGCAGACACCTATCACATTCACAAATGTAGAAGCCAGTACCTAGCAGCGTGCCTGGCAGATAATAGATGCTTGTGAAATAGTTATTGAATGAGTGAATAAATCTCAGAACTCTCGCATAGCCTTAAAAAATAAAAATAACCAGGTTATTACTCTGTGTTTCTCCACTGCTACTATACTTGTAGAGAGAGTTCCTACTGGTGCTAGAAAGTTCTATCTTGGCCGGAATAACAAGGTTCCCTTGTCCTCACCCCCTCTCAATGAGTCCACCTTCCTCATCCTCTCTCCTGAGAGGTTTAAGACTACATGAGGTTGTTGAATGGGGGCTCTTCCTGATGAATAACTCTGAGATCTTTCACTCCCCTCCCCACTTCTCACAATGGGATATCCTTTCCTTCTCCTCCCCACCCCCAAGTTCTAGGACTCATGGTTTCTCCCAGTCAACCAACTTCTTTTGTCCATTTTGAGTCCCTCTCTCCTCTGGCCTCTGAGGGAGGAAACACTGCCTCCACAAGCCTGGGTCCCAATCTTGATCTCAGCATTAGTCTTTGGGGTTATTTTTATTATTTCTACTTCAGTGTGGTGTTGGGTAGCAAACAACAACAAGCAGATTCACACATTGAGATCTAACTCTGCCTCATGCATTAACACTTTAATATATAAGATTTCTAATGGTGGCACACTGCCCATTACATCGATTTAAAAAAATTATTTCCCTTTTGTTGGGCATCATTTTTTAAAAGTATTTTAAGCAATTCTGGAAAAGTTTTCACGTACTTGAATGTTTGTGAATATCACTAATTACTTACCTGGGATATATTCTTAGGTGTGGAAATGATTGAACTTTTCCTTTTTCCTTTTTCTTTTTAACTTTTTTTTTTTATTGATTTCAGAGTGGAAGGGAGGGTGGGGGAGAGAGATAAAGAACATAGATTGTTTTTTTTATTGATTTCAGAGTGGAAGGGAAAGTGGGAGAGAGATAGAAACATCAATGATGAGAGAGAATCATTGATCTGCTGCCTCCTACACGCCCCACAATGGGGATCGAGCCTGCAACCTGGGTATATGCCCTGACCAGGAATCGAACCGTGACCTCCTGGTTCATAGTCAACCCTTAACAATTAAGCCACACCGGTCAGACAATGATTGAACTCTTTCTAAGACAAAGTCTAGCCTGAAATAGACTAGACAACAAAATATCCATTGGTTGGAAAGAGCCACAGAAAAACCATGAGGATAATGCCACGTAAGTCAGCAGGTACTCACTGGAGCTCGGTCTGCACATCCCAAGATGACTCCTTCTGGAAACTGTATTGATTATAGTGAGAGACTGGACTACAGCCCCTCAAAGTACGACAGGTCAAATGCAACGGCATGACGCTGAGGGGCTGGGCGAGTGTTAACTGCATTCCTTCTCCTCCCCAGTTAAGTCAGGGTATCATTCTGGCAAGGAGCAGGTGTGGAGTTGAGTACCTTCTGCTGAGAGCACAGTTTTAATAAGGCAGGAATCCAAACTAACAAGCATCATATTTGCTGCATTTGGGGGAGACACAGAAGTCAGACCTGTTTTATTTTCTGCCAGTTTCATTCCAAAAGCAAGCAAGTAGAATGCCTTTTCTACTTGATGGGCATATGGAAAGCTTACAAATGCAATAATGAGAACTCCGTGTGCCCATTTGGACCCCAGGGAGTTATATAACTTTATCACTTTTTTTTCCCCGTTAGAATAACCCAGTGACGCCTTCCATTACCTCCCACACATAGCCACCTACTGCTCCCCCTGAAACGTTCCCGGTGACACAGAGGCTGGTGTGAATGTGCCCAGGTTTACGGCTTAGAAAACGAGGGCAATTTTACTTGCCTGCTCCCTTAGGGTTTCCAAAAACATCATCTTCCTTATATGCATGCTTGATATCACAGGAATATCCATCCAAGATCACTACAGAATTTGTGGGGCCCAGAGTCAATGAAAACATGGGCCCTTGTTCAACACTATTTAAGAATTTCCCAACAGTGTTGCACCAAGCTTGGGACCCTCTGAGTGCGGGTCCTGTGTGATGGCAGAAATTCCCCATCTCAGAAAGATAAAGCACATTCTCACCTTAATCACAAGCATCCCAGAGAGAATGACCCTTTGCAGTAAAAAATGAGAGTCTGGAGAGACTGAGTAATTTCATTCCAATTAAAAAGCACTGGAGGTACTGTGTTGAAGCCTATAAAACTGTATATATATATATATTACCTACAAATACAGCCATGTTGTATGATTCACCCTGATTCATGGTAACTGTCATGGTGGTCCATTTTGGTCCATTTTCCTCATGATGAATAACCTTTGAGTGGGCAGACCAAAAAGGAGAAGAGCCCTGGCCGGTGTGACTCGGTTGGTTGAGTGTGATCCCGTGCACCAAAAGGTCACCAGTTTGATTCTAGGTGGGGGCACATACCCAGGTTGTGGGTTCAGTCCCAGTTCCGGGCATGCGGAAGGCAGCTGATTATATTTCTCTCTCAGACCAATCTTTCTCTCTCTCTCTCCTCTCCCTTCCGCTCTCTCTAAAATCAATAAAAAAATTTTTTTAAGTTGAAGAAATTATGGCAATGGTTGCCACACACACATTCTTTTTGTGTTTGATGTTTGTACTAAGTTAACTTGTATTGCTGTGTGTGTGTGTGTGTGTGTGTGTGTGTGTGTGTGTGTGTGTGTTTTTA